>NW_027468870.1:20019376-20106876 GCF_046254945.1 Alosa pseudoharengus | reverse complement strand
CAAGCCGAGCGGCGTTTGGACGCAGCCAGAGACCACTGGCGTGTTCACAGTCTGTTTCTCACCAAAACCCAACAGTCGGCAAAGTGAGTCAACACCGCGTGAGCGCTGCGAGTGTTCCGCTAATGGAGGAGACTTCATTCCCCCTGTGTCTTGTTAACTCACTCAAGTTTGCCAGCGTTCAGCTTTATTTATACCTCTCTCCGCTGGGCCCTGCCTGGATAGAATTCTCCCACGAATTACCATGGAAACAACTTTGGAATTCATCCCGATGGATCTATTCTCTTCATGCGATGAATAATGAATAGGTGCATTTGAGATCGTACTGTCTGCCAGACTTGCACAGCTGCCAGGGTCAATGAAGAAGAGATGATCAGTTAGATGAAATATGAAACAGCAAAAGAGAGTCTGTCTGAGTGTGTGTGTGTGTGTGTGTGTGTGTGTGTGTGGCTGTCACTCCAAATCCTTCAAAGAACAATGAGAGGGGGATAAACAAAAAGCGCATACACACACAAACACAAACACACACTCTCTCTCTCTGCCTTTGTTCTCGTACTCTCTCAGAGACACACACACGCTCACACTCACATCATGAAAGCTGAAATGCAGCAGATTAAGTCAAACACATGTCACACCTCTCTCCAGAGATACAAAGTGAACAATTAATGGCCAGTCCTTTCTCTCTCACCCACACACACACACACACACACACACACACACACACAAAGAGACTTGAGGTCAGCGTCCTGCTATTCACACAATGTAACTGGCTACATTGATGTTATTCACACTGCCTACCTGTGTTGTAAAAGGTAGGTGAAATAGTGCGACCCAAACCTCATACATGTCCAAATAGCAAACTCATTTACCAACATCACATCAGCAGTGACTCATGTTGAGACTAAGATGACTGTACACAATTGATAATGCCAGTACGCATAGCATCCAGTCACTATAGCCAGTTTTAGGGAGGAAATATGTAAATAGCATTCATTTATACCCTTAAGCTTCCATGCATTCAAAGGTCTATATTTACCCGGGCAAATAGTTTTTTATTTACTTCTCATTGATCTAGGATTAGCGGGGCATTCCAAGAATTATCCAGTCTGCTCAATAGGACCTAGTGCCATCCTCCGAGATCACAGCAGGCAGAGCAAACGCAAACACACTGTGCCCTTGTATTGCTGCTCTCAGATACCTCATCCACTGCAGTCGTTTAGATGCTGTTGTCTAAATCAATAGAATTATTAAAAGCCACTTATGTTTGGGGTGATTGGATTTTGTTTCCCAGACCACTCACAAAAAAATGCCCCTTTGTCACAATGGAAATAATTTAATTTGTGTTATGTATTAAGTGGCAGATATAAAAGAGTGTTGTGGGGAGTCTCTTTGTGCACGGTCCAAATTAAATTGGCAAAGCTTAGTGTCACCAGCACAGTGTATAAGACACATAATCTTTTTTTCCCCCTCCCTGGAACAATTGGACTCATCGCATGGTCGGATAAAGAGAGACAATATTATTTCTCCATGGGGAATAAACGAGAGCTTGTTGGGAATGAAAGAGATAAGAGCAGAAGTCGCTGTGCGTTTTTCCAGATGGGGATAAAGTAGAGTCCCCCAGAAATAACAGCGGGAGGCTAATCCACCACTGCCCTTGGCAGACGCATCCCTACCAACGTAACAAGCCCCAAAGTTGTGTTTCTGAGAAAGAGAGCTCGAAGAGCGCACCCAGTCCCACAATCACGACACATACAGAGAGACGAGCCCCTATCTGGTGAGACTCATGGCTCATTTCCATTAAGGACCGGAGCTAGCCTCAAGCACCTTACACGTAAGATACAACAGTGACATGTCTGCACTCTGAAACCCAATTTTTTTCAATGCCCTGCACGGCAGAAGAAAGACAAGCAAAGCGCAAGAGGCTAGCCGGTGCACAGTTCAACAATGTTCAACATAATCAGCCAGCACGACAAAATAAAATATTGTGTAAAAGTGAAATATTGGAGAAGTGTTTTTTAAGCATTTACGGAAAGTGTCTTTGTCCTGTGCACAATTACGTCTCTAAAGTGAACATCATGAGGGGAGCCACAGCGGAGGGCCGGCCTCCCACACCATACGTGCACTCAGTGCCCTTATATAAATAGTTTTGTATATTATTTTACAGTCATTGTTTGTGTGTGATGCCAATTGAACACTCGTTCGAACACGGAATGAATAATTTCATTTTGCCCGTTAACCGAGCTAGCTAACGTTAGCACAGTAAACGGAAAGTGAGTGGGAACGGCTAGTTATGTTTGCTAGCTAGCTAGCAGCTAAGGCTAAACTTATATATTGTTGCAAACTAACCTGAAATAACATATGTTCAGCAACTTTGTGGTAGTCTACTAGTTCTAGCAAAAATATTATGTTAGGTTAGTTTTTCAACCGTCACTGAGTCTAGAGCCTTTGAGAACAGGTTGTTGTGCACCAGAGCTTTGCTGAGACAGTGACAGATCACGAACAAAGCTATTTTTGCCTTTTTTGATTCGTTGTCAAATACAATTTTAATGTCGAAATGTTAGGAAGACTTATGGCTTGTAGAAAATTAGTTCATAACTTACATCGCTGAATGTAGGGCTAAGGGATTGGTCATATTCAGAGAAAATTTTAATTTCTGCCATAGGAATACATACACTGGACCTCCCGCTAGACTCCTAAAGGGGCGTGGCAGTTGCGAACCCCACATCACAGTGTGCCAGAACTTACTCTCTTATGAATTGTCTCGCTTTATCCACCATCTCTGACTGTCCTCTTTCCTGTCCACTCTTTTCTTGTCCTCTCTTCACTTCCTTTTCCTGTCCACTCATTTCCTGTCTTTTCTTCACTTCCTCTTTCCTGTCCACTCATTTCCTGTCCTCTCTTCACGGTCCAAAAGACAAAAAAGCTACCACCCCAAATCAGAAAAGGTTGGGATGTTACAGTATGTGCAATGCAAATAAAACCAGAATGTGATAATCTGCAAATTTCGTGAACCCATATTTAGCTGCAAAAAGGATATAGACAACATGTAAAATGTTGAAAATGACTAATTTGACTATTTCATGGAAAATATATGTTAATTTTAAATTTGATGCCAGCAACACGTTTCGTGATAGCTAGCTGAATGTTGAACTGCCGCTTGCACTGTGCTTATATAAAGATATAAAAACTATATATACATATAAGGATATACTGTGTATATATAAAGACACAGAACTCAGTGCATATGTCATTGCACACAGTACACACAGAGATAAGTTCTCTGTGTTTCCTCCCTGGTGTACTTGAGCAACTTGAAGGTCAGCTTAAAGAGAAGCATCAGTGAGTCTCACTCCAAAGGCACTTTCAGCCGCCAGGGACACAGGACACACAAGCACAGGACACACAAGCACAGCACACAGGACACACAAGTACAGGACACAGGACACACAAGCACAGGACACACAAGCACAGGACAAGTATGTCAGATGGTATAAGAGTTCAGTTTTCTAAGGTGTGTGTGTGTGTGTGTGTGTATGTGTGTGTCTGTGTGTGTGTGTGTGTGTGTGTGTGTGCGCGCACATTACCCACAGCCAGCCCCAAGGTGAAGGGCAGCTCAATCCCGCTGAGTTCATCATCTCAGACAGAAAGAGGGGAGAAGCTAAACACTGGTATGTCAAAGAGAGAGAGGAGAAGCTGCAGCATGCTCCAAGCTAAACACCACATTTGAGTCAGATAGGAAATACTTTTGTTGCTGTTGTTAGTAGGTGTCATAAAGACAAGCATGTTGAAGAGAGTCCAACTGGTGCACCAGGAGCAATTCTGAACCAACTCAGCATGTCACAGAGAGAGAGAGAGAGAGAGAGAGAGAGAGAGAGAGAGAGAGAGAGAGAGAGGATGTGGCTGGCAGCCTTCGCAGTGAGAAACTGAGAAGTTGGAAAGAAAGGGAGGGAAAGAGAGATAGTATGAGAGAGAGAGGAGGAGAGAGTGGGAAGAGAGGGAGGAGAGGGGGAAATACAGAAAAGCTAGGGGGAGAGAGAGAGAAGGAGAGGAAAAGAAATGACCAAGAGAGAGAAAAGAGAGATAGATAGAGAGAGAGAGAGAGAGAGAGAGAGAGAGAGAGAGAGAGAGAGAGAGAGAGAAGGGGAAGATGAGCCTGTCAGCCTTCTCCCACCGCAGCTGTGGAGATTTTCACCTGCAGTCACGCACGCACTTCGGTCGGCCCAGGCAACCCTCAGCACAGCAAAGGTAAACAGAACGGCGTCGCCGCGGAGACAGTGGTGCAAACACAGGCTCCAGACAGGTTGATTACTTTAGCTCCCTCCTCTCAATCCCTCAGCACTGGGAAGACAATGCAGACGCAGAGAGGGAGGCACAGAGGAGGAGGAGGTGGAGGAGGAGGAGGTTGGAGAAGGTTCATTAGCTAAAGCTAATTGCACTCGAGATTCAAGTCTCTTCCCTTTCTACAGAAAAACAAAACAAAAAAATCCCCCAAAAACCTCACAGAAAAACAGGCAGCCATGCTCTTTTTGTCTGCTCGGTTTTGTTTTTCATTCAAGTTTTTGTTTGAGGGATTTCTTTTTGTTTGGAGACTTTGACCTGTTTGTTTATTGCCAGCTTGCCTGGAGGGGGGATGCTGTTGTGGAGTGAGTCTATCAGATAGAGGCTGAGGTTGCTGGAAAGTAGCGCCTCGATCTCACTCACGTCTTGTCCCTGCTCCAGCTGCACGTCTCTCTGGTGCGTACTGCGCAGCTATGAGCTCAGTCTCACCCACACACGTGACCATCGACTGGTGGTTAGCGCTCATCTGGAGGAATGCAAAGGCGAGCGTTTGACATCCAGCTCAATACACCCTGTCACACACGCACACACACACACACACACACACACACACACCCCTTCAAATGGATTACAGGCAATTCCTCACCTACGCCAGACAATTTGTGTGCCATGGATGTAATCTCCTTAGAGATGCTACACTCCTTCTGTTATAAAAATCAATCTCATGCTATGCCATGCATTTGCCAGCAGTGTGTTGAGTTTTTTTTTTCATCCTCTAGCTAGCAAAATTCCATAAAGTCCTGAGATGCTGTGCATTAAGCATATCAACACGAGATTGCCACTAAAAGGCCTCTCTTCTCTCCCTCTCATTCTCTATACCTCTCCTTTTCCCTCTCTATCTCTCTCGTTCTCTCGACCTCTCCCTTTTCTTCTCTCTCACTCTCTCTACCTCTCCCTTTCCATCTCCTTTTCCATCTCTCTTTCCCTCTCTCTCTCACTCTCTCTTCTCTCTCTCTTCTCCCAGGATTCAATAGGGGGTGGTGATAAGCGCAGGGCTGGGTTTATCTGAGCCTCCGAGCCCAACACCATTATCAGTGGTCCTCTCGCCAAACATCACAGCCACAGACAGGCACACACGGCTGCTTTTGTTCCGATAAAGAAACACGGAAAAGGAGAAGGTGAGGGGGGGTGGGGGGTGGGGGTGGGAATATCACAAACTCTGCAAACAGGAGCTGGAGATAAGCTCGGAGCACGGTGACATCAAGAAACATCTGCTCAAAGGGACATTTCCACATGAACTCGGGGTGTGAATTCTCTCCGCCACTCGTCTGTTGCCCTGGCGATAAGCATCTGAGCGTCCTGCTTCAGCATCCGTTTCAAAAGGATACCAGCGAATAAGTGCTAATGCACCAGAGTACATGTGTAATCATGTGCTGCTTTTCTGGCTGTCACGCGCCATCTTACATGTGAATGTGTGTGTGTGTGTGTGTGTGTGTGTGTGTGTGTGAGAGAGAGAGAGAGAGTGAAAGAGAGAGAAACAAAGAAACCAGTGGACAGCTCTTCTGCTGTTGGTGTCAATAAACCTCTATGCAGATAATAAACTTCATTCCTTGATGACCTCTATGCAGATTAATAAACCTCATTCCTTGATGACCAGAAAGGCCATAACAATAATAAGATGGACGGATAGGATGGATGTGCACACGGTTTCTCCCAAAGGTGTTCTTCTGGCTTTATTCTACAGCACTGCTGGTCAGAGGCATCGTTTCATATGCAGTGCTTATATCTCTGGTTGTGGTCTGCCCCAGGCACATGGACTGGACACTGACCCTGATTGGCCCAGATTCTGAGTGATCTCTCACTCTCTCTCTCTGTCTCCTCTTCTCTCTCTCTCTCTCTCTCTCTTGTGTGTGCATTCACACTCTTTTTTCATGTATCTTTGTATCTCTTCCTCATACTCTCTCTTCATCTCTCCCTCTTTCTTTCTCCCTCTCTCTCCCTCATCTTTCCCCCATTGTCCCTCTTTCTCTCTCCCTCTCTCTCCCCCACTCTTTGTCCTTTTCTCTCTATCTCTCTGTCAGCAGTGCTGTGAGAGGGATCATCCCCCGCTGCCATATTTGCCTCTCAGTTTGCCTCTGTAATCCATATATAATCCAGGGATGGGAAGTGCCCGAGGGCCGGCAGCTCAGGGGCCTACACTCACACTCACACTCACACACACGCACGCACACACACACACACACCACATACACACACATACACACACAAGCCACAGACACCACATTGACCTGCTTCTGCGTCTGCTGAAGAGACCCCTGTCTGCACTGTTAGTAAACAGAGCCCATGATAAGAGATAAGGCTCCATACCGAGCTAAATAATTACCTGGACAATGTCTTCAGTGATATGATACCTACTGTGATACTATGATACTGTTCACAATATACTAGTTATTCGTTTTAATAATGAACTATCAATATCACACTTATTACTATAAAAGATGAATGTTGACTGATATTTCGCAGATGCTTTTATCCAAAGTGACATGTAAACAGCAGGTTTAGGAATTGAACCGAGGTCGACGGATTGTCAGTCGGAGACGTTACTGCTGCTCCACCACGCCTGTTTAACAGTTACAGGTAAAACGTAACTCTCGCCAAAATGCAACCTAGGGTCTTTTTGTCAATGTACTCGAGTCAAACATTAGTTTAAAAGCATAATTAGGATGGAAGCAGCACTTAAGACAATATGGTCAATCTTAACAGTGGCGCTTCCGTCCTAATTATGCTTTTAAACGAAAGTCTGACTCAGGTACATTCACAAAAAGACCCCCCAAAGAAAATGCACGTCCATATCTGTTTAACCCTGTCGCCATCAGCGCAGCCATTGGTTGTTTTTAGGGATGCACGATATATCGGCGGCCTCCTTGCCAGACTAACCTGCAGAGTGAATTCAAATTTTGCTAACAGGTTTGTCTGGGTTCTCCCAAGCTACCTAACCACATCCAGTCTCACCTCCAAACTCCATGTCTGCAGAGTTAAATGAGACATTCTGTGAATGCACCAACCCCACCCCACCCCACCCCACCCACATATCACATTCTCCCCACATAGCTCCAGCACTCCAGCCTTTGAACAGTTTATCTGATCCTCTTACAGGGAAAGCTGGTGTACTTGAACCCTGCACACATTACGGGACATCAAAGGGACACCTCCTTTGATATCTCTTTGATAAAAAATGACATCGCGGCGTATTGGGACTGTGATCCAAACAAATAGCTCTTAGACCTCTACAGAGTGTGTTAATCATGGACACATTTGCCGCGTTAATGAGCGGATGAGCTAAAACGATTGAACGGATTTTCTGTGCAGAAACTGTCTGTTCAACGTGTCTGTTCAACGTGTCCATCCGTCTGCACCGTCTGTCCACGTCTCTCTGACAGCGCTGGCGTCTGATTGGGCGCAGCAGACACACGACGCGGTGCAGCGGCCTTTTTAAGTGGCGGCTTCAAGAAAGGAAAATATTTCCTCAGCGCAGATCCATCAATCTACAGCAGGGAGGCCGGAGGCTCAGAGGCAGCGGAGCCTCATCTGAAGAACCCAGATTGGATTTGGATTGCACAGAACGTAGCGGTCATGCCGACACACACGCGCACACACACACACACACACACACACACACTCATATGGGCATCTGGAGAGAGACGAAGAGAGGAGAGAAGGGGAGGAGAAGAGAGAAGGAAGGAGGAATGGGGTGAACCAGAGGGGTGAAGAGGTGAAGAGGAGACAAGAGGAGACAAGAGGAGAGAGCTGAAGAGCGGAGAGGATAAGGAAGGAGAGGAGAGAATAGAGAAAGAGAGGAAATGAGGGAGGAGAGGAGGGGATGAGATGAGGGAGAAGAGGAGAGGAGGGGAGGAAAGGAGACAAAAGGAGTGAGCTGAAGAGCGGAGAGGATAAGGAAGGAGGGGGAGAATAGAGAAGGAGAGGAGAGGAGAAGAGAGGAGGAGATGAGGGAGGAGAGAACTGAAGAGGAGAAGAGACGAGAGAGCTGAGAAGAGGAGAAGAGAAGAGAGGAGGAGAGGAGAAGAGGAGAGAGGAGAAGAGGAGAGGAGGAGAAGAAAGGAGAGGAGAAGAGGAGAGGAGAGGACAAGCCAACCTGCAGGGTGAATCCGCCACAGAGTCCCCTCTCTAATAAGCCAGAGTCTGACAGACATATGGGCAAATCTGAAGTCACTTATGTGTGAAAAGACTTCCCTGCTCCCCACCTCTCTGGGCAATAGGAAGAACTGACATCATTCTATCTTCTGTCATAACACGATTTCATTTGGCTTTTTATGAAACTATACTGTGCACACCCTGAAAGCACTTATAAGGATCTGTACAAATGCATTTATATGAAAGGGACTATATGCATTCTGTGATTCACCATGGATTCACCATGGAAATGAGGCACAGAGAGAAAGAGAGAGAGAGAAAGGAAGAAAGAAAGAAAAAAGATAGAGAGAAATGAGAACTGAAGGAATTGTACGGTTGATATTTTAAAAAGCAAACAGTGACACCTCTCTGTAAAGACTGAGTCAGAGACGAGTCAAGGTCAGCTCACGTCAGAGCAGCTCAAACTCGCTCCACAAGCTCCAGCTCAAACTCGCTCCAGAAGCACCAGCTCTATTTCCTACTGTCTCTGTGAATTACCTTGGCCCAGGAGAACACGGATCTGTGCAGACTTACGTCATCTGGGCCCAGAGACATGCAAAATAGCCTTCCTCTGCCATGCTGATACATAGGCTACTCTCTTTCTAACAGGAACAGCACTGAAGCATGGTTGCCCTCACCAGTACTGCCAGTATAGGAGTAAGGCAGGCTACACTTTGTATTTATATTAGAACATACACACACACACACACACACACACACACACACAAAACACACACAATATTCAGTATAACAGTACAACCTCAAATGCAAGATCTCTAATATGTATGCAAAACATTGTGCTTAGCAATAAGTTTGGCAATACTACTTTTACACAACACAGCGACCCTCCTGAAGGGCATGATGTAGGGATGACCA
The DNA here is from genome assembly GCF_046254945.1 of Alosa pseudoharengus. Taxonomy (NCBI): domain Eukaryota; kingdom Metazoa; phylum Chordata; class Actinopteri; order Clupeiformes; family Clupeidae; genus Alosa; species Alosa pseudoharengus. The sequence goes on along the minus strand of NW_027468870.1, from coordinate 20,097,534 downwards.
ATAAGACTGAAGAGAGGGATTGATTACCATTCTCCATAAGCACCCTATCCAACTACAGGACTCCTCTCCATCCATTGATATTACAAAGTAGCAAAGAGGGTTGAGCAGGAAGCCATATTTAAGCTCTAAAATCTGAAAATAAATCATTTCCTTTGTGGCTATAATAAAGGAATCAGCTTAAATTTTGCCCTTTCATATAATGGTGGCAACATGAACTGACTTCAGAACTGTGGAGCTGATTATAGAGCTGATTGTATCGCCCTGAGGGCCACGGGTGAGAGGCACTGGAGGTTCACCTTGGCTACTGACATCAAAATATGACCCCCTTCAGAAATGTCAGCTTTTATTACGGTTATTAGAGGTGTAGAATCTAACAATGAAGCAATGGGGGGTGGGGGGGGGGGGGGGTTCTCAAGACAAAATAACAAAATGATGTGAGTGATGGAAAAAGTGAGTGATGAAATGCCAGGCAGTTAAACGGTTCATCTATGGCTCTCTTAAAGTCAAAATGTCAGCTCCTAATCTGCCACCTAAACAGCCCAATTTCATGGCTGCCTGGCTGCAGACGCCTGGCATCTTAAGTGGCAGCCACTGCCGTTCCTTTGGCCTTTCATGGCGAATCAGAAGCCACTTACCCGCAGGAGGTAAACACTCCACATGACAGCTGATGCTAGGATGGAGATGTGCCGGATCAGGGCCAGATCCGGGTTAGGTCAGGGCCACAGAAACATCTATCATGGCTCCCTCCCTCCAGAAGGACAAAACAGGCTAACTGATTTCTGGGTATGCACTATGCACAGCACTGCGGACACTTGGATTTTAGATGGAAGCTTCTTTCACAAAGATTTTTATCAAGATAGAAGCCAAAAACCCGCCTCCGTTCAATGTGCATGAACACTAGTTGAGAAAACAAAAGACTTTTGCACACCTCTTCAGTGGATGAACACGAAGGACATTTAGACAACATCTGGCGAGAGGTCTCGCATAAGTCACCACTACAAATCACACACTTGTCTACACAAAAAAACAATGTATTTAGTGGAATTCAAACGCCATCATAATCGTTAAGGCACTAACTATCTCTCCTGTCTGTTTTGGTGAGGACAGACAGAATAATAATATTGTGTTATTTACATGGAGTTACTCATAGCACTTCACTGCAGGCACAATATCCACAACCTCTCATATGATAATAATCAATTTAGGCCTACAAATGCAGACAAACATGAGGCTTCTACAATAGGGTGGTTCACAAAATTAATTTTCACCACATTTTGCCAGATCACGTTTTGTCTTGTTCCAATTGGCATTGTAAGCATCTGTACCAAAAATGGAGTCAATTGCAGTACATTTAGGGGTGGCACACTTTTTCACAATATTGACACACACACAATACATGATGTATTGGTATCCGGATAAAACAATTGCAGATGCTGCATTGAAGAGCATTGGATGACATTTGTGGTATGTGTCAGAAGAACTCGTCGCTCTGGCATTTTTTGATGCTCAGCTCACCACCATTGGTGGGGGTTAGTGAGGTCCCCCCTTCCCTGTGAAGCGCTTTGAGTGTTGAGAAAAGGGCTAAATACACGTAACGTGTTGTTGTTGTTGTTGTTGTTGTTGTTGTTGTTGTTGTTGTTGTTGTTGTTGTTGTGTTGATGTTGAAGAAAAAGAGACAATGCTGAGAAATCGCCCTGGGAAGATGCTCAAACACTTGATGCCATGTCTTTCTTCCACAAGAGCAGTACAGCTACCATCTCTGGCCTCGTCACTCGCTGTTCAATCCACTTCTTTGAGGTTCTTACTGAAGGCCAAATGGATGGCAGAAGTAACCCTGATGATATGAGGTCTATTCTCACAGATAAGAATCTGCGTCAAAAAGTTAATTCCTTGAAGGTCATCAAGACAGTGCAGAGAGAGGCATTGCCCTTATTAAACGCTGTCAACAATCTGCGAAACGAAGACCAAAAGCAATTTTTGCTCCGTGTTGTGCAAGGACACAGAGATAAAGTATCAAAAAGATACTTTATCTTTATAGTATAGGACACAGAGATAAAGTATCAAAAAGAACAAAGTCATCATACAGCGAATAGTGTTTGAACTGTTCTAATGTTCTTACTCATTTAGTATAAGTACAGAAATCACAATATAATGGTATATATTATACCATTATATTGTGAACCACCATATTCTACAATCTACAGCTCATGCTTTGATTGTGATTTTGATTGTGACCAAGTCTGAAGCTTGTAAAGCTGACACTGAAAATGAAAAAAAAAAGTTGTATAAGCAGCGGATGATTAGAAAACACATCATTCAATACATTCGCCTCACTCATCCTCTAGAGCCTTAACCACTTGGCAATTACTTCAGTGGACACCCTTCTCTGGGCTGATGGCTCCACATCATTATCTCTCTCTCTCTCTCTCTCCCTCTGCCACTCTGTTAAGTATGTTTATGCTTCCAGATGAATTCAATTACATGTAGGGTTTTTTCAGCAGAAATTACTGGCAGGGCATCCTGGTCAGCTCTGAGGTCAAACCCTGACTATAAATGTTAAAATGGACGCCTCTAAACACATTACACAGACTGTAACCTGTTGCCCTCCTTGCACACCTCACAGCAGAGAGGAGAGGGGCAGAGGTTAGTATTCCAGAATCTCCTCGAATATTGTAAAATGAACCTTCTAAAGAAATGATAGCTTCAGCGAAAGTTCTACTAGGAAGACTCGTAGTGTAGCTTACTCCTCCCATGCTTACACGGAGCCAATCTTAGCTTTGCCTACTTTCGGGAAAGCCCTGCAATCTGATCATTCACTCATTCAATCAGCGCTAGCCTATAGGAATTCAGTGGGCTCTTTAAATATGTACCACCTAACACTGCTTCTGCTTGTCAGTACGCTGACTTTGACGTCCCCTCCACCTCCCCTCCAGCCACCTCTGCCAGCAGTCCACGTCCATCGGGCACGGTCTGCCTACCACATCATCTTCCTTCAGCCACTGCCACCAGTTGGTCCCCGTCTCGTTGTGGGGGGTAGGCTCCCCGCCCCTGCCTTCATCCATCGGCAGGAGACCAGATCCGCTCATCGCTGGACGGATCCGAGACGGGGCCTACGCCAAAGACTGTTACCTATTCAGGACTCTATCATGCTTGCATCCAAGCCGTTCCTTTACTAATTAAATTGTTAACTGATTCTATTCTGTCTACTGAGTCTTTCTGGTAAAACATCTAGGTTCATTGAATGTGATGTGAAGTTGTACAATCTAACATTGTTCCGGAACATTTTCTTTTATTAGAATGCTCAAAATTCCCCTGCTGACAGGCTAACTCCAACCCAATTGTGGCCAGAATCTGGCCAGCCTGTGCAGACGTTTGGGAAGAGCTGTGCCCTTAGGCCCTCTAGATGAAGTGGTTCCTTGATGGGAGCTGGCAAGGCCTGTGAGGGGGAAAGAGAGAGCGAGAGAGAGATTCAGCAGAAGCTGTCTGTCCCTGGGCCTAATGGATTTGGAGATGCAACTCTTAGGGAAGGTAAGCAGACGCCACAGCTGATTACTGCACTAGACAGCCAGCGGAGGAGCAGAGAGAAGCTGAGGAAGGGTTTGAGGCTGAGTCTCTCTCTCTCTCTCTACCCTCAGGCTAGGGGTGGGAATGGGTGGATAGATAGATTAATGGAAAAATAATTGTTTACGATGGCAGGGGATGAAGTGTTGGGGCATCTGGCTGTGCAAACTGATGAAGAATAAATGAACGGAAAAAATGTGTGTTAGTGAGTCTTGTGTTAGGTGTTGATGTTAAAGAACTAAAGTAAGAGAGTTGATATGTAAATGAACGAATGAATAAATGAATCTCTTATGACATCAATGGTTTAACATTTGAGCTATAATGAGTCATTGGACATTAAGATTTAAATGGTAAAGAGGGAGAACACTAGCTAACAATGCAACTGCAACAGCAGCAAATGCTAAAGAGCCTCACACTCAAAGATCGGCATCTAACTCTTAACTCTGAACACAATTTCAGCTGCTCAGATCTGGCTGAATCGTCCAATACAAACATACATCATGTTCAGCCAGATCTGCGTAACGCTGCAAGAAGTCGAACAAGCCCACTGATTTGATGCTAATGGAACACAAAGTAAGGTAATGCACTGGCTTCAGAAACCATCCTTATTATAACCTCTCTGTACACTTTCAAAGTTTACAATACTCATTTGTCTGTGGGGACCTTCTCCACATTACCACCAAAGTGTAAGGCTATTTTGAGCATTGTCAGTGATTTGAAAATAACAATTTATTTTGATGTGGCTCCATGTCTATAAGCCATTTATTTTATTCAGTGTGTTTTATTTTAACAGTCTCAAAATCCCTCTGATTAACGTAATTCTGCTCAAAAATGAAAGTTTGAAGCTTGGAAAAATGCCATGTGGCATGATTCACTAAGTGATGATATCCTGTCACACACTGTCATTATGTAATATGATGATCTCTCATGTTTGCGCATGTAAATCTGGTTTGCTGGGGAATATCAAGTAGATTCGAAGATGGACTCAGGAATAATAAAGAGCTTGATTACTGCACGCCGAACAATTACTAAAGGAATTAAGATCACTTTTCAAATGAAGGATCACTGAAAACACATTAAGAAGTATTGCAGTGGAAATTTCAATTAACATAAGTGTGTATAAGTGTGTTTTAATGACTTTTAAGCACTTCCTGTATTTCCTGATGCTTGATAATTAACTCCCTCTGATCTTCAGGAGATGATAAATGGGACTCTCCCCCAGAGCTAGCAGGCAGGGGTGCAATGACATGTTCTACAATGTTGGAGAAAACCTCATAAACTGCACAGCTTTTTAATCCCTCATCTGCCACAAATCCCCTTTAACTGAGTCCCTTCAAGTTAAAGGAGCAACTAGGCAGGCGCATTTCTATGCCAGGACATAAGCAGACAGGAAGCAGAAAGGAAGCTCCAAGAATAGTGCCGTGCAATGCAGTTCACAGTTTGGTATGGTGCACTTTCTGAAGTCAAAGGGTGCAATTCAACTGTGTCATTCTGATGTGAGATAGATCAGTTTACGTACTGCTGCTTAAGACTCTTTTCTCTAAAGCAATGCATATCATGTGAATGTAGCTATAGTACGTACAAAAAAAGCATCACTGCATATTCTGATTTCTAATAAAGAAAATCATGACTCTATTTCTTCCATTTCACCTCGAATGCTTCAAAATCAGTGCTAGCCTTATTTCACACTGCGGTACGGAGAGGCACTCTAGCATGGTGACTACTGGAAAGCCAAGCTGAGCTGTATTAAAGGCAGGCTAATTACAGCTATTGAACAGTGGTTGAATAGTCCTTGATGAACTTAAGTCAGCACCACTTTGACAAACAGGTGTTGAATGTTCTCTCCCCCTTCCTGATTCGTCTGAATAACACTCACAGCTCAATTTCCACTATTCTGCCTTTCCGGCCCACACCCACACTTATAATTATTTAATTAATAACTACCATAAATAGTGAACACACTTTGGGTTTAAGGTTGTAACATAAATAAATAGTCTGTCACATAAGAAAGACGCTACTTTAAGAGTTGCAATTAGTTAATTGTTTGAGTACATAGACTCTAAAGCCACTTAAAATAAGGTGACCCATTACTGAGCAGTAGTAACTGTGATCACCCATTAGTGCGGCTACATTAAAATGCACACTGTACTCACATTAGAAGTCTAACACACTATGGCATGACCCATGGTTGAGCTTCAGCCACAATGCCACATATTTAGCCAACAAGAAACAGGAACATGATCATGATATACATATATACATAGTACATATATATATATACAGTATATATATATATATATATATATATATATGTTTGCAAGCATATGTAACCTGCGTTGTGTTAAACCGTACGGTTCAGGCCTGCACACACCCGGACCGGACTCGAATCCGCAAGCAGCACCTCGGATCGGAAGTCGGGCATGCTGACAATCGAGCTAAAAGCCCTAGCGTTCATGCCAGCACTGCTTGAGGCGTCGGGGAGTGAGGTTCACAAACGTTCCACATGCACAGCTGGCATCCATTACACATACATATTGAGGACTTCTGAAACAGACTCTATCTGGTTGTCCATTCTTAAATGATTCTCTTTGGTGTATCCCCTCATATGATTATTCCTCAGTTCAAGCCTACACGACAAACCTCCTAATAATACTCAAAGATAACAATAACAATAACACAAAAGGCTGGGGAGAGAAGAACAAAGTATGTTGCCCAGACAGACCTTGCAAATTAAACAACCAAAATCCAAAAGTTTGTAACATGAGTTCACCCAGTGCAATTCAGTAGAGTGCATTTCTAGTTGCTGACTGTCTGAATGGGTCTGGCTTGCATCCCTGTGGATCTATAGGAGCTGGTGGTGATTGACAGCTGTGATTTTCGGTGTGATTTTGACAACTGACAAGCACCACACACTTATCATACTGTAAGTCATTGCTGATAAGCATGCTGATGTTTGCAAGGCACATCAAGACTAACAGTGTATTTGTCATATTCATATACTTGGAGGGAAAAAATAATTTGGTTGCATAGCTTTACTAATCCTTTCAGATCAAATCAAAGCAGGAAATGGACTCTCACACCATGAATGTGCACTGTGGTGTTGTATTAGCTTTTTCCTCTGAGGAAAATCTGTTAATCTGCCACTGGACTTTCAAGGCGGCCAGCACTAAAGGGAAACTAGCAATTGGTCACCATACTTCGGGTTAAACAGAGAAGCTACCGTGTGTGTGTGTGTGTTTGTGTGTTTGTGTACCGGCACATATCATCAACAGGCAACCACAGAGACTCTCCCAACAAACCTTGGTATCCTATTATATCATTTAACTGGGTGAGAAATGTGTAGTTAAAAGTTCACAGTAATTTATTGGATATTCAGAGTAATCAAAATAATGTAGTACCCAACTAATGCCTGTGTATTTATTTTAGTATTTTGATTAAAATAGCAGTGCCATATGAGGACAGGTGCGTCTCTTGCAACTGTGTCGAGTTTGACTGTAGCCTGTTGTGTGTCTAGCATTTTCTCTCGTTATTTACATATTTACATGCCATTATGAGATGGTTAACCTGAGTTTTTCTTTAGTTTAGACCTGAGTCTCTTTATAGGCTAACTCAGTTTATGGCTTTCCATGTGGTGTGATTGGCTACAGTGGAAATAAAAATGATGCTGAGGCTTGAACAACTGATATTCGAATGAATACTTTGTGGACTTTCAAAGCACCACAAAAGACAGAAGAGATGGAATGTGTAACAATCAAAAGAAGTTGGACAACCATGGAAATTTCCTGGACGCATAACCAATCCTAACGGAAACCCTGATAGACGGCATGCATCTACTGAATTGGGAATAGTTGGGCATTATAGACAATGGACTGAGCGAAGCTATTTCGTTCCAACTGTGTCAAACAGATCGGTTGGTAAGCTGCTACGATTCACAGGGATTAAAATCTCATTACCCTCGACCGTCTGCCATGCTGCTGCACACGGACCCAATAGTTTCGTATTTACCTCACTCCCGTGTTGCGTAAACAACTTAGCTACAAATGAGTTTCCTTAGTTATGCAAAAAAGTCGAATAACATTACGACAGAATATAAACATCATGCTTAACTCAAGGTATGGTTATGTTACAGTAGCTATATACAAAGAGAGAACAAACGTGGGCAGTGGGTCAATTACATAATTATTTCAATGTTCATATTTATTCCTCGATCTTTAGAAGTTAGGATTCTAAAACTAAAGTCATTCCAAGACTGTAGAGACTGCAATTTTATATTGTTGACGTCTTTTGCAAGAAAGTGTTAGCAACAACAATTAGGTAACCGTACGATCTCATTTACATAACAGAAATGCCTTGCTCTGAGAAGACGGGGGACACTGACGACCTGTTGAACGTCTTTGGTAATTTATTTTGAATCTTCGAGACATCACGTAGAGGTTTAGCCTGATAAGCAGGCATTACGAAACTGTTTCCTTGTCCTGGCATTTATTTTTGTCAGCGTAAACGTCATCATGTCAGCTCGTTCAAACTTAAATCGCTTGCCTTTCGGACTTCTAATATAGCCTAAGTAATGGCTCCAAAACATACGACTAGGTTTAGTTCGGAAACACATGCTCCACAAAGTGCAAAGATGACTACGTATACATATAGAGAGTGAAACACTACACTTTGTCTTGTACTGACCCGGCGGTAGCAAACGGGGTTCGGGGGCAAGGAATAGGCTACAATCCAAAATAAGTCAATTGAAGAGAGACGCAACCCAGCAGCACAAATTATTGAAATACATTCTTACCTTGGCCATGTATATTCGTCACTGAAGCATCGATGGCTAGAATTATAAAAAGCAAGTGCAACTGAGTCCCAAATGTAACAGACATTTCAGCTGGAATCTGCCTTTCGATTCACCAAATATGTCCTCGGGTCAAAATATTTCCAGATTTTTTTTCTAACTGTCCGGTAGATCTTCTCAACAAACAACAGAGAGTGCTCTAGGTCTTCTCGTTTAAAACTAGACGCCCACTAGTCAAACGTTACGTGACGGACAAGAAGAGAAATGCAGCGAACGTTTAATTCGAACGCTCAGTAAGCGGATTGCCTGCTCCCAGTTCTGTCAGCTCCTTCAAGACAGCCCGCCGCTGACGTTCCGTTCCAGCACCGCGGACAGCTCCTAGCGTCAGCAAATGGAACAACTTAAGTTCTGCACTGGGGGAAAAACCTGACGATACCATGGACAGAGTTTGCTTTTTACAGCGTCACTGTACAACGCCGTGTCTTTAGCTGACTGGAATATTTGCAGGGTAGATTTCACTACAGAAACAAATGTTTAGATGCTTCAGATGTTTTGTCGGCAAAACAATCTCTCAGTTAAAAAACAATGAAAAGTATAGACTATAGGCATACCAGAACCAGACAACATATTACGATAGCTGAGAGACAAATTCATTTTTCTATTGTAGCCTACCATTTCATGGTTATAAAAATGAAGAGACATGTAAATGTACAATGTTGCCAGATAGCCCAGATACAAAATAACTATGTTAAGCCATAAACGCTGACTGACACTTTCTGTGTAAAATGCTTCGACCACACCACTGCCTGTGTGTGTGTGTGTTAGTAGTGTGTGTGTGTGTGTATGTGTGTGTGTGTGTGTTAGTAGTGTGTGTGTATGTGTGTGTGTTTATTTTAGACAGACATTTTCTGTTGAGCCATGATTTTGCGAATGGGAAAGCCGCCAGGGCGACTAATGAAAATCAAGGCCGTGAAATGAGATGACCAATATCATGAGGTAATGAAGCGAGCATCAACAGCAGAGCATTAGAGCAGTGAAACAATCTGGAATGGCATATCTTAAGGTCTTCTGAAGCAGACCAAAAAAGTTACAGCGAAGGCTGCACGATGAATCTAAGATTCAATTTACATATCTGGAGAAGAAATGGCAATTAAAATGGTTAGCGTTAATGCCATATAAAAAGTGTAAAGCTAACATGCAGTAGGAGTCAACTTCACTGCGCATATGATGCACATCCTTATATGGCGTCCCATTTGAATAGACTAAGATGAAAGTGTTTTCTTGGCATTAGTCCCTTTCCTCACTAAATGTTTATGTTGAAAGCCTGGAAGAAGTCAATCATTCCAGTTGACCTCCGAGCTGAAGCTGAAGCATGGCACTGTCACAGTTACAACATAACAGAGAAGGTCTGCACACTTGCTCTTCAATCCCCAACTCAAATTACAGAGAGCAAGTGTGCGGACCTTCTCTGTTACGTTGGATCTTGGACTTTTGGCTCCTGCACCTTAATTTGGATGTGTGCAAGTTCCCAAATTAAAACACGGTCATAGTTACACACAGGTATGGAGAAGTATGGGGTTGAGTTCTGTGAATCTGCAGCAGTATGCCGGTCTACAATAACTTTTAGAAAATGTTCTTAATTTGTTCAGCGTTCAACCCCATGCAACTCAAGCCTGATGCAAACGGGGAGTTGGAGAGTGTGTTGCATGTGCACCTGAGAAGAGTTGCATATTTAAACAGATGAATGGAGAGACTGCACAGCACTCTGAACAGGGCCCTCCGCTCAACAAGCCACAAATCAATTAGAGCGTCTGGGCTGCCAAATATGGCATACTGTGATGTGTGTGTGTGAGAGAGAGAGAGAAAGAAAGAGAGTGTGCATGCATATCTCTCTCTCTCTGTGTGTGTGTGTGTGTTCATGTGTGTTTGTGTATGTGAGAGAGAGAGAGAAAGAGAGTGTGCATGCCTATCTGTGTGTGTGTGTGTGTGTGCATGTGATGTGTGTTTGTGTAGGTGAGAGAGAGAGAGTGTGCATGCCTATCATTGTGTGTGTGTGTGTGTGCAGGCATGTTTGTATCTGTGTGCACGTATTTGTGTGAGTGTGTGTGTGACATGCATGCATGTGCGTGCAAGTGTTTGTTGCATACTTGTATGTGTGTAAGTGAGTGTAGCATGCTGTGTGTGTATGTGTGTGTGTCTGTGTGTGTGTGTGAGTGTGTGTAGCATGCATGCATGTGTGTGTATGTGTATGTGTGTCTGTGTGTGTGTATTCTCGCTCTCTCTGTCCTAATCTGGTTGTCTAAACTGAAAGCCACCCCGGCTCTCTAGCCCTCCTCAGCTGCCAGCCGTATTTGTCTCTATAAGCTGCGCACTGCCTCACCCAACTCTAATAAACCCCACTCGCTCTCTCGACATGAATACATTCCCATTAGCAGCACTGAACGTCTTGCACGCGCACACACACACACATACACACACACACATACACACACACACTCACATACACTCTCTCACACACACAGACACACTCACACACACACACACACACACACACACACACACACACAGACACATACACACACACACACACCAGCGCCTGATGAAGTCATTCAGACTGCACGCGCCATCTGGCAGCAGGGGGAGGTTGAATAATAATATTACCTTTAAAAAGGGATCCATTTGCAGCCAGCAGGCTGCGGGAAATAGAAAGCCACTCGGGCACCCACGTATTGTGCCCTGGTACTCTGCTCTGCTATCACAGAGAGATGCCCTGCTGAGCTGAATGGCAGAGGCAGAGATTGTATAGCTAATGGCATGAGCAATGATCTTACAGCCAGTCCCCCTCAAATCTTATAAAAGTACTTTTTCAGAGTAGAACTTCTATGTTCCATTATGTTTTATAGACATGGTTGTCTAAAGGCACCTACAGACAGTATCTGGCAACAGCACTGCTGCGGTCAGAAACCCATTATTTAGCACCACTCTGTAGGTCTTGCGCTTGTCAAGTTCAACTATGTTGCACTGAGCCCAGTGGCTCAACAGAAATCTTACTGTAAGGCCATTCGCTCAACCCAGCACAGCCCATTACAATCCAGCACAACCCAATGCAACCCAGCACAACCCAATATAACCCAGCACCACCAAGCACAACCCAATATAATCCAGCACAACCCAGCACCACCCAGCACAACCCAATGCAACCCAGCACAACCCAATATAACCCAGCACAACTCAGCACAACCCAATATAACCCAGCACAACCCAATATAACCCAGCACAACCCAGCAACACCCAGCACAACCCAATATAACCCAGCACAACTCAGCACCACCCAGCACCACCCAACATAACCCAGCACAACCCAGCCCAACTCAGTACCACCCAGCAAGAGAAGAGGACACAGTCCATTCTAACTCATTTTACATGGTAAGTTAGGCAATTCATGAGTCTGTCTGCTTCCTGGACGTTTGCGTGAACTGAGTACAATTTGCTCTCTGTGGTAATGGTTTCATATGTCAGACAGCAGATATGGCACAGATCCTTACCAGACTTCTCTGAAACACTGGTACTCTTTGGTCTGCATGGTACGCATATGTAAATTCACTAGCAATGTGTACCTCACTCAGCCCTCCGCTGCTTTTTGTGTGTGTCTGCGGCATTTCGGTGTGTGTGTGTGTGTGTGTGTGTGTGTCTTCCTTGGTTACTCTGGTGCAGTTACTCTCCTCAGTCTGTGTGCAGCGTGAGGTGTTTACCCACATCCCCGTTCTAGTCCCCACAGACCCCATCCACTGCATCAGCACCTCAGAGAGTCTCACACGGGCACACAACTGTCACTGGACTCTATTTGGAAAAGCTGTCAACATCTTTTGATAATTTAGTCATAGCCAACTTCCCTTTTGGATTCAACACACATGATCATTAAGGCTGCTTAGAAATACAAAAACAACAACAACAACAGATGTTGACCTAACATAGTCATGGACAATTACAAACAAAATCTGATTTAGTTATATTTGTTAAAAAAGCAATTGTTAACTGGTGAAATCTTTAAAGATACAACTATGATTTGCTTCAGTCTGCTGAAGTGTGTGTGAGTACTGTGAGTAGAATGCTGAATCATTCCTCATTTTGAAGTGAAAGTGTGCGATGGGTGTGTGGACCTCTATTCTATTTGCTCCTGATAATGTTTTTCAGTTTGTTTTTGGGTCCTAGAGGCCCTGGGGGGATCAAAGGCACTCCTACTCCTACAGTCCAGCCATGGTCAGACATGCTGAGAAGGCATCTCAGGATGACACACACACACACTCACACACTCAGACACACACACATACCCACACATGCTGTACAGTACACACACAGGCAGGCAGCCAGGCTTGTGTGCAGTAGTGGCAACCCCTCCAGAATTCCAGCTGTGACTCACACACACACATTCAAACACACACACACACACACACACACTCCAATCCACACCCCAGCAGCTCAGCTCCAGAGAGACGCACTGCACTGCCCCTCTGCCAGACCCAAGCAACATCCATCCCAGATTATACAGAAAGACAGAGCCTTCCTCTGACTGCATTCAGTGGATGGAGTGAGTCATTCCTCAACTGTCAAGCTGTGAAACACACCATCACCATGACTGAGAAACACACCATCACCATGACTGAGAAACACACCACCAACATGACTGTGAAACACACCACCAACATGCCTGAATCACAGTGTGTGAGGACGTTGCACCTTATTATAAAATGTATGTGGGCCACTTGAGTGATATGTGTGTTGGTCTGTGATTACACTAAAGTGCTATGACATGGTTTTGGATCTCATTTTCCTTCTCTTTCTCTTTTTCTCTCCCTTTCTCCCTCCCTCTTTCTCTCCCTCTTTCTCTCTCTCTCTCTCTCTCTCTCTCTCTCTCTCTCTCTCTCTCTCTCTCTCTCTCTCTCTCTCTCTCCACAACAGTAATAACCCCTGGGTCTGGTCTGTGCTGGATCGGGAGGGGTTTTGAACAGCTGTGGGTTCAAAGCTTCAGGTCACCAGGGCAACAGGACGGAAATATATTCTAAAATCTCAACATATATGATGCAATGAGAACGAACACATTTCCCATTTTCATCAACCGTATGTTATTCCTTATGGGAATGCTGAGTTAATTCAGCCCTATCTATCAAATCCGTTTCCTATTCGACCTTGAACAGTTTTGGTGCATTTCAAGCATTTCAACCTAGACTTTTATTCAAAACTCAGCTAGACACAGATACTCATCCTGTACCTCTGGCAGTTCTGACTATTCCAGCTGGGACACACACATACGCACACACACATAGAGAGAGAGAGAAATAGACACACATACTGTACAGACACACACACACACACACAGACAAAAAAATAGACAGACACACACACATAAACACACACACACACAGACAGACACAAACACAAACTTCAGACATTGCTGTCACACAACCAGAATGATTGAAATAGACTATCTGAGTCCATCAGCTTTAATGTGGAATTTCAGAATGTTACATTGTTGATGAACGTGTTCTTTTATTGGAATGTTCAGAAGTCCCCTGCTGAAAGATCAATCAGACTCCTCTCCCCTGCCAAGTTCCCCCATCCCTGCACTCCTCCATTACTCCTCTCCTAGAGGCTGTTGGCCTTCTGCTCAGGCAGAGATGGGCTGACTGACTGACTGCCCTTAAATGAGCTGGAGCAGCAGTCTGACTCACCGGCGTGGCATTGGTCCTCCCTGGTTCTGATTGAGTGAGTGAGTGAGTGAGTGTGTGTGTGTGTGTGTTTGGGTGTGTGTGTGTGTCTTTGTCAGTGGCAGTGGCCGCCTACCCAGACACATTTAAAGCAGCAGTATATACTATGTAGTATTTTAACTGGTAATGTTGTGCTATAAAAGCTGTTCTGACATTCTCAGGGGTGGTCTGACCTAAAGAGCTAGGCTAGCATGCAGTAGCCGGAAAAGTTGTGGGTTCAATTCTTGGCTTCCACCGTTGTGCATTTGAGCAAGGCACTTAACATAATATATGGACATTGTAATATAATTGAACTGTCACTTTGGATAATAGTGTCTGCTAAATTAATAAATGTAAATGTAAATAGGAGGTTTTGCTCAATGTAATACATTTGCAGAAAAGTTTATTACCGGTATACTAAAAATAGACACTTGTTTTATAAGACCATGTCATTTTAACCATTTAAAAATAGACCATAAATGTGTTTTTTGTCACATGCTATTGTTTTAAAGCCAAATCACTATAATTTAAAGACAGGTTGTAATAGCTAAATGGAAATTTATACTCGAAAGGCAAATGTCATTGAAGACGTCATTAAAGGAATGAAAACTATAATGAAAGCAGCAAAAAAGTATTGTTCTAGCTAATATGTATGGCAACGTCCACACATAGTTGGTGATCATTTTCAGAGCGATTTTGAGAACAAGAAAAAGCTAACAGCCAATCAGAATCCATCAAATTTTAAGATATCACATTCATCAACACAAGGACAGACTTTCCTTATTGTTGGTCAGTGTGGACGATTTTGTTATATCGTTATCGTTATACAGTTATAGATATCGTTCCTGGTGCAAACAAGCCTCAGAGAGAAAGAGAAGAGAGAGAGCAGCGGGCTCTGAGTCAGAGACAGAACGATGGCAGTGCAACAGACAGACAGACAGACAGACAGACAGATGGCATTGTGACAGACAGACAGACAGGTGGTAGTGCAACAGACAGAGATGGTATTGCAACAGACAGACAGACAGACAGATGGCATTGTGACAGACAGACAGACAGGTGGTAGTGCAACAGACAGAGATGGTATTGCAACAGACAGACAGACAGACAGATGGCAGTGCGACAGACAGACAGACAGACAGACAGACAGATGGTAGTGCAACAGACAGACTGACAGACAGAGGCCCGAAGGGGAGCCATTCATGTATTAATCATGAGCCCTCAGTTTTTCATTAGGCCAGGTAAACATTCACCTGCGCCAGTTCTGCCAGCATCATCAGTCCAATTGACAGAGATGAGACCTTCTGACTAACACGACCAGACCAGCAACACAGGTCAGCCTGCCAACTCTGAAATACATAGGCTGGTGGTTTCAAAGCTTTTCAAAGTTTTTTAAATCATTATTATATCTGTTATTGTACTGATTATGTCATAAAACAGCAATCATTAGCTACAGTACCCTGATTCTTATAGATTCAATACACATCAGACCAGTAGAGAGAGATTTACTCTCAAAGATATACTTAACATGGATTATTAAACCACCTTTTTTCTCTTGATGCAACAAGTAGCGGTACTAAGTAACATGAATTATTTATGGTTCTAATCTAATGAAATTTAGAATAGAACTTTCATCTCTAACACATACAATCTTGGAATATTATATCTGTTTAATAATTATAAAACAAACCATTGGTCCCAGATATAGACCTATCTGTTCAGAGTTTAGCTGTAGCGTTAAGGGATAGCATCATAGCAATCATGTTGAAAACATCTATCAGATGTATCTTATCTCTGTGACAGGGATGACAGAGTGTCTAAACAGCTCTGGAAAAAAAGAAGAGACCACTGCAGCTGTATCTGCTCGTGATGCCAGCATGAGTATAGTAGTCCCTCTGTGTCGATCCACTGCCTTGTATGTACTCTGCGATAGACAGCCCATTGGAAGGTTTAATCGCTGACTGGAGGACAGCAGATTGAATCCCTGATGTATTTTAGGATCAAGCCCCGAAAGTTTGCAGGTGTTGTTTTTTTTTTTTCAGGAATTTCAATTGGGATTTCTCATGGAAACAATGGTCTAGTCATATGCTAAACTATCAGAACACAATGGAATGGAGCAAAGACAAACAATAGTTTGCTACATTTTCATGGGATTTAAGAAAAAAAAATGTTACTTAAACAACCCCTTCATGATAAATGTGTGTAAGGGCCTAATATGATATCATGTGACCAACAGTGTGTAAATGGCTAGATAGTGTCATTCTCAACCATTTAGGGCCTCAATCACAAGACCAGTTTTATGTGTGAGTATCTGACGTAGTCTATCTGGCATATCTGTGTGGAATGAATGCATGTGTGTGTGTGTGTGTGTGTGTGTGTGTGTGTGTGTGTGTATGTATTTGTGCGTGTGTCTGTGTGTGTGTGTGTGTGTGTGTGTGTGTGTGTGTGAGTGTGTGTGTGTGTGAGTGTGTGTGTGTGTGTATGTATTTGTGCGTGTGTGTGTGTGTGTGTGTCTGTGTGTGTGTGTGTGTGTGTGTGTGTGTGTGAGTGTGTGTGTGTGAGTGTGTGTGTGTGTGTGTTTAGCGAATCAGAGAGGGCCCATAGAGGGCCCTCCGAAACAAAGTCAGTCAAGTTATTGCCAAGAAAATGTATATGGATACACACTTACAATCACACACACACACACACACACACATACACACACACACACACACACACACATACACACACACACACAGGGTCTTCACATGCAAAAGACACACACAAACACACACACACAAACACAAACACACACAGGGTCTTAACATGTAATAGACACACTGAAGCGTGATCAAGTATGACCTAATGAAAGCCAGTTGGAGGAATCTTCAAAACTACATATGAATGTGACTTCAGTCTGCTGAAAGCAACCAAGTTTAGTTGGTTATTAGTTATTGATATATTTATTTTGTATCATATTATTACAAACTAGTTGATGCTGTTGATGAGCTTGAAACTAATGTGGCACTGGTCGGGTTGTGATCTGAAAACAGTCCAGAAGACGTTGGGCAGATCTGGGGAAGATCACAGTTCCAGTGGCTATCTGAGAACACACCAAACAGCTGTTTTGAAATAGCTCTGCTTACAGTTTTTTACAATTGTTTACACACGTTTTCAAAACTCTGTGTCTATTTTTCAAAACTACACACACAAAACCCACAACTGCTCACACAAAATGCAAAATGCCCCAAATCTCCAGCAAAATGACACACAACATTCAAAATGTCAAAAACACATGTTTAAAGCAAACATTCGCCTCACATTACAAACACTTTTGTCATAATATGACATTTTGGATACATCATGTACACACTGTTGCTCAAAACCTAAAGCTCTTCTGTCTTTGGCTTTCTATATGTATTTCCATACAAGAGTGAAAGTTACGGTATCAACAAAGAGAAGTTGAAATACACAGTAAAAATGCAAGCAATATTGAAACCAAAAATCTTGATTTTTCCCAAATAATTTGCTGTTGTGAATACAGTATTTTACAGCAAACAAGAAAAAAAGCAAAGAAGAATACAGTGACCACCAGATGTACATGGAGTTTTGAAAACACTGATTTAGTTTTTTTCTAAAGACAAGTGTGTCTTTAGAACACACACACTTGTCTTTAGAAAAAAACTAAATCAGTGTTTTTACTGTAAATGTACATTTTACTGTACTCCATGTACATCTGGTGGTCACTGTATTCTTCTTTGCTTTTTTTCTTGTTTGCTGTAAAATCACTATTTTTGGTTTCAATATTGCTTGCATTTTTACTGTGTATTTCAACTTCTCTTTGTTGATACCGTAACTTTCACTCTTGTATGGAAATACATATAGAAAGCCTAAGACAGAAGAGCTTTAGGTTTTGAGCAACAGTGTGTACATGATGTATCCAAAATGTCATATTATGACAAAAGTGTTTGTAATGTGAGGCGAATGTTTGCTTTAAACATGTGTTTTTGACATTTTGAATGTTGTGTGTCATTTTGCTGGAGATTTGGGGCATTTTGCATTTTGTGTGAGCAGTTGTGGGTTTTGTGTGTGGAGTTTTGAAAAATAGACACAGAGTTTTGAAAATGTGTGTAAACAATTGTAAAAAACTGTAAAAAGACAAATTTTACATAAAGTCAACTTGTAGAACATTACTGTAGCTAAAGTCCGATTACTGTAATTTTCAAAGTATCTGCATTGGTTCTGAATATTTCAACCGGAAATCCTCTAGGAGCAGATTGAAAGGGTCTATACCTATATAGAGAGTATATCTATTCATAGACCTATACTGAGGCAATGATTGGATGGTGTTCAGTAAAGTAAAGAGTGTTTGCACATGTGAAGAGAAAGAGTGAAGCACTGTTGATTTAGTGTGGCATTTTGATGGGTTGTGTTTGAAGAACGAAATCAAGTTACTTACTATTAGATTTTTGTGTGTTAGGTAGAAAATTGTGTGTGGTGTTTTGCAAAATGTGTTTTAGTCAATTGAAAACTGAGTCAAACACTGAGAATTAGTGTATGGTTTTGCAGATTTGGTGTCGGATTATGATGTTTGGAGGACATGTTTAGAAAATTGTGTGACAAGCAAAGATTTAGTGTGTAAGCAGTTGAAAAAAACTGTAACTAAACAGTGCAGGCACTCTTGCCCTCCTGGGAACTTTGGCCAGAGCACAGGTCAGTGGGACAGTAGTGTTTGTGTGTGTGTGTGTGTGTGTGTGTGTGTGTGTGTGTGTGTGTGTGTGCATGTGCGTGTGTGTATAAGAAAGGAAGAGAGTGTGTGTGTGTGAATGAAAAAAAGAGAGAGAAAGAGGGAGAGTGTATCTAAGTGTTTGTGTGTGTGTGTGGGTGGGTGAGTGTATGTGCATCTGTGTGTGTGTGCATATGTGTGTGTGTGTGGCTTATTCACACACAGTCCCCAAAGTCTACTTCAGAGAGCCAGCCACGCTCAGTTCAGTACAGAGAGCCCTGGCAGTCCAGTCAAGTCAGATTCAGCAGCCCAGCATGTCACAGCAGAGGGACTATGACTGCATCGTTATCGGAGCCGGAGTCCAAGGCTGCTTCACAGCCTACCAGCTGGCCAAAAACAACCAGAGAACACTTCTGCTGGAACAGGTCAGCCATTGCCTCTGTCTGCTGGACACTATGAGGTGCCATGAGATTATACAGTAACAAAATAACAATATGCATGCAATGCACTGAATTTATTTAATGAAAAACAAAGGTTTAGTCCAGTGTTTGAAGAAATAGTTTGATGCCTAAATTAGAGGGAATCATTTAGCTGTCTAGTTAAATGTATAGACCTATAGACGTAGCTGTCTAGTTAAACGTATAGACCTATAGACGTACTGGAACAGGCGAGATAAAGGCATACAAATGCATCTATCTATTTGTAGCTCAGTAGAGATAAGACGTCACAACTGG
Organism: Alosa pseudoharengus; assembly: GCF_046254945.1. Classification (NCBI taxonomy): domain Eukaryota; kingdom Metazoa; phylum Chordata; class Actinopteri; order Clupeiformes; family Clupeidae; genus Alosa; species Alosa pseudoharengus. The sequence continues at coordinate 20,078,004 of NW_027468870.1, read as the reverse complement.
GGAAAAAACAATCCTTGATAAATGCCATTTGCTTCTCATGTGGTGCCTCAGGGTGTATGATGACAAGGGTCTGTAGAATGTCACATTAGGGTTATATTATATATGATCATGAGTTGACATGTTTACATGCATATTTACAGTATTTATGGTTCTCTCTGTTGTGTAGTTCCCCCCAACTGCCCCCAAACATCTGTTTATCAGTCACTCTGATCCAGGACCTTAAGGTGTTGGAGTCAAAAGTGATGCGAATTCTCAGACATTGTGATTAAAATTGCAGTGATTTTGATGATACAGTTTTGGTAACAACACCAATCGCAATTCGCAAACACATTTTGCATATTTTCACAGAAATATTGCAGAAATAGGACAGAAAAAGGTTTTGGGGTCTTGCGTTAAGCTGCTCCTGTGTCTGCATGTGCACTGTCTCTCCAGCATGTGTTTAATCCACAAACTCTTTCGCTCCGTTTCTGAGTGAAAGTTGTCTGGGCGGAGTAGCCGTAGTTGGCTCGTAACTGGCTGGAGATGTCGGCTGAATTGATTTTACAGGGTTATTTAATGGTTTGTCAATAAAGGGTTATGAAACTCCTCATTTGTGGTTGTGTGTGGTGTTGTGCAGTTCCTGTTGCAGTAAAGGGTTATGAAACTTCTCATTTGTGGTTGTGTGTGGTGTGTGTTGTGGTTGTGTGTGGTGTGTGTTGTGGTTGTGTGTGGTGCTCATTTGTGGTTGTGTGTGGTGTGTGTTGTGGTTGTGTGTGGTGTGTGTTGTGGTTGTGTGTGGTGCTCATTTGTGGTTGTGTGTGGTGTGTGTTGTGCAGTTCCTGTTGCCTCACTCTCGCGGCAGCTCCCATGGCCAGACACGGATCATCAGGAAGGCGTACGAGCAGGACTTCTACACCCACATGATGGAGGAGTGCTACCAGCTGTGGGCGCAGCTGGAGAGGGAAACCAACACCACCCTCTTCAGGTGGGGACACACGCTGACATGTGGCCCTGATTTAGACCTTATTTGATCACACAACTCAACGGCACCTGAACTAGACCAGATCCAGGCCCAGGTGTGTGTGTGTGTATAGGTGTATGTGTGTGTGTACTGTAGGTGTGTGTGTGCGTAGGTGTGTGTGTGTGTGTGTGTGTGTGTGCGTAGGTGTGTGTGTGTGTGTGTGTATGCTCATATGTGTGTGTGTGTGTGTGTGTGTGTGTACTGTATGTGTTTGTGTGAATATGTTTGGTGTGAGTGAGTGTGTGTGTGTGTGTTTGAGTGTGTGAGTGTTTGTGTGTGTGTGTGTGTGTGTGTGTGTGTGTGTGTGTGTGTGCGCGCTCATATATGTGTGTGTGTGTGTGTGTGTGTGTGTGTGTTTGAGTGAGCTCTTCACATCGGACACACAAGCCTGTCCATATGTCTACTCAGCTGACTACACTGACCCTGGTCCGGTGCTGGTCTGGTAAAGGGTCGGGCCCTATGACCTCGTTTAAATTTGTTTTTTAGAAAGAATCACAGTACGTAACTGCCACTATGAAAGTTCTAAATGACATTACCTGCTCCCTAGACAATGGAAGTTCATGTGTTGCAGTGGTTATTGATTTGACTAAAGCTTTTGATACTGTCAATCATAGTATTCTTCTATCGCGTCTATACAGTATTGGTCTTTCTGAAACCGCATTAGGTTGGGTTAGGAACTACTTAAAGAATAGGTGCCAAAGGGTGCAAATTAAGGGGTGTCTTTCTGATAGTCTCAGTATTGAATCTGGTGTGCCACAGGGGTCCATTTTGGGTCCACTGTTATTTACATTATATATCAACAATCTTGGTGATAACCTATCAGACGCAAGTATTCATTTATATGCAGACGACACCATCATTTATTGCCCTGCATCGTCTATTGACAGTTGCATTTCAAAGCTGCAGGAAGCATTTACAATAGTTCAGCGCAATCTCCTCTCTTTAAAACTAGTTCTGAATGATAAGAAAACAAAATGCATGGTCTTTTCTAGGAAACATAAATGTAAATCGTCTCTACCACCTCTTTACACTTTGCAGGGCAAAGCTATAGAACTGGTCTCCTTCTACAAATACCTAGGCTTTGTGTTGGAGGAGGACTTATCATTCAAGTTACATGTTAGACAATTACTATCTAAGTTAAGGCTAAAGCTGGGGTTTTACTTTCGGAATAGTGCCTGTTTTTCACAGTCAGCCAAGAGAAAGTTGGTGGAAGCTACCTTCCTACCTGTCTTAGATTATGGAGATGTTTTTTACAGAAACACCACTACACTCTAAAAAATACTGGGTTATTTTCTCAACCCAAACGTTGGGTTGAGGCTGTCAGGGCATTTTGTGGGGTTGTTTTTACTCATGTTGGGTTATTTTCTGTAACCCAGCTTGTTGGGTTGATAGTTTAGGACAGCGCCCCTCCTCTCTCCCACCTGACGTGGAGTACACTACCCAGCACCTGGGTGACTTTAACACAGCTGCATAGTTATTTGAGAGTTCGAAAAAACATCGTTATTCTCCCAACCGTCCAGTCCACCAGCTGTCAGCATGCAATGGAAATCAGGTGATTTCGTAAGGTATGTATCTTTAACTTTTTTTAAAATGTTTTATCCAGACTGATTTTAAAAGTCCACCCAGAGATGTAGAAGCTACCCTTCATGATATGAATGGATATTCTGCCTGCCAATTTCGTTCAGCCTCAAACAGGTTAACAATTGTGTCATTCATGCTAACTAACGTTAGCTAAAATTAACTTACAATTACTGTTCATGTTAAATATACACAAAGACAGACTCATAAAAACATAGTTCTTTGTTCACTGGGTATGAACTGCTGAAAGAAACAAAACGAACTTTTACAACGAACTAAAATGAGCATACCAAGCTGGTTGACATTAGCAGACCATATAGCTAGCATCAATGCTAATTAAATATGCTTCGTGGTGGTTGTAGCCTAGACTATGGTTGCAGCTAACGTTTGTCAGCTAATATTAGCCAACACAGTTGAAGTAATGTTAGTCTCTTCACAAGCCACACATACGGTAATAATAATGGCAAACAACATCTTATTAATTCATTCAGGGTAGCTTCATATTATAGCCATGTAACTTAACGTTACTGGGTGTTTTTGGTTGTAGCAGAGAAGACGGGCTCTGGTTGTAGTAGCACTATCAGACAGTCATTTAGATAACGTTACCCGGTAACAGCATCTAGAACTAGAAGCTACAAGTTATTATAACTGCATAGGTGGTTATGGTTTCCGAGTGTGTTGCGCTAATATTTTGTCTCCTGGTGGATTTTTAATGTTTGTCAACATCATTCAATGATAATGGTTCATGAAAATCTTGAGATAAAGTTCTGTAAATAACAGTGATTAATGCATTCTTTTTTTTTCTTTGATTCACAGGGGTGATCCCCAAAACGGACGGTGGAATCTGCCTGCCTTCATGGAAGTATCACAAGCTTTTTCTAGCTATCTGTTCAAAAAATAAACTGCCAAATAAATAAATGTCGAACTGTTTTATTTCATTGCATGGCTATTGTTGCCCATTGGATGGATTTTAAAACATTATATTGTAACATTAATGATTTGCAAACGATGTATTTGAATTGTTATCAATTAATAGTGATTGGATTAAGGAGAAAAATAAGATACTTAGAATAACCCATAAATTAGGTCAGCATAACCCAGAAATGACAGTGAAAATAATATAAATCCTGGGTTGTATAAGATAGCCTACCCAACAATTATGTAGGTTTAACCTAACAGTTTTGTTACGATAACCCAATGTTTGGGTTAGACTATCAACCCAACTCATTGGGTTGACCGAACAACCCAATTTTCGGGGCTAATATAACTCAGTGCTGGGCTCGACCACTATTTACCCAGTGGATGGGTTGAAATTGGGTTGTTTTTAACCCAATGTTTTTTAGAGTGTAAGGCTCTTTTACATTCATTAGATTCTGTTTATCACTCTGCTCTAAGATTCATAACTCGTACACATTACTTCACTCATCACTGTGCACTGTACGAAAGGGTAGGTTGGCCCTCACTTCACTTAAGAAGGTACAAGCATTGGCTTACATTTGTGTACAAGGCCATAGTTGGCCAGCTTCCTCTGTATATGACTAGTCTTTTAACTGTCAATAGTCAAGGGTATAATCTGCGTACAAGTAGATATATTCTTTTAAAAGTTCCTTCAATGAAGACCGAGTTTGGAAAAACTGCTTTTATTTATAGTGCATCAACTGCTTGGAATGACATTCAAAGATCGTTGAAACTTACAGTATTTATTTCAATCAATGAATTTAAGTCATATCTCAACCAAACATTCCAAACTGTCTGCACCTGTTCCTAACTTTTAATTTTGTTTCATTGTCGTATTGTTGTGTGTGTGTGTGTGTGGGTGTGTGTGTGTGTGAGCGTGTTAGTGTATGTGCGTGTTGTGACTGTTGTTTATGTACTTATTATGACCGCCGCGCAGCGAAGCGGCGGTCATATAGGTTTAGTCAGATTTTTTTTTTTTTTTTTTTTTTCTTTTTCGCATGTCCAAATTTCCGTCAATGATTCCCGGGACACTGAAAGACCGGGGTAGACGAAACTTGGTGGGCATGTAACCCCATATGGATAGCATGGAACCATCGTTTTTCGTTTTGATCTGTAGCCCCCCCGCTGGACTGCACCCCCCGAAAGGAGGGTAGGGCAGACACAGTTTTCTGTGAATATCTCGAGAACCGTAAGGTTTAGGAGGACCATTTTTTTTTTGTAAGTTGATCTCAAGGGGCCATGTCAACCCATTCCATAACCACTCATTTCATGTATAGCGCCACCTAGTTAAACACAAAAAAGTAAAAATGAGGTGTTGTAATCGCAGGTATCTGTGACCTAACATAGTCAAAACTGCATGAAATTGGAAGTGTAGGATCATTATGACACCCTCTGAATGCACGCCAAGTTTCGTGGAATTCCGTTCATGGGGGGCCACACAATAAATTAATTTATGTTACTATACACCAACTGGCCTGTAGGTGGCCGGAGACAGTTTTCTGTGAATATCTCGAGAACCGTAGGGCCTAGGAGGTCCACCTTTTTTTTGTATGTTGATCTCAAGGGGCCATGTCAACCCATCCCATTACCACTTATTTCATGTATAGCGCCACCTAGTTAAAAATTAAAAAGCAAAAAATTAGGTGTTTTCATCACAATATCTCTGGCTGACATGGTCAAAACTGCACGAAATTGAAAGTGTAGGATCATTATGACACCCTCCGAATGCATGCCAAGTTTTGTGTACTTTCGTTCATGGGGGGCCTTACAATAAAACAATTTATGTGTACATTTAGTGACGTACACCAACAAGGATTCCCGGGACACTGAAAGACCGGGGTACACAAAACTTGGTGGGCATGTACCCCCACATGGATAGCATGGAACTGTCATTTTTCGTTTTGATCTGTAGCCCCCCCCCCCCCCCCGCTGGACTGGACCCCCAAAAGGAGGGTAGGCCAGACACAGTTCTCTGTGAATATCTTGAGAACTGTAGGACCTAGGATGACCATTTTTTCCGTATGCCTCCAGGGGTCATGTTAACCCAGTTCATGTGCACACATGTGCACAAACAGATACACACACACACACACACATTCACAGTAATCATACGTATGACCAGGGCCGGCCCGAGGCATAAGCGAACTAAGCGGCTGCTTGGGGCCTCCTGGCCACCAGGGGGCCCCCAATCGAGTTTCTTTTTTTTTTTTTACATAATAAATAACGTAAACAAGTGACATCAATGAATGAATAAATGAAACAATTATCATTCAAATCAAGAAAATTATGATTTCATGATTAATATGCCTGCCTACTGCTACTGTGTCTGCCAGCCTTTGAGTCACGCGCATAAAGTAGACACCTCGGGTGCATATACAATTCGTGCAGACACTGCATCAAGTTCAACAATCGAAAGAGACGGTAATGTTCAGACAAGTCACAAAAAAGGACGTATCCCTCTGGTGCCGAAAACAGAACGAAGAAAATGACAGAGGAGGAGAAAAACGAGCAAGATACAGGTATGTTTTGCATGATTATTTACAGTATGTTTTGTGCTTGAGGTAGCTAGCTAGCTGTCATGATCTAATATAAGCCATCACCAGAGCTAAATCTCCGCCATCAACAGAGAAATGTCTCCCATTAATATATATTTATCTAGATGTATTTCAGATGTCAAGGATATTGGGATTGTTTTGGATGTTCAATCAAGCATGTACCCTAGCTCTAGGTGGGCTTATTATGTCGTAAATTAAAGTTAGCTAGCTGACTGAAGTGGACATTAGCACTACAGTAGCTACATGAAAACGTAGCTGAAGGCAAATTTACCACAGAGGGATTGTTTCTGATTTCGCACCTGAAAGTGTTGATAGTTTATTACTGCTCTATAATATGTGACATAGTGGTAAGTCTGATAGCAACAACAGACTAAGCCCAGGCTCCCAGTCCCAACCCAACCCACTGACTAGCGCGACTCTGGGCATCGGTAACGTTCCAGCTTCATAGGCAAAGATGGAACAGTACGTCCGCTCTGCTCTAAGATCTTTGGAGAGAGATGGTAGTGTTTGAGAAAATATACCATGTTGGGTGGGGAGACTTCTGTGATGAAAATAAATTTACATTTGATTAAGATAGTGGCAAGTGATGTAGCGGTGCTACCCTAATATTTAGGCTGCAGTAGATCACCATGTTAAGCGTTCACCATACTGCAATTAAGTATACTCTTTTGAGTATGCCTCATTTGCCAATAGAATATGAATTGTTACATGTGGAATTGCTTGTTATTTGAGTGTAAGTAATGATAGCAAAATAAACTCATTCTGCTCGATCAACTATGCACTTATGCAATATTTTTTTTTTTTTCAGAGACACTGTTGAAGTCCTTTGGAGCACATCTCTACCTCTACCTAACTCTACCTACCAGAAGGTGAGGTTTTCTTGATGGCAAATGGTTACATAGCCTGTTAATATGACACGACACATTTAACATCGGTTTTTTTTTATTTATTTATGTATTTATTTAATCATTGCAGATTCGTCCACTGCAGAGTTGCAGATGCCTAAAAACCAGGAACGAAGTAGGAATAATTATCTATTTTTTGGGACATTTTATTTTTGATTATTAATGTTTGTCTATTTTGTTTTTATTTTGTAGTTGAAAATTGCTCATTTAATGCACATTTGCGGATTTGTTCAGCAAATCTGTTGAAAAACAAGTCATTAAACTGATGTACTTGTTTACAACAAATACAAATGCTGTTGTATTTTGTTTTTTGTCAATTCAACTTCAGTAAACCACCCTTAGTGCTTCACTTTGAATATGAATGTTTCAAATAAATCTGTGATTTTAGTACCCTCTAAGATTAAAAGGTGACAGGGTTGGTGTAAATAACAACTATATTAATACATTGGTTTACCAAGCACATGGGGCCAGAAGTCTAGATTGGAGCCCCAAAACATTTTTGGCATGTGAGCAAGGATGGATTACTGAATGAGCCTACCGAGCCCAAGAGGTCAAGGGACCCTGAACCCCAAGTAGTTGTGTGAATTCACTACCAATAAGTCAAAAAGCAAAAGGCTATGAATCTGAACAAATTTAGGTACTGCCCTTCTCCAGCTGACCATCCCAAAAATGCACCAGAATACAGGAAATCACATCTAACCCCCCCCCCACCCACCCCCCCCACACACACACACACCCGTTTGTACCCACATTTGCACAAAGAGGGTAGGGGGAGAGGGTCCTTATGCATCTGTGTCCAGGGGGACAGTAGTTCATAATCAGTCGCTGTATTAATACATAACCTCACTGTATTAATTTATAATATGACATTATAGTGTGAAGTTGTCAATTATCACCAAGCACAGGTGACTGCGTTGTGGGAGGGGGCCCCCAAATCAAATTCTGCTTAGGGCCCCCAAAAGGCTTGGGCCGGCATTGCGTATGACACATACTCACACAGTAGACATATGTACACTTCCATGCACAGGCACATACGCAGGCACACACACAAGCACGCACACACACACACACATACACACACACACACACACACACACTCACACACACACACACACACACCCACACACATAACATAAACATAACACAAACAATCAAGAATTTCTCATAATTATGAACAGGCAAGATGGAGGTGGGGTTGTATAAAATGAATTTTACATGTGAAATCTATGAACTAATCATGTTTTGGTACTTGTTGTCTAGCAGATACCAGTGAGAATTGAGTGTGGATAATGCAATTTAGTGAAACAGTTAGAATCATATAGGCCTTTCAGCGTGATTTCTTTTTGTGGAAAAAATGTGCTGGACTGGGCGGCGGTCATATTTTGTACCGCTCTGTGGTACATCTAGTTTTTATTTTGTCTGTCTCTATTATGTTCACTGTGTGCTGCTACCTTGGCCAGGGCTCACTTGTAAATGAGATACCTATCTCAATGTGATTTTCTTCCCTGGTTAAATAAAGGTATAAAAAAAAAAAGAAAAAATTTGTCTGATGATCCGATCAGAAGTGGTCAGCTCTAAATACAAGTGTAGACAATCTCCGAGATGCATTGTGATCTGATCATTCAAATCACTTGGCAATGTGGTCAGGGACGCATGTGACCACAACCTTTGTAGCGTTCTGATGCATCTCGGACAATAAGAGTCCTAAGAAATGTGACATTGGCAGTAACGGAATCTAGACACAAGTGGTCAGCAACGTCTCTGGCTGTACACCTTGGATGCATGTTTGACCCGATCTGGCAAAATGAGTCTGAAGTCGCACATTCTAATTTTGAGATACAGGTCTAATACTTCGAATACAGGCCGAATACTACTCCGAATACGTAATGATATGTAAATGACAATGTGTCTCGGCTGACCCCTTGTGATTGGATCACCCTGGACACATTGTAAAAACAAATTTAAACAGGCCCTATGTACAGTAGGTGTCGTCTGGCCTGGGGTGATGTGGAAAATCTCGAACTTATTCAGATTCAGATTTGATACTGAGCTCAATAAATCACACCTGTGCAATCTGATGGTCTCATTCCACGGAGAACAGTTTGTGTGTGTGTGTGTGTCTGTGTGTGTGTGTGTGTGTGTCTGTGTGTGTGTGTGAGTGTTTGTTATGCTTTCTAAGCATTCTGTAGTTTATTACCAAAGAGCCCAATCCAGTTGGAGGCCAACAGGACAGCGGGGACAATACTGTCCTGTCTAAACTAGTCTGAACTCACATTTTTGTTTACGTGGGTGTGTGGGAGGGTGGGTGGTTGTGTGTGTGTGTGTGTGTGTATGACTAAGGAGACTGAACAGAAATAGGCTAGATTGTGTTTATGTATATGGCTGTGTGTGTGTGTGTGTGTGTGTGTGTGTGTGTGTGTGTGTGTGTGTGTGTGTGTGTGTGTGTGTGTGTGTGTGTGTGTGTGTGTGCGTATGTGGCCATTCCACATTATATGATATTATACAGAGGATACAAAGTAGCAGTGAGCAGGAGTGGATCAGGTGTGTGTGTGTGTGTGTGTGTGTGTGTGTGTGTGTGTGTGTGTGTCCATGCCATGAATGAGCCATTCAGGATACAAAGTGGGCCAGGGCTGACCTTGGGCCTGTGATGAGAAATCTGTGTGTGAGTATGTGTGTGTGTGTGTGTATCTGTGTATGTTATGTGTGTGCTGAGAGTGGAAGAGGAAACCACTGGATTTATGTGTATGTTCATGGCTGTGAGTGTGTGTGTGTGTGTGTGTGTGTGTGTGTGTGTGTGTGTGTGTGTGTGTGTGTGTGTGTGTGTGTGTGTGTGTGTGTGTGTGTGTTTGTGTGTGTGTGTAGAGGAAACAGCTGTATTTTTTGTCACTGAGATGAGGGCACTGTAAATCCTGACTATATATCACAAACTCCTGCTGATAACACCATCACCTAAGGGACGTCTTTGTGTGTGTGTTAGTGTGTGTGTGTGTGTGTGTGTGTGTGTGTGTGTGTGTGTGTGTGTGTGTGTGTGCTCTCCTGGACCTGTGTCATCATTCAGGGTTGCAGCAGGGCGCTGGTCGTATTTACTCTGGGGGGTGCGTGAGGGTCGCTGATGAATGGGCATCTGGGGCAAGAGCCACAGCTGATGTGTGTGTGTCTGTGTGTGTGTGTGTGTGTGTGTGTGTGTGTGTGTGTGTGTGTGTGTGTGTGTGTGTGTGTGTGTGTGTGTGTGTTTGTGTGTGTGTGTTTGTGTGTGTGTGTGTGTGTGTGTGTTTTATGTTCACATATACACTGTGGGGGGTAAGAGGGGATCCCTGATGAATGGAGCTGTCGGGGTCGAGGGCTGTGGCATAGGTGTTTGTGTGTGTGTGTGTGTGTGTGTGTGTGTGTGTGTGTGTGTGTTATATTCACATTTACTCGGCAGGGATACGAGGTGGTCTCTGATGAATGGAGCTGTCCGGGGCGATGGCCGCAGCAGATGCATCATTCCCACCGGCCCTGAAAAAAGCAGCGAACACACACACACACACACACACAGTATCCATCATGATAGACTTCTCAATCCTAAAACCAGACACACACACACACACACACACACACACACACACACACACACACACACACACACACACACACACACACACACACACACACACACACACACACACTGTCCTCTATATACCTCCCTACCTGATGGAGTTAATTCTGTCATCAACCCCACAGAGCAGGAAGTAGTTGTGTTGTGAAAGTGTTCCAGAGCCAACACGAGTAGCACTTGCTCAGGTTATGTACTCTGTATTAGTACACAAAACACTGCACTCTCCCTCTTCTTTTGCAGTGGGTGCCATTTACCAATCCAATATCTCAAAGTCAAAAAAAGTCACATTCCAAAAACTTTTCTTTTCTTTTTAATATTTCTTTTAGTAGCGATGGGTTACAAACAAATGTTTCAGCCATTATATTAGGCCTTCATCAGTGTCTGACTGACTGCCCTGATCAATTCCTTGTTTTAACCGCGAATCCCTGAGGTAATGAAGAATTGAGACCACATCAATGGAAGAAAAGAAAAAAAACATCGACAGTAAAGACAGAAAAGAAGAAATCAAGGTGGAGACGTTCAGTAATCCATCCTTGGATGTATGTATGCTGTATTCCATACTCATAAGGTCATTAACAAGTAGCAACCCCCCCCCCCAGGCGCACGGGGATCCTGGTTAAGGGTCCGGAGGATGAGAGGGACTTCCAGCTCTTCAGAGACACGCTGCAGAGGAACCGCGTTCCCACGGAAACGCTGACGCCAGATGAGTTCGCCCGGCGGTTGCCCCACATGGTGCTCCAGAGTGGCGAGGGGGCCCTCATTGACACCACAGCCGGAGTGCTGTACGCCGACAGAGCTCTCCGGGCAGCTCAGGTAAACACACACACGCACGCACACGCACGCACAGGCACCCACACATACACCTTTATCATCACACAAAACACAGAAGTACTAGCTTGCAAGAATCAAAACAGGTCCCGCTTGATGGATTGTTGCATTTGTGTGTGTGTGTGTGTGTGTATGTGTGTGTGTGTGTGTGTGTGTGTGTGTGTGTGTGCGTGCGTGCATGTGTGTCGTTCGGTGTATGTGTATGCCATTACCCTCATGTCCTTACCCTCTAACAGCTAGCTGCAGGAAGGGGTCAGTTCTCATCATGTCCACTAGGGGTAGCTGACACAGGGCAGACACATGGGGTAGTAAAGATCAGGACAAGGGAATGGAACAGACTTTCTCTCTGTCTTCCTTACCATCCTGCTTTTCTCTTTCTCATTAGGCCTCATTCTCTCTCTCTCTCACTCTCTCTCTCTCTCTCTCTCTCACTCTCTCTCTCTCTCTCACTCACATTCACAGTCTACCTGTAATCCTTTTTCTCTTCTCTCCTTTTTGTCTCTCTTCCTCACCCATTTTCTCTACGTCTTTCTATCTATCTTCCCCATTCTCTCTCTCTCTCTCTCTCTCTCTCTCTCTCTCACTCTCTCTCTCACACACACATACTCTCTCTCTCTCTCTCTCTCTGTGTCCCAGTCATAGTATCTGTGTATTTTCCAGAGCTACTTTCAGTCTCTGGGCGGGGTGATACAAGATGGAGAGAAAGTGTTAAACATTCAGCCTGGCTCCACGGTAACCGTGACGACCGCATCAGGGGAGTACCGAGCAAAGAGTCTCATCATCACGGCTGGGCCCTGGGCCAACACACTGCTGTCGCACATGGGCCTGCAGCTCCCACTAACGGTACACTAGACCACGCAACACACACACACACACACACACACACACACACACACACACACACACACACACACACACACACACACACACACATACACACACACACACACACACACACACACACACAAATACAAATACCAATACAAACACACACACTCCCTTACACATACACACGCACTTACACACACACACACACACACACACACACACACACAGACTTATACATACACACACACACACACACACACACACACACACACACACACACACACAAACACACACATACACGTTTGTATCCATTTTAACACATACACATTCACAATACTCACAAATACATGCACACTCACCAGACTGCAGATAGATACTCACACACACATACACACATGCCACAATCTACAGATAATGTAGGTTACAATGCATAACAATGTTGTTATTATGTAGTTAGTTACATAAGGATATGGTGAGGTTGTTGGCCTTTCTCTAAGTAAATAAGGTAATGGCTCCAGTCCAGGCCGTTCACCGTTAAGGTCACTGACCTGTCCATGACTCTGCAGAGGTAGAGTAGCGTTGCAGCATTGCAGCGTTGCAGTTGGGGTCACATTTTATAACATTCACAACTGTTTAATGCAACCATCAACAACAACAACAACAACATCAAAGGGGACACCAGTCCCCACAAGGGACACAAGCGAAGGAAACGTTCATGCAACATTACAGATGACTTTACAACCCACAACCCAATAATTCAGTGAACCAACTTAGTGATTGGTGATTTTTGGTGATCGTTTATGTGCAAACAGGCAGGTGAAACAGTAAAGTGGAGACATTTAAGCTGCATTTTTACAATACAATAAAATGCAGCACTGATAGCGACACAAACAGATCATTTCCAGTGTGGGGGTTGCTTAGTGATATGCCATTGCTTGCTGCCAGGGGAACATAAAGACTTTGTTATAAGACTATGTTTAGCTCTGAAGTAGAAACTGGCCTCTGCACAGCGAATTTTATTTCTTATTTCTATTTCTGTAAGAGTGCAACATAAATCTTCTCACACACACATATACGCCTGAGAAAAGACTAATATAAAAAACTAAGGATATGAGTCGCCTCCAGAGTTGTGGAGTTTTGAAAGGATTTTAGCTAATTCAGGGAAATATGCGAACATTCAAGCAAAAAGTATAAAAAGCTAAGAGATTTGTAGATACTGCAGTGTAATTTGTTCAATTTTCCATTTCCAGTTCCATTTCTTTTCTGGTCCGGCTAGAGAAGAGTGAAGCAAGGTCACACTGACAAAACTGCTAGAATGTGTAGCATGGAAGAGTGGGTTATGACCTAGAACTATTGACTAGACAATGTTGTGAGTGCCTTTTGAATGGTTGAAAGGTATGCGTGTGCGTGTGTGTTTCTCTCTATATGTGTGTGTGTGTGTGTGTGTGTGTGTGTGTGTGTGTGACTGTGTGTGTGTTTCTCTCTGTATGTCTGTATGTGTGGTGTTTGTGTGTGCGTATGTGTGTGTGTGTGTGTTTGTGTGTGTATGCCCTTGTCCTGTGCTCCTGGCTGTGTGTCCAGGTGGTGAAGATTAATGTGTGCTACTGGCGGGAGAAGGTTCCGGGCACATATGGCGCAGATGCCCACTGCCCCTGCTTCCTCCAGACCGCCTCGGAGGGCGCCGACTACCACATCTACGGCCTGCCCTCCAATGAGTACCCAGGGCTGGTCAAGGTGAGCTCCACTGCCCAGTGCCCTGTGTCCAGTCCACCACCATTTTACACCTGTGCTACAAATGCCCAATTTACTCTTATTCAAGTAACAACAAACTATATTTAGCTGATGGGTTGGACATTAGTTAGTTATTAGTTTGTAGGTTTTAGTTTTTAGGCCACACTACATATACTTAGGTTATCAACAAACTATCTGTTGGCACTCTGTTAACTACATCTCATGGTCAGGGCTTTGAACCGGATTTTTTTCCCAATTGGTTTGTTCCGAACAGAAACAGTATTTTAACGTTTCCGGTTTTCGGTTCAACCCTAAAATTGATGTTCCTGAACCGGTTAGAACAAAAAAATTAAGTTCCCGAACCGGTTAATAACGTTCCATGTCAGCTGCGGGTCATACAAATAAGTAGGCTGATCATTAGGACTTTAAAATGATATTGTTAATCTACATAATTTTCCTTAAGTCTCTATCCTGTCATCAAACATTAAAAAATCATCAAGCGGCATAACTGTAATTCTGACATGCCTACATTTTTTTCAATATTATACATGAATTAGACAAGGACAATTTTTGCCATGTTGTTTAATTAGCAAACAACTGACCACATCCATTATACTTCTTGCATAGCTCAATTGGTGCAAATGACAAATAGGGCAGGCTACATAGCTGTCATTGAGAACTTCAATTGACCAAACCTGGTCAGGGCCCAATCAGTGCATTTGTTTCTCTTATGTCATCAAACAATACAAAAAACACAAAGCATTACAGAAGCATTACTGTAGTTCCTACATCCATCAAAAACCCTGTGCAACTCACATAGCTAAATCTGTGCAAATAACTAATATATGGTAGGCTACATAGCTGCCATTGTGAACAAAAATTGGCCAAACCTGGTCAGGGCCCAATCAGTGCATTTTTGCCTCACTTATGTCATCAGACAATACAAAACCACAATGGTGTGTGCATAGCTGCCATTGTGAATATTAAACTTAAAATACTTAAAAATACTTAAAACTTAAAAACAGGGCTTTGAACCAGATTTTTTTGCCAATTGGTTCGTTCTGAACAGAAACAGTATTTTAACGTTTCCGGTTTTGGTTCCCACCCTAAAATTGACGTTCCCGAACCGGTTAGAACAAAAAAATATTGTTCCAGAACTGGTTAATAACGTTCCATGTCAGCTGTCGGAAAAAAATATACATATGCTTTCAAAACGACTATTAATAGTCACAATATTGTCTTTTAGACTCTATCCTACAGCAAACAAACACTAGGCCTCTGCTTTATACAAGCTGCACCAGTGTCTTCCTATAGCCTTTAGCCTGAATAGTTTCCTGGTCAAACAAAAAAAGTATATTTTTGGTGGGTACTGTAATATTGGATTCTTGGATGCCGTCTAAATGCCAAAATGAGGACTATTATGTTTATCCCCAAATAAATTAAAGCTGTATGTTAATGCTAGGTTTTTCCAACAATGTTCGTCACGGCCTAGTAAAAAGAGAAAACAGGTGAAATGAAATCATTGAGATTTGGAGACTTAATAGGCCTTTTGATTGCCTGCTAGTGGCAAGCTCTGTCTGTCTGCACTCTCCATGCATTCATTGAATGACAGGTGGTGACAGGTGGTGACACCATTTCACTGAAGACACAAAACTTTCCCAGGAACAAAAAAAGAACCGGTATTAACCGGTTACCACTATTTTAAAAAATCGTTTCTGTTCCGGAACATAAAATAATCATAAAGTTTCTGGTTTCGTTTCTGTTCCTAGCAAAATGGCAAAAGTTTCTGGTTTTCGTTTTCGTTCCATGAACCGGTTCAAAGCCTTGCTTAAAAATAACGGTATTAACCGGTTACCATTATTTTAGATAAACGATTCTGTTCCGGAACATAAAAAAATTTAAAGTTTCTTGTTTTGTTTCTGTTCCTACCAAAACATCAAAAGTTTCTGGTTTTCGTTTTCGTTCCGAGCAATCGGCAGTTATGTTGAGTTTAGAATAATGTTGCTTCCACAGTTCCGCCACTGTTACAAAAGGCCTTTTTTTACAAAACGCCATTTCATTGCGTTTAGTTGGGATTGCATGACTAACTGTTCCAAACTTCATTGGATTGGAATTTATAAATAGCATTTAGTAACTAGAGCAACCCAGAGATGATTAACTGGGGGAGGAATAGTGAGTTAATAGACAAACAACTTCGTCCTCTGAAACTACGAGTACTCCCCTCCAGACGGATGTCCCAAGCCAGTCATCTATTTCAGTAATATGACACGAGTGGGAGTGGGAGTGGGGTTGGTAAAGGATATCGACACGGCTGTAATTCGGCCGTATGTAAGAGACCGAAGGCCATTACAGGCGATATCCTTCACCAACACCATGGCCACAAGTGTCATATTACTTTTATTCAACAGTTCCATTACCAATTAATTTAGTTTTAAGATACAAATTTGTGTTTTCTATTGTTCATTTAGATTTTTGTTTGTTCATCCTGCACCCACAAAAATAGTTCTAATCTTAGCATTGGCGTATCCTTTGCCAAGAGATGTAGTACCACTTGAGAGCGAAGTTAAGTGGAAGGCTATGTATTAGTGCAGGGGATCCCAAACTTTTCCATGGCAAGGCCCCCCAAATACCACTACGTTTTGGCCAAGGAACCGCTTTTGCAAGATGTCTTATGAAACCCGACATCAGTATCGACATTACTACGGCAAATGTAAAAATAAACTAAGCTCATTCTCATCAGTTTATCCATAAGCACTTCGCGATGGAGCATACAGTGTGTGAAAATTGCATTCTGGGCTTTCTGCTTGATGAGAGCTGTCACTCCACTCACTCCACTGTTATTCCCAGTCATAGCGGCGGCCCCGTCTGAACACACTTGTGGCCAAAAGCGCTGCTAAAAAAATTTGGGCCCTATGACAGACAATAATTCTGCCCCCCCCCCCCCCCCCCCGCCTCCCAATAATATATAAGTACATATAATCTTGTCTGTTGTAATCTATGTATATATAGCATTATTACACGGTTCTTCATAATGCTGAAGAATGCTCCATTCGCTTGAATGGGCCTTCCCAACGTTCGGTGGTCTGCTACTGTATTTCTCGATAACAGACCGTTGCTAAGTATAACAAACCGCTGTCAAGGAAAATGGGTCTTGTGCTTCTAAGTCACGTCTTTCATATCACTACCAGGGATGGATTACTGCACGGGCCTACCGGGCCCAGGCCCAGGGGTCCAAGGGGTCAGGGGGCCCTGAAGCCCAAGCCTTTGCATGGAATCATTGCCTCAATATCAACAAATCAGGATGTAGGCTATGAATCTGATTGAATTTAGTATTGGCCATCCCCAAAATGCACCAGAATAGAGGAAAATCACATCAAACAAATTAAAAATTCTCTTTTCCCAAACCCCCCCACATATACGACAATTAGTGGGGGGCCCTTAATACATCTGGGCCCAGGGGCCCGAAAGTTCATAATCCGCCCATGATCACTACGCAAGGACTGGAACTTCATTAAAAAATGAAGTGAAAGCAGACGGTTGATCAGCTGTGTTCTAAATAATGTTTGATTCAAGTTCAGCGTGTGTTGTTGCGAACTATTTGTTTCTCAGCAAAAGCCACGATAAAACGGTAACAAATAGGCTATAGCCTAGGCTATGTAGGCTAAAGAGTCATATTGTGGGGAGTTTATTGTTTGGTTTTGGCAAGTAACTGTGTAATAAGCGGGATAATGTATAGAACGCCGGTCATTACCGGGAATTACTGTAGGTCCCTTCAGAGCGGAACAAGACCCTTCCGCTGCATGTCGGGGTCCGGTTCGCCCTGTCGATAATGACCGCCGCTCTATACATTATCGGGGGCTCTATGGGGGGCCCCTGTCAGTGCTGGGTCGTTAGAATCGTCCTATTTATCATTATGTCAACATCTTACTTCTAATATCTTTTATATCTAATAATTGATTAAAAAGATTAAAAGGCTTTTAGAGCAAATTTCTAATTTTGTGTAAGTCTCTTGAGATAAAAGCTTCTGCCAAATATGTTTTTATATGATAGTGTTTCATAAAGTTGCATTAATGAAAATATCTCTTTGTGTACGTTTCTTTGGTTAAAAACATGGTTATGGATGTTTGTTTCATCTAACCCATAGTATCTGCGTGTGTGTGTGTGCGTGTGTGTGTGTGTGTGCGTGTGTGTGTGTGTGTGTGTGTGTGTGTGTGTGTGTGTGTGTTTGTGTGTGTGTGTGTGTGTGTGTGTGTTTGTGTTCCCCTCAGATTTGCTACCACATGGGTAGTGAGACGGAACCTGACAGGCGGGACCAACAGACTGACCAGACAGATGTCCGGATCCTCTCTCGCTTCGTATCGATCTACTTGCCGGGCCTGGAGCCAGAACCGGCGGTGGTGGAGAGCTGCATGTACACGGTTAGAACCCGACCCCAAAAATGATCTAGAACCTAACAATCACAGAGGTTCAAGTGATTCTGATTCTCTTGTCCCCTGATATGATGAGTTTGTTTTATTAGATCTACTTGTAAGTCAGACCAGAACACCTGGTCCTCATCCACCATATTCTCAGAACCAAATAGAACCAGAGAGGTTCTGGTGATTTTGTTTCTCCAGCCACTGGAGGTTTGTATCATTGATATGCGCAGGTGACACCAGACCATCACTTTGTTCTGGACCGGCACCCCGCGCACAAGAACATCATCATTGGAGCGGGCTTCTCAGGTCAGTGGGGGGAAGAGGAACCGGTGGCCCAGAATGTTAGCCTGGCTACATCTACATTTACATTCATTAATTTAGCAGAAGCTTTTATCCGAAGCGAATTATGTTACAGGGACATTGTCCCCAGAGCAACTAGGGGTTAAGTGCATTGCTGGGAATTGAACCCAGAAGCGTTCAGGCTACTGCACGCTAGCCCAGCTCCTTAGCCACTACACTATCACCAGGCCACTTCTCAAATCACACTCGCGAAGGGTGGCCAGAGTTTTGACAGTAAAAACATCCTGAGACTGCTGCATTGAGATACTGTAGCTCAAACTTTCTCTTTATGTCCTCATCATTGGTGTGTAATATAAACTGTTTGTGGTCCCATCACCACATGTGAGACACCAGTGTATCAATATCAGTCACAGACATTCATCAATACATAATATTCATAAAAATGTGAATACAAATGAGGACTGATGTTTATCCCAAAAGGAGACATTGCATTGACAATCCTTTGGATCATTTTACCATGATTAAAATATGCAAGAGACATAGTTGTACTGGTAAAAGTGAGCTATTCCAGTGTCCAGTTGGTCAGTAAGTGTGTCTACAACTACTATCCTCTTGTGTCTTTCTGGCAGGTCACGGGTTTAAGTTTGGCCCAGTGGTGGGGAAGATCCTGTGTGAACTCAGCCTGGGGAAAGTGCCCTCGTACGACCTCTCACCTTTCAGAATCCAGCGCTTCCAGACCCACATGAAGTCTTCTCTATAAGCACACACACACACACACACACACACACACACACACACACACAAACACACACACACACACACACACACACACACACACACAAACACACATGATGTAACTGGAGAATATCACAACAGATTCAGGCAGTGGCAATAAAATCATTACGAAAAAAAAAGAAAAAACAAGCTCTTCCTGTAATGTGTTGCTACACTCTTCTAAATAAACACTCTTACAAAACGAAACTCCTAATTTAAATGGAATCTTCTCTTCTATATCATCTTGCATAATGATCCATTAGCTGAACAATATGTCTCCCTGTTACCCTCCGACTCCGTGAGGCTCTTAATCGCCCGTCAGGCGAACCGTGACAACAGTCAGTCTCCACACCCCGGCGGCTCCCTGCGGAGGGCGGGGGGGGGTGGGGGCATACAGTGGGGATATCACCAGGGTATTTATTAGCCAGCCGGTAAGTGAATTTGTATTGACTGAGCTAGACAATGGGCTCATTAAAACACCATTAGCCACGGAGGGCCCGCTCTGTCTGCCGTCTCCAGCCTGGGGAGGACAGGCGGGGCAAGGCTGAGGCGTCTCGTCTGCGCCGTCTCGCTACGGGCTGCCACGCGCTCGTTAAGGAGGCCGTGTGGGAACGAGAGGAGAGCAGAGGAGCCCAGGGGATGAAGGAGAAGCAGCAGGATCGCCTCTGAACCTCATCTGGTCCAGCTCTGGCGCGAGTCCGTTCTGGATCCGCTGCCTGACAGGTGCTGCATTATTTATGCGATTCATTTTCCTGACCGGTGAGGTTGAGCTTTGGGGATTTGACCCGCATGTAATAAGACACCTGACACACACAGCACGGCCTTCGAGTCGTCGTGTCGATACCTGTCAGGCCGATGTTCTCAGTCGCACGTTATAGTAGAGAATGCAGCAGTCTGTCAGGGGTGTTTTATTATCGATTAATCGTCTCGGCTCCCATCATGCAATTTAACACCGAGACAGAGACAGAGACGAGACATAGACTACTGGGTATTTTAGTGGAATGACTGATTCTGAAGCGTCTACGTCCTCAGCAGTGGAATGCGGAGGTCTGTGGTTATGTCCACAGTGACTGCCCTCTCCCCGCGTCTCCATGTGAAAAGTCGATACCGTGTGACCTTACTTGGGTCTCTGTGGAGGCTGGGTGTTATTCTGTTCCACAAAAGTTTGATTCAGGAGCAACACTCTTTAAGTAGGAAGTGGGCACTTTTCAATCAAGCTTCTTTGAGTAATGGAAGCACAAGTACACACACACACACACACAGGGGTTAAAGTGGGCCGTAGCAGTCTGGAATGCAGTTACGCCACCTCATAAATTAATAAATAGATTGATTCATACCAACAATATAGAGTAATGATATTGTTTTAAAAAAAAGATCAGTTAATTTTTCAGTACACCGTCAAATTGCATCCTATCTCTTCTTCAGGATCACGGTGTTCAACAAATCAAAACGTAATATCACCCCCCTTTTCCCGCCTTCACAAACACGCGTTATCCCCCCTCTTGTCCCATCCCCGACGTTATGTTCTCACGGTTCTCCTGTCTGATTTGAGTGCATCTGTGCATGCAGATAAAGCCTCTGTGTTTACAGTTGCTGTTCTAGCCAGAGCAAGTGGATGTTGGAGTGGAGTTAAAGTCGAAGGCTAAGTACTGTAATTTTCAAATTCCACAATTTAAACTGTATGACAACAAATGCAACCAAAAGAAACAAGACTTTCATGGAGTGCTGAAATATACACTATTTTGATCATTTCTGAACTGTGAAACTCAGCAAATATGCTTTGTAGTTGTGAGCTTATTGCAGTATAATCATAACTATTCCACATGTGTGTACATGGTTCAAATTCTGAAGTGCAAAATGTAGGCTACAGCACTAATATTTCCATCCATAGATAAAAAATAAGCAAGTCCAACCTCTGAATTCTTTTTCAAAGTGCACCAGGTTGATGCATTTAAACATTAAAATATACAAACATTTCTTACAGGGGAGCATGCCCCCAGACCCCCGTAGGGGGACTTATGCCACAGTGCAGTTCTAAGTCTAGTGACGTCCCTGGTACAAATCAATATGGGAGCCATTTTGACTGGATGTGAAAATAGCCACAGAGCTACACAGACATGCTACCAATTCTTCTATTTCCACGCCACTATTCTATTATTTCTACACCACGATACTCAACATGTTGTCCCACGGTGAGTCATGTTTTCCCATGGCAAATCCCACTTTAAGCACTGCACATACACACACACAGGCACACACACACACACAAACACACACACAAGGACAGGCACGCACACATACGCACACACACACACACACACAGTAACAGGCACACACACACACATACTGAAGTGTGATTGTGTATGACCCAGAGCCATATAAAGGTACCTTTGATGGTAGGTATGACCTAATGAAAGCCAGTTGGAGGAGTTCTCATCCTTGTGCCAGCCTGAAGACCCATTAATCTAACGGCTATACATTACCCTATCACTAAAACCAGGATTCGTACACACACACACACACACACACACACACACACACACTCCCCTGGTCGTAGGAATTCTGGGCACTGAATACTTTCTTTGCATGCCATGTATGTTTATCATCTGCTGAGTGACTCATACATTTCAATGTCCAATGATTAAACATGTACTTTAATATTTGAAATAAGTTTATTGGTAAGAATAAATTGCCTTTAAATCTCTGTGTGTGTGTGTGTGTGTGTGTGTGTGTGTGTGTGTGTGTGTGTGTGTGTGTGTATGCGTGTGTGTGTTTAAAGACAGGAAATATGTGATGGTCTCACAAGGCTGGGCCAGTGGGTAAGCCATTCCATTGTCTCCTTGGATGGACAGGTCACTGTAGACAAGATGAAAACAGATATAAGTATTAATATAAGTGTAGTTACTGCAGCATCATCTCACACACACACACACACACACACACACACACACACACACACACACACACACACACACACACACACACACACACACACACACACACACACCTCTTTCCCCTTGTTCTTCCCGAAGCCCAGGCTCTTCTTAATCCACTTGACGAGTTTGGCAGGTTTGCTTTTCTTCTTCTGCTTCTCCTCCTCGATGATTGGCGGCTCCTCCTGCTTCTTCTCCTTCTCCTCCTCGGAGTTGGTGTCACCGTCTTCAGAGTCTGAGTCAGGAGGGAGGGCGTTCCACCTCCGCGTCATCTCCTCTGCCACCTTTCGCATCTGTGCCCTCTCTTGCTCCTTTTCCACCTGTCTCGCCTTCTCTTCCATCTCTCTCTTCTTTCTCTCCTCCTCTTTCAGCTTTTCCATCTCCATCTCTCTCCTCCTCTCCTCCTCTTTCTTCTTGGCTGACAGTTTAGCCTCCTTCTCATCCATCCAGAGATCGTCAGAGTCCATCTCACTTTCGCTGTCGACGTACTCCTCAGCACTGGACATCGAGGTGATGGTCTCAGCCCCCCTCAGCTTCACATCCACCACCTTTTGCATATGTGCCATCTCTCTCTCCTTTTCCACCTGTCTCGCCTTCTCTTCCATCTCTCTCTCCTTTTCTTCCTCTCTCATCTTCTTTTCAATCTCTCTCTTCTTTCTATAGTGTGTTGTGTCTATTGACCTGTTATTGTTTGTATTTGTCTCCTCTCTTACCTTCTCTTCAATCTTTTTCTTCCTCTTCTCCTCTTTTTCTTTCTCCTCAATCTCTTTCTTCTTCCTCTCCTCTTTTTCCTTCTCAATCTCTCTCTTCCTTCTCTCCTCCTCTGTTGCTTTCTCCTGAATCTGTTTCTTCTTTCTCTCCTGCTCTCTCATCATCTCTTCAGTTTCTCTATTCTTTCTCTCCTCTTTCTTCATTTCCATCTCTTTCCTATTTACCTCTTCTCTCAATCTCTCCATTTCCTCATCTTTCTTTCTCTCTTCTTCCATCTCCTCCTCTTTATTGTTGGCTGTCAGTTTAGTCCAGAGATGGTCAAAGGCCATCTCACTGTCGCTGTTGCCATCCTCCTCACCACTGGACATCCAGACCCACATCTCAGATGCCCCCCCCAGCTTCACCACTTCCACCACATTTCTCTTTCCTTCGTCCTCGTCTTTGTCCAGGTGAGCCTGCATCTGTGCCTTCTCTCGCTTCTTTTTCTCCTCCTCTCTCACCTTCTCCTCAATCTCTTTCTTCCTTCTCTCTTCTTTTTCCTCCTCCTCAATCTCTCTCTTCCTCCTCTCCTCCTCTCTCGCTTTCTCTTCCATCTTTCTTTTCCTTCTCTCCTCTTTTTCCTTCTCCTCAATCTCTTTTTTCCTTCTCTTCTCCTCTCTTGCTTTCTCCTCAATCTGTTTCTTCTTTCTCTCCTCCTCTCTCATCTTTTCTTCAATCTCTTTCTTCCTCCTCTCCTCTTTTTCCTTTTCCTCAATCTCTTTCTTCCTTCTCTCCTCTTTTTCCTTCTCCTCAATGTCTCTCTTCTTTCTGTCCTCCTCTCTTGCTTTCTCCTCAATCTGTTTCTTCTTTCTCTCCTCCTCTCTCGCTTTCTCCTCAATCTCTTTCTTCCTCCTCTCCTCTTTTTCCTTCTCCTCAATCTCTTTTTTCCTTCTCTCCTCCTCTCTTGCTTTCTCCTCAATCTCTCTCATCTTTCTCTCCTCCTCTTTCAGTCTTTCCATCTCCATCTCTCTCATCCTCTCCTCCTCTTTCTTCACCTCCATCTCTTTCCTTTTTACCTCTTCTCTCAGTCTCTCCATTTCCTCATCTTTCTTTTTCTCTTCTTCCACCTCCTCCTCTTTATTGTTGGCTGTCAGTTTAGTCCAGTGATGGTCAAAGGCCATCTCACTGTCGCTGTTGCCATCCTCCTCACCACTGGACATCCAGACCCACATCTCAGATGCCCCCCTCAGCTTCACCACTTCCACCACATTTCTCTTTCCTTCGTCCTCGTCTTTGTCCAGGTGAGCCTGCATCTGTGCCTTCTCTCGCTTCTTTTTCTCCTCCTCTCTCACCTTCTCCTCAATCTTTTTCTTCCTTCTCTCTTCTTTTTCCTCCTCCTCAATCTCTCTCTTCCTCCTCTCCTCCTCTCTTGCTTTCTCTTCAATCTCTCTTTTCCTCTCCTCTTTTTCCTTCTCCTCAATGTCTCTCTTCTTTTTGTCCTCCTCTCTTGCTTTCTCCTCAATCTGTTTCTTCTTTCTCTTCTCCTCTCTCACTTTCTCCTCAATCTCTTTCTTCCTCCTCTCCTCTTTGTCCTTCTCCTCAATCTCTTTTGTCCTTCTCTCCTCCTCTCTTGCTTTCTCCTCAATCTGTTTCTTCTTTCTCTCCTCCTCTCTCATCTTTTCTTCAATCTCTTTCTTCCTCCTCTCCTCTTTTTCCTTTTCCTCAATCTCTCTCTTCCTTCTCTCCTCCTCTCTCACCTTCTCCTCAATCTCTTTCTTCCTCCTCTCCTCTTTTTCCTTTTCCTCAATCTCTTTCTTCCTTCTCTCCTCTTTTTCCTTCTCCTCAATGTCTCTCTTCTTTCTGTCCTCCTCTCTTGCTTTCTCCTCAATCTGTTTCTTCTTTCTCTCCTCCTCTCTCGCTTTCTCCTCAATCTCTTTCTTCCTCCTCTCCTCTTTTTCCTTCTCCTCAATCTCTCTCTTCTTTGTCTCCTCCTCTCTTGCTTTCTCAATCTCTCTCCTCTTTTTCTCTTCCTCTCTCATCTTCTCTTCAATCTCTCTCTTCCTTCTCTCCTCCTCTCTCGCTTTCTCCTCAATCTCTTTCTTCTTCCTCTCCTCTTTTTCCTTTTCCTCAATCTCTCTCTTCCTCCTCTCCTCCTTTCTTGCTTTCTCCTGAATCTGTTTCTTTGTTTTCTCCTGCTCTCTTGCTTTCTCCTCAATCTCTCTCATCTTTCTCTCCTCCTCTTTCAGTCTTTCCATCTCCATCTCTCTCATCCTCTCCTCCTCTTTCTTCACCTCCATCTCTTTCCTTTTTACCTCTTCTCTCAGTCTCTCAATTTCTTCATCTTTCTTTCTCTCTTCTTCCACCTCCTCCTCTTTATTGTTGGCTGACAGTTTAGTCCAGAGATGGTCAAAGGCCATCTCACTTTCGCTGTTGCCATCCTCCTCATCACTGGACATCCAGACCCACATCTCAGATGCCCCCCCCAGCTTCACCACTTCCACCACATTTCTCTTTCCTTCGTTCTCGTCTTTGTCCAGGTGAGCCTGCATCTTCTCTCTCTCCTGCTTGGTTGCCATCTCTACCTCCATCTCTTCCTTTCTTACTCCATTGCTCTCTTCCTGGAGTTTTTCCGCTTCATCTTTCTCCATTTCTTCACTCAGGGTTGCCACCTCTCTCTTTCCATCCTCCTTTTTGTTCAGTTCAGCCTGCATCTTTTCTTTCTCCTCCCTCTGTTTCTTCCTGGCTGCTAGAATGACCTCCTTCTCCTCCTCGTCCATCCAGACATCATCCGAGTCAGTGTCGCTTTCGCTGTTGTCGTACTCCTTCTCATCACTGGACGTCCAGGTGATATTCTCGGCAGCCCTCCTCAACTCCTCTCTTTCTTTCTGTCTCAACTCCTCTCTCTCGCTCTCCTGCTTGACTGCCATCGTTCTCTTCATCTCTTCCTTTCTCACTTCCTCACTCTCTTCCTGGAGATTTTCCTCTCCCTCTTTCTCTGGCTCACTCAGGGTGGCCATCTCCACCTCTCTCTTTCCATCCTCCTTTTTGTTTAGTTCAGCCTGCATCTTCTCTCTCTCCTCCTGCTGTTTCTTCCTGGCTGCTAGAATGACCTCCTTCTCCTCCTCGTCCATCCAGACATCATCCGAGTCAGTGTCGCTTTCGCTGTTGTCGTACTCCTTCTCATCACTGGACGTCCAGGTGATATTCTCGGCAGCCCTCCTCAACTCTTCTTTCTCTCTCTGTCTCAACTCCTCTCTCTCTCTCTGTCTCAACTCCTCTCTCTCTTTCTCCTGCTTGACTGCCATCTCTCTCTTCATCTCTTCCTTTCTCACTTCCTCACTCTCTTCCTGGAGATTTTCCTCTCCCTCTTTCTCTGGCTCACTCAGGGTGGCCATCTCCACCTCTCTCTTTCCATCCTCTTCCTTCTCCTCAATCTCTCTCTTCTTTGTCTCCTCCTCTCTTGCTTTCTCAATCTGTCTCTTCTTTCTCTCTTCCTCTCTCATCTTCTCTTCAATCTCTCTCTTCCTTCTCTCCTCCTCTCTCACCTTCTCCTCAATCTCTCTCTTCCTTTTCTCCTCCTCTCTCGCTTTCTCCTCAATCTCTTTCTTCCTCCTCTCCTCTTTTTCCTTCTCCTCAATCTCTTTTTTCCTTCTCTCATCCTCTCTTGCTTTCTCCTCAATCTCTCTCATCTTTCTCTCCTCCTCTTTCAGTCTTTCCATCTCCATGTCTCTCATCCTTTCCTCCTCTTTCTTCACCTCCATCTCTTTCCTTTTTACCTCTTCTCTCAGTCTCTCCATTTCCTCATCTTTCTTTCTCTCTTCTTCCATCTCCTCCTCTTTATTGTTGGCTGACAGTTTAGTCCAGTGATGGTCAAAGGCCATCTCACTTTCGCTGTTGCCATCCTCCTCATCACTGGACATCCAGACCCACATCTCAGATGCCCCCCCCAGCTTCACCACTTCC
Source organism: Alosa pseudoharengus (assembly GCF_046254945.1). Lineage (NCBI taxonomy): Eukaryota > Metazoa > Chordata > Actinopteri > Clupeiformes > Clupeidae > Alosa > Alosa pseudoharengus. The sequence goes on along the minus strand of NW_027468870.1, from coordinate 20,050,946 downwards.
ACCACATTTCTCTTTCCTTCGTTCTCGTCTTTGTCCAGGTGAGCCTGCATCTTCTCTCTCTCCTGCTTGGTTGCCATCTCTACCTCCATCTCTTCCTTTCTTACTCCATTGCTCTCTTCCTGGAGTTTTTCCGCTTCATCTTTCTCCATTTCTTCACTCAGGGTTGCCACCTCTCTCTTTCCATCCTCCTTTTTGTTCAGTTCAGCCTGCATCTTTTCTCTCTCCTCCCTCTGTTTCTTCCTGGCTGCTAGAATGACCTCCTTCTCCTCCTCGTCCATCCAGACATCATCCGAGTCAGTGTCGCTTTCGCTGTTGTCGTACTCCTTCTCATCACTGGACGTCCAGGTGATATTCTCGGCAGCCCTCCTCAACTCTTCTTTCTCTCTCTGTCTCAACTCCTCTCTCTCTTTCTCCTGCTTGACTGCCATCTCTCTCTTAATCTCTTCCTCTCTCACTTCCTTGCTCTCATCCTGGAGATTTTCCTCTCCCTCTTTCTCTGGCTCACTCAGGGTGGCCATCTCCACCTCTCTCTTTCCATCCTCCTTTTTGTTCAGTTCAGCCTGCATCTTCTCTCTCTCCTCCTGCTGTTTCTTCCTGGCTGCTAGAATGACCTCCTCCTCCTCCTCGTCCATCCAGACATCATCTGAGTCAGAGTCCTCCTTCTCATCGCTGGATGTCCAGGTGATGTTCTCAGCAACCCTCCTCAACTCCTCTCTCTCTCTCTGCCTCAACTCCTCTCTCTCACTCTGTCTCAACTCCTCCAACTCTCTCTCCTCCTCGGCTGCCACCTCTCTCTTCATCTCCATCTCTCTCATGTCCTCCTTCTCTCCCTGGAGTTCATCCACTTTTTCAAACCTTTGTTTCTGCTTGAGATGATCAACCTCTTTGGTCCTGTTCTCCTCCTCGGACTGCTCCCTCTCCCTCCTGACCAACTCCTCCCTCACTCTCTGTGCCTCCTCCTGCAGCCGAACTCTCTGCTGGTCACGGAGCTGAGCTTCAAGATTATCAGCTTGGCTTGACTGCTCCCTCTCCCTCCTGACCAACTCCTCCCTCACTCTCTGCGCCTCCTGTAGCCGAACTCTCTCCTGGGCACGGAGCTGAGCTTCAAGATTATCAGCTTGGCTTGACTGCTCCCTCTCCCTCCTGACCAACTCCTCCCTCACTCTCTGCGCCTCCTGCAGCCGAACTCTCTCCTGGGCACGGAGCTGAGTTTCGAGATGATCAGGTAGGCTTGACCTCTCCGGAACACGTCTCTGCGGAATTCGCTGTTGCAAGTGTCTCAGTTCTTCGTCCAACCATCCAATCATCCTCATACTGCGCTCCATCCGCCCTCTGTCCAGTTCCCTCCATCTTTCCTGGTCCCTCCTACACTGAGCCTGTAGTTGCTGGACCATGGGGTTCTTGGAAGGCCTGAAAAATTAAGAGCCTCGTATCATTTCTGGATTTTGACATGAAGTCAGTTCAACTGTAATTCACATATTGTGTACTCATGTGAAAACAATGCTGCTTTTTATGCTACTACTGTACATGTGTCCCTCCCGAGCATCCTTACACACCTTGTTTGAATATAATGATAAACAATCAGACACTGCTAAAAGGTCAACTGTATTTAAACCCAGCATATTCCTATAGGATTTTTCTGAAGTCCCAAATGATGAGCTGTAAAGTATATTAAAGGTACAGTATTAAACAGTAAAGAGCCACATGGCTAACTTACTCTCTCAGTGGTACCGTCTCATAGGACGCTGGGTCTGGACCGATGGTCAGCATGAGGTGATACATTTCCCTGAGTGTGCTCAAACTCCTCACTCTCTCCTGCACGGCTCTCTCCCTCTCCCTCTCCTCCTGCTCTCTCCTCTCTGCGACCAGTCTCTCCTGAACCACCGTCATCTGGCGCAGCTCCTCCAACCTCCAGTCGCTCTCCTCCAGCTTCCTGTCCAGCTCCCTCATGTCCTTCTCCAGCTCGCTCCTGTCAGGGAGCCGTGGCCTCATAGTCAGGCTCAGGTTTGGTCTTCTCTCCTGGGTCCTACAATGCACCAAGTTGAATATTGTTCTTTAACAAATAAAATTAAAGAATAAAATAAAACAAAGAAATTATAAGATAAATCAATAAAATCTGTTTGATGAACACCTGCCCAGGTGTCATACCCACCTGTCCAGGCTTGTGTAGAAGCCATTTATCATGTAGCCCCTGAGGCGACGCTCCTGTGGGATCATGTATGCCGTTGACCCGGCCACCATCAGGAGACGGTCCACACGCCCAGCCTCCGCCCCTCCTCCCTCCGTCATCTCCAAGCTCCTCGTGTCCACTCTGGATTACTCTGATATGGTTCGTATCTGTAACACAATTCTGTTGAAGAGATACATTGGGTGAGAATGGCTTTATCTGGACACACTGTCCGGTGACAATTGGCCAATCACAGATTTCCCTACTGACCTGCACTCTTCAGTTGTCCAAGGTAAAATGAAGGCTTGTTGAGCTTTTGACATCTATTATAAAAGGTTGCCATAGTCACTATGATGTCACCAGAAATTTGTAGCATTCACTATTATGACATCAAAACCAGTAAGAGTTTTAGCACTAGGTTGCAAAGATTCTAGAACTAAGCCAAGCTCCATTGTTAAAATATTTGAAGTCAAGTCAAGTCAATTTATTTTATAGCACATTTAAAAGCAACAGCATTGCACCAGTGCTTTAGTGCTTTACATAAAAATAATTAAATAATATTAATAATAATAATAATAATAATAATAATAATTAAAAATATTAATAGGCTAAGTAAGGAAAATAACAAACTTAAAAACTCAAAGATAACAACAGATGACCCTTGTAATAATATTAATGAACATAAAAAACAAACAAAAGAAAAAAAATGATTGAGGTTAATGTTAGTGTCAATTTATTTATAAAGCACATTTAAAAAGCAGTTGACCAAAGTGATCTAAAAATAAAAAATAAAATAATATAAAGTAGATTCTAAATTAAAATCGTAATAAATTAAGCAGTTATCAAATATATAAAAAATAACAAACAGAAAACAGTTAAAAGCTTTAGGTGGCGATGACACTGGCCAGAGGGCAGCGGCAGATTTATAGTTTTATATGGTTCGGCAGCGGAAAGGTGGCAGCTGAGCCTGAGCGTTGAACTTTCAAAGCGTAACGCGTATTAGAGCATTGCGTTCAGACCAGGTGGTAGACACCAATTCATGGACGGGCATTACATTTACATTACAAGGCGGGCACAAATTGATCACTGTTGCAGGAACTTAAATTGATCACGGTAGTTTAAGATAGGCCATTTATAGACACTGGGGTAACACCAGTTACCCCATTCAATTCAAACAGATATCTAGTGCCAAAAATGACCGAAGTGTGGCTTAGGCTATTTTCTATGACATGCTTACACTTGACAAAACATTTAAATATGAAAATGTAGATGTTTGGGATAGCCTTTAACCTATTGTTGTAAAATGGTGCAGCTCCTTTAAGACAGCCCCGTGCGCAGGGATGGGGAGATAAAGTGAGAGGGGGTGTGTTTAGAACTGAGATGTGTGTGGAGAAAGAAGACGTGCTGTTGAGACTAGAGCAGGGGTGTCAAACATACGGCCCGCTGCCGGATGCGCCCGCTAGATGGTTTAATCCGGCCCAGACTTGTAGAGAATACATTTCTGACGATGTCAAAAAATAAATAAAAAATCTCTAGCCCATTCCTGTGAGGAGTTATGAATTTTCAAAAAAATAACCGAAATGCTCAATTCAGCCGCTAGGCGCAGCCAAAAAACCCAAAAAAAGTTTGGAGTTGACTGGTCCTGTGCTGTCAGTTTGGCTACATTGTCGGGAGAAAAGCAGGCGTTGCGACAAAATTCAGAGACAAAGTGCAGAATGCAAACGGAGGACAAGATGTTTGGGCATTTTATTGTATTTTGCACCAGGAAGTGTTGTGTTGTAAAACACTAAACTTGGATCATATTAAAGTGTGGTTGTGCAAACTGTAAATTTAATCAGGTCGCGAGGTCTGACTCACCGTCAGTTTGACTGTTTTCTTAGTGATAATGGCATTCTGTCTGGCTTACCATACCACGCTGTAGTACGGTGGTTAAGCCGAGGTGCCGTACTCAAGCGTTTCTTTGAACTACGAGAGGAAATTGGACAGTTCTTGGAGAAAAAAGGCAGACCAGTAGCAATTTAAATGGCCGGAATGGGTGCAGGATCTGGCCTTTATGGTGGATAGCCTATTACACAATACCGCCACCTAGCCTACAAAATTATTTGATCTGATGTAACCTAATCGTATCAGTTGATCGTATTGCTCATGCACTGCTAACTTATGTTTGTTAAATTCATTTTATTTTTCATACATTTGCACATTTACATTTTTAAGGCAGGATGTTAACTTTCTTCGTAGCTCACTTGAGTTTAGTGTGGTGAGTTGGTTCAGGTGGTCAGATGTAAAAATGTAGGCCTATCCACTCAACTATAAAAATAAACCAGTTGTTTATGAGTGAAATGCATTTTATTTCAATTTCATTGGCCTCTCTGAATAAATGTGTAATAATCTAATATATCCCTTGTGATTGTGTAGGCTACAAATGTAGGCTGAAGGGTAAAGCATAGCCTACTGAAAAAAACTAAGCTGGAGATTTGGAGTTGTCAAAGAATGTTTTGCAATTATTTCACTGGTCCGGCCCACTTGAGATCAGATGGGCTGTATGTGGCCCCTGAACCAAAATGAGTTTGACACCCCTGGACTAGAGCAAGTCACATTCAAAATAATGCAAACAATAAATCCGCAGACTAAACCGAAATCCTCATTAATTTGCTAACCACTTTCAGATAGAGCTAGAGGGAGTTAGCCCCGAAGTTATGGGTAACTGGAGTGGTAACATTACATGAAGCTCCCCTATGTTCTCCGACTAGGTCAAAAGAAAAAACAGTAACAGAAACTACTACTACTACTATATACGATATGAGACATAGCCTACCTGCGAGCCGAAGTGAGTAGGCTAAACTGCGCCACTAAAACCTCATCTCCATGAAGGTGATAAGCTATTAAGGCTTAGCTAATGTTTCTGATTGATAGGCTATGGAATAATACAGATTTTATAAGTTTTATTTGCTACTTGCTATATTGACAAACCTAAAGGCCTACATTAAAGGAACCGTATGTAAGAATGTATTTCAATTAATCATAAAATGGCCCTGATATGTCACTAGACATTGAGAAATCATGTTCATTTCAAATACTTATATCACTGACAACAGTAGTCCGGTCAGGATATTGTCATTTAAAAAGTGTAGTTGCAGCCCTCAACTGATGTTGATGTTGTCATGTTGTGTTTTGGCCTGATGCGCCACCCTCTACCTATCTAATAATCACAAAGTCAGTAGTGTTTCGGCATCCGGGATGCCAGCTCTGCCAGTCAGGAGGGAGGGGTAGGGGATACACCGCTCTACAGTAATTTGAAAGTGATTGCAGTACCAGTTTTGGCTACAATCTTACATACGGTTCCTTTAAATTAGTGTTCAAAATCAGTCCATGGGATTGGAGAAGTGGGGTTAGTTGGTGCAGCCAAGCTCGTCCAGGACGGGCACAGATGACGTCCAGGATGGGCCCAGCCCCCCATGACGCCGGGACTGGTTGTGTTACGCTTGCCACTGCCGCTTGCTGCTGACCAGTGTTGATCCCCGCCTTTAGCTTGCTGCCAGGTTGCTCTTGGTTGAGGTAATGTCCCAAAGATTTTTGTTGTGCTTGCCACTGGACCAGGCTCAGTGCAAAATACCTATAAACCACGCTGCAGTCAACGTTCAACATAGGGATTACACTGGCAAGCGGCAGGTTTCCTATTGTTCTCTATGGTTCAGCAGCGGAACCATGTGAGCCCTCCTATAGAGTAGAAATTGGGATTTGAGGTGTTCGAAGAGAGAGGCGTCCCTGAGAGATGCATTTCTTTGTGTCTCTGTAGAGGAAGAGCAGCCATATACTCTTCCACATGTCGCCATGGTGCTGCAGACCTGACTGACGCCTGCATGGCCTCTGTGTTTACTATAGTGTGTGTCTGCCAGAGGGGCCACTTAACGTCACTGTGCTTTCTTTCTCTCTCACTCTCCCTCTCACTGTGGGGGGATAACAGCCATTCACCGCATGTTGCAATTGCACTGATGTGACACCACCTGTGTTGCCTCTGGGAACAGTCATAGTGTGTGTGTGTGTGTGTGTGTGTGTGTGTGCCACTTGAGAAATCAGTCATCACTGTGCCATCATTCTCTCTCTCAGCCATTTTCTGCATATTGCAGTGGCACTGACGTGAAGCCACCTGTGTTACGTATGGGACTAGTTAGTCGTGTGTGTGTGTGCCAGTAGAGACACTTGAGACCAGTCATCACTGTGCGTTTTCTTTGTCTCTGTAGAGCCCTTTGTGGAATGGAATGTGGAGTGGAATGTGGAATCCTTTCACTTGCCATTTCAGGCATATTGCAGCGGTGCTGTCGTGAAGCCACCTGTGTGCGGTGTGTGTGTGTGTGTGTGTGCGCGCGCATAGTGTTTTCTCTCCCACCGTCTCTTTCAGGCATGCAGGAAATCCGTGTGTGGAAGTATACCCTAAAAGTTAATCAAGGGAACTCGATTTAGCTGTGGGGGCAATTCCCACCCAAGTGCACTCCGTAACCGAGGTGGAGTGGGTAGGGACCAGTTTGGAAAGGCCCCGAGTCTCAGTTTCTCTGGTAGCTTCAGTGAGAGTACAAATAGCTGGGATAGATTACTCCAAATTGTGTGCGCAGGTGGAGAGCTTCACATTTGTGCATATGTAGCTTGCGTTGTGTGCACTCGCCTGGACTTGAACAGCAGCACCTCAGATCGGAAGTCGATCGTGTTTGCATTGCAATCAAGCGAATCGGCGCTCATCTTCTTCAAACCTAGAGGGACTGTCAGAAACATGATTGTTTATCACAGGTTTGTAGGCCTCCTTGAAATACAGCAGCCCTACTGCAGGCAGTGGTACAGAGGTCATTTAGGGGTCATTCAGAGGCCCTAGACTGGAACACAACATCGCTCTCACAGCACGTCACATCCACCCTCTTTAGTCTGGGAGCAGCTCTTTCAGCTGTGTGTGATAATGCTCCACCACAGGATAAGAAAAACATACACTTATAAAGCGGCGCTTTATTGGGGAAACAGCCCTGTGGCACTCTCCTGCATGTGTATGCAGCTCCTGTCTTCTCCAGCCCTGCTAGAGAGAGAGAGAGAGAGAGAGAGAGAGAGAGAGAGAGAGAGAGAGAGAGAAAGAGAGAGAGAGAGAAACGTAAACAGTGTTAGAAGTGTCCCAAAGCCTTGTACCCGCCCACAGAGTCAGTCAGTGGTGCGCCTCTCATTAGACTGGAAATGATATATGCAGACAACAAAGGCAACACGAGCGCTGCGCTCACTCTCATGCTTTCTCTTTCCCCCTCTTTCTCTCTCACACACACACAGGTTCTCCCTCTCACACACACACAGGCTCTCTCTCTCTCTCTCTCACACACTCTCTCTCTCTTGTGTACACTCACAAACACTCCCTGTCTTTCTTCTTGTCTTGCTCACCCTGTTCTCTCTCTCACACCATTTCCCTCTCTCTCCCTCTTTGTCCTTCTCTCTCTCTGTCTGCTCCACCTCTGCACATCTCCTGTTGTCTCCTCCTCTCTCTCCTTCTCTCTTTGCACATCTCCTGTTGTCTCCTCTCTCTCGCTCTCTCTTTGCACGTCTCTTGTTGTCTCCTCCTCTCTCTCTCTCCTTCTCTCTCTGCACGTCTCTTGTTGTCTCCTCCTCTCGCTCTCTCTCCTCTCTCTGCACGTCTCCTGTCGTCTCCTCCTCTCTCTCTCTCCTTCTCTCTCTGCACGTCTCTTGTTGTCTCCTCCTCTCTCGCTCTCTCTCCTCTCTCTGCACGTCTCCTGTCGTCTCCTCTCTCGCTCTCTCTCTCCCCTGCTCCACCTCTGCACGTCTCGTGTCTGCATTGCAAATGAGCGCTGGCTGCTGCGGTGTCTTCAGCTCGTCCCCATAGGCAGCTCCTCAGCCCTTCCAATCAAAACAATATTGACAGAGTGGCAGCTCCAGGCTCACACACACACACACACACACTTCAATGCCAATGAGGTCTTTGTGTTTTCCACACAAAAAAACCCTCTCAAGAGCATCATCCACAGGGGCCCTCTATGCAATGGCACTCACACACACAGGGCGTGGGAGTTCTCATCACAAACACCAATGCTGATGAGGTGTGTGTTTGTGTTTTCCACACAAAAAACCCTCTCAAGAGCATCACCCACACACACACACAGCAAATACTGATGACTGGAGTCAAAGGAGAGAAAAGAAAGGACACAAACATAAAGGATTAAATACAATGAATTATGAAATATCAAAGATCCATTGATGAGAAAAAGCTGCAAAACCAATTGAGGTTTTTAGAGTGACACTTCAAAGGACCAACATATGCTGTTCATTCCTAGAATACAGTATGTCTCCTTGGGCTGGAAAACACAGTTGCTATATTCCCTTTGTTAGTTTTCACTTTATCTTAAACACCAGCTACAGTTAGGCTAAACAAAGGACTGTTACCTCCAAATGGCGTTTGCCGTTGGAGACACCTTTGTGTGTCCTGCGTGCTTGATCGATACAATCCCACATGCTCCACATGCACAATCCCACATGCTCCTGCAGTGGAAAGTCCATTCTTCTGAGTGTATGTTCTTCAAATCAGTGAGGGGAGCACTGAGGGGTTAGGTGCCTTGCTCAAGGCGGTCGGGTTTCGAACCGGCAACCCTCTGGTTACAAGTCCGAAGCGCTAACCAGTAGGCCACGGCTGCCTCACTACATAACTTTGATTGACTGACGTATTATTACAACTCAAACCATGAATGAAGAATATAATCTGATGCAGAAGCCAAAACAATAACTAAGCTCCTCCTTAAGCACTGGTAATAACATAGTACACTGACATTTTTTTTGTCTTTATTTGAAATCTACTGTACACAAAACTGCTACCCCTAGAAATGCATATAGGCCTAAACGCATAGGGGAACAGGTATGCATGCAAGTCCTAGGGAAACAAACGCGAAAACACACAGAAAACGATGCCAAGAAGACTGGGGTGCAAGCTGCAAGCTGCAAGTGCAAACACACCACTGTTCTGTCATGTGAAATGAAAAAAACTTCTCATTAGCAATTAATACCATTTGCGCCCACACACACACACACACACACACAGGGACATCTGCAAATATCAGACAAGCATACCAAATCCAAATTATGCAGGTGTTATAACAAGTGTGCAGGTGCACAAATAAAAAACGCTCCTTGTGTTACACCTTTTCAGTGTTTTAGCACATTCACCAACAGTTTGAGGGAGGGTTTGACATTCTTTAATTATCAAGGCCAGAATATGAAAGCATCTCAGGTGAATCTCTTAATTCATATCAGCTCTGCTACCAGCCAGCACCAAACCAACCAACTATATATGAGTTTAGGGAAATTACAAAACAGCAAGCAATTAGGGCTTGAAGAAAGTGCACCAAGCCAGTGATTACTCAGGAAAATCTTATTAAGAACCAGAGGAGAGAATAAATCAATGCAGAGCACCACAATTCCAAATAGCAAATATATTTCATTTTGGACATAACAAAGAAATGCAATTAACAAACAAGGAAATTGAAGGGAACAAAACAAAAAAAACACACAAAAGCAAAGCAACAGGTTCAGATCCTAATGTTTCCATATCTTAATTTAAAAATTCACTGATTCAAGGCATTGATCACAGAGCATATATTCCCAGCAGGGCTATTTTCCAAAACAGAGTATGCTTTCAAAACATATGTATTATATTTCTGGGGTTTATTTATTTTATTTCACCCATAGACACAAGCATTAACAAATAATGCCTGTGTATCAAAGCCCATATACACTAAAGGAGATTAGGAGGTTTGACAGTGTGTGTGTGTGTGTGTGTGTGTGTGTGTGTGTGTGTGTGTGTGTGTGTGTGTGTGTAGGTTTGGTTGCTACAGCAATCTTTCAACCAATACACAGATTTAACACACAAGAAGCAATAAAACTGTTAAAATTTAATGTAAAGTTTTGTGCAATTCATATCCCTCTTTTCAGCTTTTCATGGACACACCACTGGACTGTGGGTAAGGCCTTGTGCCTGCAGGACTGTGTGTGTGTGTGTGTGTGTGTGTGTGTTTAAGAAGCCATGATCTCATAGTCCTGTGTAAAGTCAATCATTGGAGAAGGATTTACTCAACAGTCAACATGTTGCTCCATGCTGTTGTAGCATTCACTCTGCGCCCAGGTGATATGAGGTATGCATTAAGTACCAGTAGGTGACCAATAGGGGGCGTTTAGCTTAAGGGCTTCTCTGCATTGGGCAGAGAGTTAGTGGACATCTCACCACTGGCAGTCCCAGTGACGGTGATTGGGGGATTCCTACAGAGCTCTCTCTGATACCATCTCTGATACACAGAGTTCATAATGGATCTCAACATGACCAATCGGATGTTTCTGAGGGCGCTGACTTTCTGGTATTCTCGTGGTGGATTGTGGAGAGGATACTTAGGTCCTCATAATCTCATGATCTGATCAATGTCCAAAACATATTGCACAAATCTCTAGTGACTCTGCATTCCAGTTGTACAAGCAGCGGCTCTTAACTAAACAATTCAGAGCTCCCTAAACCGGCCATCCCTCCTCACATACAAACACACACACACACACACACACACAAACAACAGAAACACAACACACACACACACACAACACACAAAACACACACACACACACACACACACACACACACACACACACACACACACACACTCACAACAAAAACATAAATACACACACACACACATTCAGCTATGAGTGAAACCTAATGGTGAGGAGACAGCCATGGCCTTCAATCATGTCACTGCAGACAACTTCACGCAAGGAGCGTCTCTGTGTTTGTTTGTGTGTGTGTTTGTTTGTTTTGTGCAGCAGGTCACGCTGCAGTCTCTGAGGGCTTGTCGGGGTCGTGGTCACCGTCGTGGAGGAGGGTCTGTTGGGAGGGCTCGGCACTGGGGGGTTCCTCCTCTGTGATGTCATCGTCAGCACGGGGGGTAGAAAAATGCCTGCGATACAGCGGGGGGCTGAGGGGGAGAGAGAGAGAGAGAGAGAGAGAGAGAGAGAGAGAGAGAGAGAGATGGAGGGGGTGGAGAGGGTGGGAGAGAGATGGAGAGAGAGGGAGGGGAGAGGGTGGGAGAGAATGAGATGGAGAGGGGGTGGAGAGGGAAGGGGAGAGAAAGAGAGAGATGAACAGAGGTAGAGCGAGGGAGAGGAGAAAGAGAGAGATGGAGAGAGGAGTTTCTGTTAGTACAACAGCATTACTGGCTGGGCAGTTACAACGGTCAGTCAGCATCATGTGAACATCACAAAACCCATGCTCGTTACTGCGCTACAGGAAATGGTCCTGAAATCAACTCAGCTCTACCTCATGGATGTAGCAAAAGAGTTGAACAGGCGATTAACACTCTAAGCAATGTCCTAATTCCAGTCCGAGTAGAAAGTAAAGACTAAGGCAAATGTTAATCACGTAATGGATTAGGTTGGTGTTAGAACATTTCAAATCCATGAGGCCACACAGGTCAACAACATTCTTGTCAGAGTGAAGAGAGTGTTTCACACAACCCATGCTCATCAATGGAAAAGACACAGTGTTAAAGTCATCGGAAGTACTGAAGTCAAGCTCACGGACAACGCAAAAACGTTCCACGAAAGCACTAGCATTCCTCACAGGACCATAATGCAGTGCGACTAAACTTTAGTTAGTACTAATGTGACTGTTAAAACATGCTGGGCGTTAGGTCAGAGTTTAAAGGTTTCAAATCAGTAAGGCCCAAAGTGGTCCTTGTGATGCGGTCCACAGGCACAGTCCACTGCTGGGTTAAGGTCACTCCATGCTCTCACACGGTTCTCAGGCTTCATCACCTCTGATCTAGCGTTTCCTTAGTCACTATCTGGCTTGTACAGGTACTTCATCACTATGTTGTCCATCTTCTTCTGCTTCTTCTTCTCCTCCTTCTTACTCAGGGGGCGTTCGGGAGCAGCGTCGTCCAGTCCATCGTCATGCGACTCGTCGCCTCTGCGACCAGGTCCCTTCTTCACGCTGCTGGAACTTCGGTACGAGACGGCGGAACAGGCGCTGGACGAGCTGGACTCTGACGATTCCGACTCGGAGGACGACTTGCTTTTCCTGGAGCTCTTCCTGGACGACTTCTTGCCCTTCCTCCGCGAGCCTCCTCCTCCGCCGCCGCGGCGGTGGTGACGGTCTTCCTCGGAGGAGCTCTCCGACTCGGACGCGCGGCTCTTCTTCTTGGCCTTGTGGCGGCCGCTGCGCGAGCTCATGGTGCTGGAGGGCCGGCCGTAGTCCAGCGCCGAGCCCGAAGCCGAGCGACGCACGCTGGACACGCTGCGGCCCAGACACTCGTCCGCGTCCGCCACTCCGGCCTCGTTCTCCTCCTCCTCGCCGTCCGAGTCCTTCAGGCTGCGGCGCTTGAATTTGATTGGCTTGAAGCTCAGCACCTCGTTGATGGCCTTCTCCAGATCGGGGTCCAGGTAGTTGCGGTGGCTGACGGACTTGACGTCGCCGGTGTCGCCCGCCGCTGTGGAGGCAGCGTCTTCGGAGGAGCGGCCCGGCGTGGAGAGGCTGCGGCCCAGCGAGCGGACCGAGGAGGACACGCCTCCCTCGCTGTACGCCACGCTCAGGCGGTCGTCGTCATCGTCGTCGTCCAGGCGGAGGCCGAACTCGCTCAGACGGCTGCTGCGCGCGAGAGAGACGCGGGAGTCGGCGAGGCTGACGCTCCCGGGGCTGCGAGAGCCGGCGCCGCCGGCCCTGCGGCTCAGCGTGGGGCTATCGTCCATCCAGGAGCCGCTCCGCCGCACGCTGTAGCCGCTCACGCTCGACTTCACGTCGTCGTCGTCATCGTCCTGGTCCATCCCGCGGCGCGTCGACATGCGGCTCGGGCCCAGCGACGACACGCTGGACTCCTTATCGAACTCTGGGCTGCTTCGTGACGTCCAGCGCCGGTCCAGACCCTTCCTCGCCCGGCTGGTCGCCTCCGAGTACGCCTGTGAGATGACCGAGCCTCGGTCGTCCATGTCGTCGCCAGGCTTGTCAGGCTTGGACTTGGCCTTGCGCAGCGAGGAGCGGTCAATCGTGTCCGACTGATCCTTCAGGGTGCTGAAGAGGGAGCTCTCGTCTCCCGTGCCCCCGATGGAGTCCTTCAGGTTGGAGCGCTTCCTGTAGCTCAGAGAGCTCATGACGGTCGCCGAGCGGTCCAGCTCTTTGGCCTCCTTCACGGACTCCGTCCCCTCCTTACCTTCCAGGCCCTCTTTCCCTTCCTTAGCGTCCACATTAACAGCATATCTGATGGGGCACGCACCAGAGTGGACGAACGGGGGGGGGGAACAACGTCCAGACAGAAGAGAAAAATGGCAGATTAAAGTAGGAAGATGCTGAGAGAATGAAAGACGTGTAAAGAGGGACTTTTAATTTGAAAGACAGATGAGGCAGAAACAGAGAAAATGTATTCTGTATTAAAGGAATTCAATACAAGATCCCTTCTTTCTGACTGAATACAAAAGCATTTGCAATCACCTGGACTGAACTATAGCCCCCTATCCCATGTGCTTATAGTCCAGAACAAAGAGCCCAGAATATAGACCTATTTTTCTATTGGAAGTTTCTATTTTTATTTGCAGTTATTCAGTGTACTCCTCTACACATAGTGGACTCTGGGGCGAACATCTATATAAAGAAAGAAGTTATTGAAAGAAAGCCCAAAGGAAGATGGCATATATGCACCTGTGAATGAGTACATAAACCATCTAATGGAGCCTCACACACACACACACACACACACACACACACACAGAAACACGTAGAGACCACACACCCCCACTGACCAACCACAGTACAGACCTCAAGGAGTGAGGAGGAACTACCCTTTATGTCTCTGAATGCCTCGTCACGGTTGAGAACTGATGAGATGCCATTACTGACCCGTGCACCTATCAGAGACACGTCGGGGGCCGTAACACATCAGAGACATGTCGCGGGGCCGTAAGCCAGCGTGATTGAGTACTGACCTGGAGCCTTTCAGACTGCCCTCGTCCGACAGGGTCTTCGTGGAGCCTTTATTCTTGGACAGCCACGACTTAACCCCGTCCACGCGGTCCTCCACTTCCGAGTCCATGTCTGAGTCATCTCCGCTGCAAAGGACAGTACAGAGAGATAGGTAAGGTCATCGGAGAGATAGTTAATGTCATCCGCCAGGAGAAATGCCACCATTAACACAACATGATGGACACTGGGAAACGTGTGGACAGGGAAATGGACAGACAGATGAACAGGGTCAGCGTGGGAGAGAACACTTTGATTGAACCCAGTAATCAGATGAGATGAGAAGACACACACCATGTCATCTGTCATGAGTTAAATATCAAGGAATATTGAACAGCTATTAAACAGCATCATGTTTAACTTAGAGTCAATGTTGTTAAAGCTAGAAGATGAAAAAGTCTATGTAAAATCTTGACAAGCCATCACAGCATGAAACATCGAGACCTGTCAAGACACATTATCATTAATGCTTGTATTACATGGCACTGTTATATCATGGAAGACAATGGATATGCCATATTCTATGACATGTTTGTAACATCCTTATGAAGGAGGGTTTAGGTTAAGTGTTTCTCACAGACACTCTCTGGATTAGTCATGTACCAGGGTTCAACTCAATTTTTTTGTCCCCAAAGAGGAAGTATCTAAGTCTGGGTAGAGAAGATCTGAACTGTGTTCCAATTTGCATACTTCTGTACAATACCTAATATGAGTTCTCAAGCCAATGCACTTGTGCACTCATATTAGGTATTGTTAAGTACAGAAGTGTGTGAATTGGAACACAGCCCCGAACTTAGATGAGGGCAGTGACACTATTGTCTCCCACTGCTGCAGCTACCTCAGGCAACCATTAAAGGAATCGCTTTCACACCATCCCCAGCCATCATGCATTTTAAACCAATAAAACTACTTCAAAATAACACTTGTTATGCATCCATCAAAGCAAGCAAAAGGGGAAAACACGAGTCACATGAATGTTAATTAAACCTTATGCTTGTAAGCGGCTTACTTTAGCATTTTTTTTTATATTTTGTATATTTATGGGAAGCAATTCCATGGTGTATGGAGAGAAATCACTTAAAGTACTTCACCTTTCCCAGAGAAATACTAAATGCTGTATTTTAGACAGGTTTGTTATCAACCCTTGGCATCCAGCTCTGCATACAACTAGTGTGGAACAGCTTAGTGTTAATTTAAAAGACACTTTGAACTCTGAATCTCTCAAAACCAACATTTACTGCCTCGCCGTCAAGGTTTTTTCCTCCCCACACATAATGGCACTACACGGCAGAATTATTAGATTACTTTAATAATTGAACTCATTAGCATATATTAAAAAGTCCATCAAAACATGCATGCGGGCTGTTAACAGTTGGCTGTTGTTGTGAAAGAGAGTAAACTGTGATTAGATAACGGCCTCGTCCATGGCTGTGCTCATGGACCTGAGTACCTGTCGCTACTTGGTTGAACGTATAATAACGCAGGGTGAGGGCGACCGGGCGAAACCCGCACTGATGCTTAGCTGAATACAAATGGCCCACTCGAAACTCCAATTAACGTGGCTGCTGCCTGGACCTGGCTGTTATGGTCTCAATCGTCTTCCACACAAACAGCCACGTTTACAGCTCTTCATCAGATTTTACTACTGACTATTTACAGGCCTCCAGAACACTCAGCTAAAGTTTTTCTTGAAGAGTTAGGTGAACTGTTGTCAACTATCCGCATAGAGTTTGACTGTCTTATTATATCAGGAGATCTAAACGTGCATGTGGATAATCCTGAAAACGGTTATGCCAAGGAATTAATTCCACTACTTGATACCTTCAACCTAACACAGCATGTACAGGGGCCAACACACACTCTTGGCCATACCCTCGACCTTGTTATCACAAAGGGGCTCTATGTCTCTACAACAGTTAAAGACCTAGCCTTATCCGATAATTTCTGTGTGTTCTTTAATGTGTCTGTGTCACCACACACTCAGATCTATGATAGTAAAAAGGAGACTCATAAATGAACACACAAGTGCTCTCTTTGAGCAAGCGCTCTCACAGACATCTAGTGAACTCTCAGAATTCTGAAATATACAAAGCAAGACAGTCTTTCTTCTCAAATATCATCAGTAGAAGTACAAATAACTCTTGCATACTATTTTCAACTGTGGAGAAGTTAACAAACCCCCCCCCTCACAATTAGCACCTGAACTTGTCTCAACTAATAAATGCAATGAGTTTGCATCTTTTTTCAAAGGCAAAATTTATCAAATCAGACTGAACATATCTTCTCAACAACTTACTCAACATCTGGAACTTCCAGCCTCAAGGGAAGGGGAACTTAACTTGGAGTTTAGTTTGATAGACTATGAAACTCTTGTAAAAACTGTTCAGAACCTCAACTCCTTCACATGTGGCCTAGACACTCTACCTACCAGTTCTGTTCTTCACCTCATAGCAGCAGATGTGCTTCACATTGTAAATGCATCATTACTGTCTGGCCTAAGTCCCTGAAAACAGCTGTTGTAAAGTCCCTTCTCAAGAAGAATACCTTAGATGCCACCATGCTAAACAACTACAGGCCCATATCCAATCTACCTTTTATTGGCAAAATTATTGAAAAAATAGTGTCTAATCAAGTAACCACCTTCCTAACATCAAATGGGTATTTTGATTACTTCCATTCAGGTTTTTGGGCAAATCCCAGCACTGAAACAGCTCTTATTAAGGTTTTAAATTACATACACCTCAATACAGACGCAGGCAAAACATCAGTCCTAGTGTTATTGGACCTTAGTGCAGCCTTTGACACTGTTGATGACAAAATATTACTACACAGATTATAGCACTGTGTTGGACTTTCAGGTATAGTCATCAACTGGGTCAAATCATACCTACAAGAAAGGAGTTTGTTTGTTGCTATCGGCAACTGTACCTCTACGCCAACGTCCTTGACCTGTGGTGTCTTGGGGCCACTATTATTCAACCTCTATATGCTCCCACTTGGACAAACCATCACAAACAATTTGATTTCCTATCATAGCTATTCCGATGACACCCAACTTTACTTATCTCTTTCGCCAAATGACTATGGTCCCCTTGTATCTCTTTATCAGTGTATTGACAAGATTAACAACTGGATGTCTCAACATTTTCTTCAGTTGAACAAAGACAAAACTGAAGTAATTATATTTGGTAAAAAAGAGGAAAGAAAGACTTAAGGTTGCCACTCTCCTTGATATTAAAGGGCTTAAAGCAAAGGATACTGTTAGAAATATTGGTGTCATAATTGACAGTAATCTAAATTTAAACAGCCACATGAAAGCAATAACCAAATCAGCTTTTTACCACCTCAAAAATATTACCAAACTTAGAGGGCTAATGTCTAAACATGATCTAGAAAAACTTATTCATGCATTCATCTCCAGTAGGGTTGACTACTGTAATGGGCTTTTCACAGGCCTTCCTAAAAAGACTATCAAACAGCTTCAGATGATACAAAATGCAGCGGCTAGGGTTCTCACAAAAACTAGAAGAATTGACCACATTACCCCAATAAAGTCCCTGCATTGGCTTCCAGTAAGTCACAGAATTGACTTTAAAGCGCTTCTGCTTGTTTATAAATCACTAAATGGAATGGGACCAAATTACCTAGCAGACATGCTTCAGCAGTACACTACACACCTTCCAGACCTCTTAGGTCTCAGGAGAAATACTTGTTAGTAAAACCTACTGTTAGAACTAAACATGGTGAAGCAGCGTTTAGTTGCTATGCAGTTCAGTTCTGGAACCAACTTTCAGATGAGATCAAAGTTGCCCCAACTGTAGCCACTTTCAAATCTAGACTTAAGACCAAACTTTTCTCAGATGCTTTCTGCTAACTGATCACTTATTTTTTACATTTCTAAATCTGGGAAAGTCTTTCAGCTAAAATTTTAATAGTTTCTATGTTTTTGTTTTTAAATGATTACTTTTTAAACACTTTTAAATTATTGCCCTTTTATGCTTTTATGTACTATCACCTTGTGTGTTGTATGTTTTCTTCTTATTATTATTATTTTATTATTATTCTTTACTTTTTAAACTCTTTGACTATTGCCCTTCTATGCTTTTATCAAGTATTCCTGTTTTCTTTTGTTTATGTAAAGCACATTGAATGACCTCTGTGTATGAAATGCACTATATAAATAAAGTTGACTTGACTTGACTTCATCACTCTCATCTCTGGGCTCGGTGCTGAGCTGCACGCACTGGGTTTTATCATCTGACCCGTAGATCTGAGGATGGCCAGCTATTTACTTGCCGTGTTAGAGTTTAGAGTTTCTGATCCGTCTACATTCAGCTGGAAGGACTCAAATACCTTCCCCTGAGGTAAATGGAGTTTACCTGGCTGCTTATTTCAATCAGCTCCCAGCCTGAGCCAAATGAAGGGCCAGGCCAACCAGCTGTGTGTGTGTGTGTGTGTGTGTGTGTGTGTGTGTGTGGGTGTGTGTGTGTGTGTGTGTGGATGAGAAATAACGAGATGGATACACCCCCACTTGAAACCAGCATGCTGGCGGTGAGATTTTAGGGGAAAAAAGCAATGAATACCATTTGGAGTAACAGTTGTTTGCTAAGTGTTTTGAGAAGAGTGCTCTGACAGAATGCAAACAACTTGCTAGTTACCATGGCAGAGAGCTCTCTTATGATTGGTCCTCTCTGGAGTAGTCACATGACGACCATAGAACATACAGGTCAAAACTAGACTAAACAAGACTAAATCTTCATATTTCTGTTCAAACATTTCAAACAGTTCACTGAGGGTTCAAATAACTAGACTACTAGTATCTGAGAGAGAGACAGAGATGTAGTTAGATGTTTCAGAAAGAGCTCAAATGTCCCTCTAGAGGCCTCTTCAAGAGAGTAAGTCTTTAGTACAGTACAGAAAAGGCTCTAGACTATAGAAAACAGCCTATTTAAAAGGGACACCAGGCAAGCCTGATGCTTTTTCTCTACGAAACTCGCCCTCGCTCGGTCTGAAGCTCTTTTCCTTTTCTTTGCATCTTCTGTCAAGGGTTTTCGCTGCTTCTTCACCCGGCTCTGCCATTATACACACATTTGCAACAATCTCTAGCGTTTCGTTAGCCTGCCTGCTTCGGTCGGCGGGTAGAATACACTGAACTTGCAAGCGGGATATTCTTCCTACAGGCAGTAGGGGCGGGCGAGATAATCTTCATTCGCCCTGTAACGAGTCATTTAACCATATACTGACTTACGAAGATGAGTAATTAACACGAAAACGTTGCCTGGTGTCCCTTTAAGAGAGTAAGTCTTTAGGACAGTACAGAAAAAGCTCTAGGCTATAGAAAACGGTCTCGTCAATGTTTAACCAGGTGCGGTAGTTCTTTAAAGCCCTATCCATAGCCCTGATAAACACATCCATCATTTAAACTAAGGAATCGCCAGATTTTTCCACACAATTACTCCTTTTCAATTTTCACAAGCACAATAAGATGTTAAGGCGCACACGCACGCCCACACACAAACACACACCCACCATTACACACACTGACACACAAATACACCACCTTAAAACACACACACACACACACACACACACACACACACACACACACACACACACACACACACACACACTCACACGCAGACACAAAGACATACAAATAAAGAAAGAAACACACACACGCACACACACACACAAACACACAGCTCTAACAATGCCCTGGTTGGACAGAGGTGCCTAATAATGGAGTGTTTTCCACGTCATGTCACCCCCCATTTTCGTGATGGTTCAGCCTAACACCCCCACCCCCACCCCCACCCATGACTCTACATCCCCGTGCTACTAGGGAACAAATGCACTAACCAGGTTCAGAGGGCCGTGATAATCTGTTGTGACAATGGCCCCTCGATGGGGTCTCCTACCCTCACTACACACAATTACATTCATCATTAAGTGTCTGAGCAGTCTCCCTCTTCTGTTTGTTTTTCCACATATTTTCTTCCATCTCTCTTACTTGAACTGCTGAATGATTTTACCGCCATGTGTATGTGTCAACAGATATAGAAAAGATCATATTAAAATATAATTAAAAGGGAAATTAAAGATTGAGAAAATCAAAGGGAAAACACAAACATAATAATTGTGTTCAAAATAAAGACCTGAGATGATGCAGAGCTTTATAATGCACTTCCACTGACCCAAATCAATATAGATACACTCTATAATTCTCACTGACGTTAACAAGAACATCTAAACTGAGTACTATTTCATAAGGATGCAACCGTGCAAATTCATCATTCTGCACTATAAGAAGAAATCGATTACTCCATTAGTGTAGGATACAACCAGAGAAGTGTACTTTATGAGGCCCCTCAGGTCTCTTCAGTCTTTCTTAAGGACAGACACAGGGTGTTGGAGGCGAAAGAACAGGCAGTGGTTAAGATGAATGAACAGGTACGGCTTGGGAGCGATAAACAGTGTTGGGAGTAATGTGTTACAAAAGTAATGTAATTACTGTAATATATTGCTGTTTGCGGTAACGCGGTAATGTAAGGCATTACAAAAAAAAATGTGGGTAATATTTACTCGGTACAAACTTCAGTAACGCGCGTTACAATGCAGTTTAACCCAAAATTAAGCGCTTGTTTTGTTTTGATACATATTCGCAAACACCACACGAGAACAACAGAGGAGAAAAAATCCGCGCAAAATAGTAGAACGTTATCTCCTGATGGTTGAATATGACTGTGGCTGCAGCAGACTCGCAGGCGGACTCTATGCGGGATGGACATAAGCCTACGCTCATTATTTTCAGCTTGTCAGAGACAAGGCTATGAAGAACATAATAGTTAGTGCACTTTGTGTGCGAAACCGAAAGATCTCAGCTCGCGAAATAGCACAAGTAAATTAATGAAACATCTAAAGTAGTGCCACGCTAATCTTTTTGATTCTTGATAAAACACAAACTATGCTGTTGTGCATGTAAGCTTTGTGCTGTGAACTTAAATTGAAGAGAATAAAGGGATAGAAATGCAGAAAAAGATTGTGTAGCCTGGCAGTGCCACCGCTCCCTCCACGCACTTGGGCGTTGGGCACCAAAGGACAGAGGGGGCACCCAAATGTAACCAATGAATAGTAGCTTTAGTGCAAACTGCGTTTCACTCTTCATCACGTTTACAATGTCAAAATGCACTAACACGATGTTACATGCAAGTTTGATACCTTTTGGGTTCTCTCAATCACCACGTAGTACTAGAATTGGTGGGTCTTCAATCAAGCATTTAGGCTACACGAAGCACATGATATGCTGAGTCGACTGAAACGCATTCCATTCAGATAGCTAGGTGGATACCAGGCTCATAATTCACTTGTATTCGCAAAACGAAATGTGAAGCAACATGTCATTGCATACTTCCATTTCCAAAGCAATGAAGGTTGCTTAAAACAACTTAACATTGTGCATATTATTGTTAATATTGTGCTATCAATGTAACTCAAACAGATAAGGCTTGTAGGCCTAAACAAGAGCTGGCAAAAGGGCATTATGACAACGTAAAGATCAATGCTCTTAAAGTGACAGTGCACCATTTATAAGTAAAACAGCATTTCTTCAGACATTAATGTTTAAAAATACACAGTAATGGTCTGTAAATAATAGGCCTTTTATTTTACTTTAGGTGTTTGAGTTATCATTTAAATGTCACTCACTCAAAGCCACTCACTTAGGGCACCGAAATGGCCAGCAGGCCACCATCTTGACATGTCTTTATTAAAGGAACCGTATGTAAAAATTGTATTTCAATTAATCATAAAATTGCCCTGATATGTCACTAGACATTAAGAAATCATGTTCATTTCAAATACTTATATCACTGACAACAGTAGTCTGGCCAGGATATTGTCATTTAAAAAGTGAAGTTGCAGCCCTCAACTGATGTTGATGTTGTCATGTTGTGTTTTGGCCTAATGCGCCACCCTCCACCTATCTACTAATCACAAAGTCAGAAGTGTTTCGTCATCCGGTTGTCAACTCTGCCAGTCAGAGGGGAGGGGAAGGGGATACACCGCTCTACAGTAATTTGAAAGTGATTGTAGTACCCGTTTTGGCCACAATCTTACATATGGTTCCTTTAAGCTTTGATTTACAATATAGTAGGCTCTCTATTGATTTTAATGAGTATGCCTAGGCCTTAAAGTTACAGTATTTCTATCACAATTTACCAGACTTTGACCTTTATTCGGTTTTTAACAAAATTCTGACTATGATTGTTCCTTGTATTGCATTATGAGCACTGCGCCTATTGCATTCTACTGTTGCCTTAAGCCTAGCTCAGTCATTATGCTATACCACATCTCCCTCCATTGGAAGAGCAAGCTGCATTGAGCGTAATAAACTGCATTAAGAATGGCAAATCCATATTTCTAGATATTTTGGTGAAAGTAACTTAAAAGTAATGCAATAGTAGTGTAATGCCTTACAATTCAGAGACAGTAATATTATAATGTAACAAATTACTTTGAAATGACAGTAATAAGTAGTGCATAGTACATTACGATTTTGAAGTAACTTGCCCAACACTGGCGATAAGTGTATTAGCACCAATGGACACTGATGCATGAGACTCTTCACCAGTTACAAAACCGCACGACTGGATGCACGCCTGGTCAGAGAGGGGCACTGTTACCTCTCATAATCTCCCCCCAATCTGCATTTATTTATTTAGCAGGTGTTTTCATCCAAAACTACTCACTTATGTATTATATTACAAGGGACACTGTCCCTGGAGCAACTCAGGGCTAAGAGCCTTGCTCAAGGACACAACGGTGAAAGCCAGGTATGGAATATTTCATATTGCTACAGCATGCTAGCTCAGCTCCTTAACCACTACGCTACAACCGCCCCAACATCCCCTATCCTGCAATGTAAAAACAAAACAATTCTTCCACTACTGCAGGATAGCATTGTAGTAGTGATGTGAATACTATGATACAGCAATATGGCTTCCACAGGCCTCTCTACCGTCAGTAGAGAGATGAGTGGTTCTGGAGAGGTTGATAGGTAAGTAAGTGTACACCTTTCACAGATCCCCGTGGGGAACCACATAGAACCGGAGTCTGGAGTAGATCGAGTCCTGTTCTGGCACAGGCTCACCAGAACCGGGCCAGATCCAGTCCAGACTCCACCACTGTTTGTTATCCCACTACAGTGGTTGATTGGCGACCTGTTCAGCGTACTCAAGGAGCTGACAGTGTTTGATGGAGAGAGTTTAAACGAGCTAAATGAACAGACATGGTTTGGGTGTTAAAGTCAAATGAACAGGCATGGTTTGGGTGTTGGAGTCAAAGGAACAGACATGCTTTGGGTGTTAAAGTCAAAGGAACAGACCATGCTTTGGGTGTTAAAGTCAAAGGAACAGACATGGTTAGGGTGTTGGAGGCGAAAGAACAGGCAGTGGTTGAGATGAATGAACAGGTACGGCTTGGGAGCGATAAGTGTATTAGCACCAATGGACACTGATGCATGAGACTCTTTACCAGTTACAAAACCGCACGACTGGATGCAAATGGATGGAGCTAGCAGCAGGCTCGCCAGGAATGATGCAATATTGAGGTCTGATACGGACATTATTCTCATTAAAGGATTTCAGATTGCTTAAATAATGGCTTTCATGATGCATTTTTAGGTGAAATTAGTAGTAAACAATGTGCAAAATAGTCACACATCCTCAATAGAGCACGCTCCTGTGGTGAGTTAACAACAACCTTCTCACAACTCAGTCAAAACAAACGAAATGGGGAGAAGACGTCTCCATGTTGGGGTCTCACGTTTTGTTCTTTCTTTTCTGATACTTTGTCACCATGTCTTGTAAACTGCCACACACAAGAAAGGGGAGAAAACAGTGAAAGACAGATTAAAAAAGAAGACAAGAGTCGCACAAGGGAACTCCACATCAAAAATGCACAACATGGGGTCAGGATGAAACAACAGAGGCGTGCTTCTTCTCTCCGAAAAGCACACCGGAAACCTGAGCCTGACCCCTGTATCGGCCTGCTCTGGGGGGCAGAGAGTTAGCTTGGTCTGTTCATCCTCTCTGTGATCTCCTTTCTGGCACAGGAGGAAGGGGAAGGGGAATCTATCGCTCTGCATTGTTTACCTCCGAGTGGCTCAGAGGTGGTCTATCCCAGCTACTGTATCCCACACAACAAGGGGCCCAGCGGGAGCCCAAACATGAGAAAAACCAACACATACAGAGATGGAGAGAAAGCAAGAGAGAGAGAGAGAGAGAGGGAAGGAGAGAGAGGCTCAGGGGATGTGATTAAACCAGGACAGCATCGCAAAACACAGAAGCCAAGAGAGAGAGAGAGAGAGAGAGAGAGAGAGAGATAACAGACTGAATGAAACAGAGACAGGGAGGCAGAGGGAGAGGGATAAAGAGAGTGGTACCCACGGCCAGAAAAAAGAATGCAGAGAAGGACACAACAAAGTGAAGAGATAAACAACAAACAAACTAAAGGGAAAAACAAACAGTGGGGCACAAAGGAAGAGAGAGTGAAAAAGCACAAGAGTGGGCAGAAAAAGACAAACAAACACACACACACACACACAACATGCAGCCTCAGGAAATCCCATAAGGGCGTACAGCAACTCTGTTCGTTTCCCCAAAATATCACTGAGTTAGAACTATCTGCTGAGTCATGACTAGAGTTAGAACTAACTGCTGAGTGATAACTACAGAGATAGAACTAACTGCTGAGTCATAACTACAGGGTTAGAACTACCTCCTCAGTCAGAGGTCCAGAGTGGCAACTACCTCTTCAGTCAGAGGTCCAGAGTGGCAGCTACTTGCTGAGTCGTAACTTCAGAGTGAGAAATACTTGCTGCGTCATAGTTAAAGAGTTAGGAGAACCTGCCGAGTCATAGTTCCAAAGTTAGGAGAACTTGCTGAGTCATAGTTGAAGCAGAGCTCTTGAGATCCCGGAGATTGGCCTTACCTGCTGATGAGGTCATCGTTATCGTCGCTCGCCATGTCGTCCTCGATGGCGGCCTGCAAGTCTCCGATCCTCTTAAAGGCCAACTTGAGGTCAGCCTGCAGGCTCTGATTGGCTGCCTCCAGACTCTCAATGTCCATTTCCTGTTCAAAGAGCAGCAGGATGTGAAGACATGGTTGAGGTAAAACAATCAGACACCAGAATAAGAAATGGGTTCATTTCTAAGCATGTATCCTTAAAGGAGGATTTGCTCTTAGTTGTATGGCATAAAAACCTCTTAAATATTCAAATGAAGACCAGACAAAAACAATTTACCACAAGCAAAACATCAATATAGAGAATAAAAACCTGGATATATCTCTTCAGCTTAACTTGTAGATCAGAGGGGTATTTCACAAAGGCAGAATTAAGACATCCAAGATAAGTGATAAAGCGAGGTTTGACATAGCGTTGTCTGGTCATCCTAGCTCAACTCGTTTCACTAATGCCAATCCAGGATGAGTAGGAGCGACTATGTCATGCCAGGTGTAAGTAATTCAGGATGTGTGCGCGTTCTCGTTTCTGCTCCAAAGTGCCTACGGTTGGAATAAAAAAGACGCGGAAAATAGCGTCATTCCCACAAAGTAAACAACCGCTTTTGATATAGACTAACAATGAAGTAAAGTTGTCCTTTTTGGAATGGGGGATCATGGCTATTTCTGTAAAACAGCAGGAGTAGGCGTGGTAGACCAACTGAATGCAAATTTACGTATGAACTCACGTGTGAGTGTTTCCTTGTCTCGGCACACAACGTCATTAAGAAAGCGCTTGCCACTGCAAAGATGCACATAATATGATATACCTTAATATTATAGTTGAAAATACCTTCGAAAACTTGCCCCTCCACTTTCAATCAACTACAGTAGGCTATTCATCAAACGTCTATCAATAAAATAAGCAAACAATGAGTAGGACCTAGGCCTATGTTAATAATTATAAGGATATCACAATTAAAATAATAACCATATGGTAGTAGGCAGACAATCTGTTTTGTTTTGCGAGCAAATACATTTAGCAAGTAGTTTATAAATCAGGGATGCAAACAGAGGTATGGTCAAAAAGGAGTGAGATTATCGAAGCCCACACCCCCGCAGGAAATATCATATAATTACAATTTGCCACCACCTCTGCCATCCAGGGCTCACCCTATTCACACAAAAATGTTCTTTATATGAAAATACACTGTCCCAGTTCCTTGGAAATTCTTAAAAATAAAGAATACTGAGACAACGCTGGAAAATTTGGCATGTCCCTTTTTTTCACATTTTTTTTTTAAAAGTCTGACATTTTGAATTTGTGTTTGGCTGTCTTGACCTCAATCTCCGTTTCAACCTGTAACCCATGGGCGGATTATGAACTTTCGGGCCCTTGGGCCCAGATGTATTAAGGGCCCCCCACATATATTGCCATATATGTGGGAGGGGGGGTTTGGGGGTCCTCCCCCAGAAATTTTTTTATTTTTCTGATGTGATTTCCTGTATTCTGGTGCATTTTGGGGATGGCCAATACTAAATTCAATCAGATTCATAGCCTACATCCTGATTTGTTGATATTGAGGCAATGATTCCATGCAAAGGCTTGGGCTTCAGGGCCCCCTGGCCCCGGTAGGCCCGTGCAGTAATCCATCCCTGCTGTAACCAAGACCAGTTCCACTTTGTTTTACAACCCTCATCCACTTTCTTAACTGTTAGTGCCTCCCTCTCATCAAATTCTCTCATTCTGCAAATGAAAAGTTGCATATATTAGCCATAGTGTTACCCTAGACCTGACAGTATCATAACAGAGTGCAAAATAGTTCACTTCACTCTGCCCCCTTTCTCAATGCGCCCCAAAATAACGTTCTTCTGCACGAAAATGTACAGTTAAAATGTATCAACAGTAGTGCGGTCTGTCTGTTAGGATAAGCCCACACATCAGTTTCTTGCCCTTATGTGGTAGGCAGGGCTCTACACTAACATTTTTTTCCAGGAGCACTTGTGCGCCCAAGTTAAAAAATGTAGGACCACAGACAAAAATTTGGGCGCACAGTCAGTTCTGTACTTAACTTACACATAATCTAACATTACACTCCAGCTAACAGTTAATCATGCCAGTGCACCAATTGCAAATATTAAGAATGACTGACAACATTTAGGCTACAGGAAACAGGATTTTAAAGATCAGTGCCTACTTTATTTTCAGTCTGTTCTATTTTCCTACATTTTGTTAATGTAAAATAATATAATACATTGCCATATTTGCATTTAGCCTGTATATCAAGTATCCTGCCAAATGTAGGCTAATTTATTTATTTGTGAATCCATCTGTAGCTAATCCAAATATGCCCATGGTGACTTATTTGACTGCATACTGCCTAATACTACTACTAAAACAGTCCATTTTCTCTTCCACAAAACCCAACATAGGCTATCAAGGATGTATATTTTTTTTATCCTTTTATTTGAAATATCTGCATTGATGGGGGCTGTAGGCAAACGTTAGGCCTACTTTCGTTTTGCACTTCAGCTTGTATTCGGTGTAAACAAACAAGCATGCGTGGAAGCCTGGAGTTGTCAGTAGCATTCTACCTTTGAATAAAATGGGAGGGAGTATTACGGGAGGCTACTTTTGTGCCTGTTCGCTACAGCTATATTTTGCATATTGCAGCCAATACGTCAACTGGGCTAAAAGGCATGTTAGGTTACCTTTCCATCCCTCACTGCATTCTCAGAATTTTATCCTGTTCCTCCTATATCCGATGAATTCGGTGGATAGAACCACTAATTTCTTCAATCTTTGCATCTTGGCTGGCTAGTCTAACTTTCCACTTTTTCTGCGCGCTCTTGGATTTGATAGAAGCGACTACTAGCGAGTCACAACGCGAAACTGCTAACGTTGATGGGAGGTGTAGTTTTTATGCTGCATTCGCGACGTGATTCTATGGTTTGCACCAGTAATGTTTCTCGATGGTCAAAAAAGACCAGGCGCGACACAAAATTACTGGATCCCGGACTGATGGATGTAACGTTAAATTCTTGCAGTGAAGTGCAGCCCCTTAGCAGTCAGATAATGGTGCGCAGCCAATGGGATTTTTACGTGCGCAGCTTTTTGATTTAGTGTTGTCTTACACTTCCTATGTTTCATGGACTGTAACGGTAGGCTATGTGTTTATTTAGTCATTTTAATACAGAATTAACTTTGATGAAATTATAATCAGACACTTCAGGGACCAGGCTAGGTGCAGAGAATAAATCCCCATGGTAACGTATGTGCCATCTCTTTTGTGAAACCAAGTCAAGGCTAAATTCATCCAAGATAACCTAAAAATCCTAGCTTAATCCCTTATCTAGGTTTTGTGAAATACCCCTCTAGTACAAAGGGATCACAAACTCTACACACTATCCAAACACACCAAATGTCTCTGGATAGAGGGCCAGTGGTACGCACCAGTTCGTGCTTCTTGCGGCTGGCCTCGCCCTCTTTCTTGGACACCTCGGCCATCTCCTCCTTCAGGTCGCGCACCTGGCGCTGCATGCGCTTGTTCTGCTCCTTCTCCCGGTTCTCCCCGGCCACCCGGTGGTCACGTTCCTCCACCACCTTCTCCAGGTTCTCCTTCAGACGTGTCACCAGGCCCTGATGAGAACCACAAACGTGGAGAAAGAGGAACAGAACCTTACCAACACTGCTAGAACATTTAGTCTGGTTCTTCATCTGTACATCAAATAGCACCACAAAATCTAAGCTGGCCATTTAATGCCATGCTCACAATATGAAGGCGGATAAAACAGTTTCAGGTGGTGCTATAAGGCATTCTAGACAGTTTCATGTGATGCCAAAGTATTAAGGCATTCCATACATTTCCATGTGACGCTAAAGTACATTTACAAAAGGCCATTCCTTCTGTCGAACTAAAACTAGTGCTGAAGATGATAATAATAATAATAATAATAATAATAATAATAATAATAAGCTTTATTTGTATAGCACCTTTCATACACAAGTGCAGCTCAAAGTGCTTTACATTTGGAACATTTAACACAATAATAAGTTGAAACCAAAGAGGGCAAAAACAGATTCATATCCAAAAATCTGCTTTGTTCATGCAGCCAAATTTTTCTTGCCAAATGCCACCCACCAACTCTGACCTCCATCAAATGACCTCCCCCCAGTGCCCTGGGGTCACCCCCGGTCACCCCCTGCCCCCTGTGCGTGCTGCGCTGTGCCGCGATCGATGAGCTCGTACCTCCAGGCGCTTGATCTGTGTGCGCTCGTACTCCAGCTTGGTGTCCAGCTCGCGGATCTTGGCCTCCTGCCGGCTGACCAGAGACTTCTCCACCATCGATTGCTCCTGGAACTCCAGCTGGCTCTGCAGGGACTGCACCTGGGGGCGAAGAGAGCAGAGAACACCGTGGGAGGTTTGAGACCTTTGTGTGTGTATGTGTGTGTGTGTGTGTGTGTGTGCATAGTATGCATATTTGGGGTTGGAGGTCTGAGACCTTTGTGTGCATTAGTTTGTCTGTGTATACATTTGTGCATGTGTATAGCTATATAAATGCATATGTATGTGTATACTCAGTGTTGGGGGTTAGAGACCTTTGTGTGTGTGTGTGGGTGTGGGGAGTAAAGTGTAATAAAGTAAAGCGTCAGGATAAGGATGGAGAAGCTGAATGATAAATAAATGGTATTATAATATTAGCATAGTGTGTTACAGTGTTTATTGGAATGGGGGTATGTGTAGTTAAGATACAGCTGGCCTATCCATTACACTCACTTCAGAAACCAACAAATTGAACTTCCCTTGGGGATCAATAAAGTATCTATCTATCTATCTACAGTATCTATCTATCTATCTATCAAAAGGCATGTCAGTAAAATAAGTCAGTAAAAGTTGAAATGCTGATGTTAAAACTAGCATTCAATCTTACATTTTGAATGATAATTATCTTAACAGGTATTTGTATTGGGGGCATTTGTAGCAGTCGTCCAGTTTAGGGTAGTTGGGATAGTGTGAATTATCCTCCTTTTCTCTCTCTCTTTCTCTCTCTCTGAATTCAAGAACATCTCCCTGAAGAGGCTTCCACCAAGCAACAAAAACACCATGGCATTGCTACGACAACAATCACTCTTTTACTAATTAATTTTCTTTCTTCCCTCTCTCCTCTTCCCTCTCTCCTCTCTTTCTCTCTGCCTCTGTCTCTTTTCCGCTTCCAAACACTAAACGACGACCATCCATCCTACAACAACAATCACTCCAATACTAATTCATTCCATACCTCTCCTCTTTCGCTCTCTCTCATTCTCTCATTCTCTCTTTCCCTCCTCTTTGCCATCTCCCTCTTTCTTTCCTCTCTCACCTCTCTGTTACTCTCTCTCTCTCCCTCTCTCTCTCTCTCTCCTTCCAGATGAATACTGATGGTCCCTGGAGTTGTGTGTGGATAAGCAGCCGACTTTGCTGTTGTTTTTCTCCAGTCCTCTCCGGCGTGAGAGATAGCCGAGCTAGCGGCCAGCAGTGCAGGCCATCGGCCATGAATAACAATAATGCGCACAAAGACCGCACGGCCAGGGAACCAACACCGACGTCTCTCAAACGCATCCAAACGACCTAGTCAATCTACTTGGCAAATGAAAGCCTTCTTAAATGCCATTAAGCAATGCGCCTCACACTGAATGTCATCCATCTGGGCAGCCTGTCTAATGAGAAGCTTTGGGCTGGATGTGGAGCTGCTGTTTGGGGGAGTGTGCTGGACTCTATTAGGAGCTGGAGCATTACAGGAGGCTATCTGGCTGCTCAGACCAGCAGAGCTTATCACTGAGGGGCCAGTGGCTTTGGATGGTTATCTCACTGGACTGTGTGTGTGTGTGTGTGTGTGTGTGCGCGCAATATGTGTGTGTGTGTGTGTGTGTGTGTGTGTGTGTGTGGGCAACATGTGTGTGTGTGTGTGTGTGTGTGTGTGTGTGTGTATGTGTGTGTGTGTGTGTGTGTGTGTGTGTGTGTATGTGTGTGTGTGTGTGTGTGTGTGTGTAGAACGGTCATAGAAGTGTGCATGGAGCTGGGAGGGTGTGTGTGTGTGTGTGTGTGTGTGTGTGTGTGTCCTGTAGTGTACCTTCTCCTGGATCTCCTGCTTCTCCTTCATGAGCTCCTCCATCTGGGCCTGCAGGTCACTGATCTGGGCCAGGTCCCGCGCAGACTACAAGAAAAATAACAACAAACGTTAATCAGAGGGAATATGTGTGAGTGTGTGTGTGTCAGCAAAAGAATCAGAGAGAGAGAAAGGGAGGGAGAGAGAGAGGGAGGAAGAGAGAGAGAGAGGGTGACAGTGTGTGTATGTGTTTGAATATATACGTGTGTGTGTGTGTGTGTGTGTGTGTAACAGATGGAG
>NW_027468870.1:19904376-20004376 GCF_046254945.1 Alosa pseudoharengus | reverse complement strand
AACTGCACATGGTCTTTGGATATTCAAACAAGAGTCATCTATTATACCTGCCAGAGAATGCAATGAGAAAGCCTGTGTGTAATTACTGCATGTTGTTAAAAGCATAGCATTCACTTGATTTGTAGTGACAGCTAGCTAGTTCATTCAGTTGGTATATAATTATGGTTGAAAGACTAAAGACCAGCTTAATGTAAACACACAGACACACACACACACACACACACACACACTATTTTGATTAATTATACATTTTGGCCCTAAACTAAAAATGAGACAAACTTACAATGTGCTGCTTGTACGCAGCCATTTGGGTTCAGTGGGCACCAGATGCGAAGCCCTGATTACAGTGGCCAGGACCTGAGCAGCATGCTGATTCCAACAGTGGGAAGACAGCCTGTGTGGTCAATTACCACTAGTTAGTTATGCCACAAAAGCCTTGGGGCTAGTCATAACGCAGCCCCATTCCACCAGGAGGACGGGGACTCGCCTTGTTAATACACAACTACAGAGCACACCAAACACCTTGCAAGACTGTCATAAACAGAGGCCACTAAACACCTCACCAGATGGCCATAAACAACAGAAGGGGTGTGTAAACAAGGTCTGGGAGATGAGATGAGAGGAGAATGCTGCCATTAGTTCTACAGAATGCTGGGGAACAAAGGCCCAGGGTTCTGTTCAGCATTCTGAGGGAGAACCGTGGAAACCATCTCCCAGTGGAACAACTCACAGGCTTCACTAGCCACGTTTACATGGGCAGTTTTTTTTGTCATTCCGATTAAACTATTCCGATTGAAAAATGTGTGCCGTCTGTTAACATGGGGTACATTCTTTTCCGATCGGGTGCTCTCAAGAGCTTTAGAGTCTTTGATCGGAATAGCCGTTGTTGCCTACTTTTCCTTGAGAAGATATAGCAGTCAATCCGAATGACCGTATACATTTTCATTCCGATTGAGGTGTTTATATGATCATTTTTATTTCTGATTGAGCCGTTATTCCGTTTCTAATCGGAATAGAAGTGTCCGTGTAAACGTGCCATTTCCACAGGACGTGACAGAAGTGTCTTTGTGTGTGTGTGTGTGTGTGTGTGTGTGTAGATGTATTTTCTTGTACACCAGCACACACAACAACAATGTAGTCGTGTGTGTGTGTGACTTTTCTTGGTTTCCTCTAATTGAGTCTCCCTTGTGTCTGTAGAGGCACAGACTATGAAGAAAGTCAATGGAGTAAAACACAACAGCAACACAAGCAGCAACAGACGCATCTATTCAAACTAGATTAGGGGGCCATATTGGAAGCCAAGTAGATTAGGATGCCATATTGGAAGTGCAACACTAATCCTTCCTTGTCAAACACAAGTTTCTCTTGCAAATCTCTCCCTTTCTTCTTTCATGAGGTTCTCTTGCAAATCTCTCCCTCCCTACTCTCCCTAATCACTTTCAAGGTTCTGAGAAGGACAACATAGCTATGGCTACCCGTTACACAAACTCAGTATTCACTATATTCTACTGACCACCTGCAGGCCACAGTGATTGTTGGGCACTTAAATCAACTGTTGTGAGAAGATTGGACAACTTCTCTTCATAAAATATTCTTTGAATTAAGAGATCAGTTCCCCTGAGGTGAAAATGAACAGCAGAACTCAAGAGAACACTAATTGTATCCACCAAGTGACTCACTGACCAACGCTGTTGTCCTGCTAAAACAGCCCTTGCTTTCAGTAAATTTACGTTCACATTTATTACTTTAGTAGACACTTTTATCCAAAGTGACTTGTATATGTCAATTATATTACAAGGGTCATTCTTCCCAGAGCAACTCAGGGTTAAGTGCCTAGCTCAAGGGCACAACGGCGGAAGCCGGGAATTGAACCCACAACTTCTCAGGCTACTGCACGCTAGCCCAGCTCCTTAACCACTACACTACCACTGCCCCAGACAGTACTCTCCAGACACCATTGTTTTAAGCTGCTGGTTTCTCTGGGGTGAAACGGAATAGCAGAGCTCAGGAGTAACCCAGTTGTCCCCACTCACCTTCCTCTTCTTGAAGGCCTGTCTGGCCAGGTATCCCCTGCAGGCTGCCTGGAAGAGGGTGATGTTGCGTCTGGTCTGCTCATCCCGCTGCTCCTCTAGCTTAGCCAGCATTCCGGCCCGGAAGAAAATCTGCAGGGGAACAGCGCGGGAGACACACACACCCACGCGGTTAAACCCAACAAGAAAAACACACACATTCATATCGAATAGGACAGGAACAGATGTTTACACCTGCTAGCTGTTAGAAGTGTCTGTTTATGACACGGATGTTGTGTGATGTTATGCTATGCGATTCCAATGGTGCAGGACTTTAGCCTTTAGCATTATGCAAAGAATAACTACAGCCTACTGTAAGATGCGATAAGATAAGATAAAACTTTATTGTATGTGAATTTTACATATAGTAAAATGAAAAGTGTGTGTGTGTCTGGGTCTCCCACATCAATGAGGAGGCTGAGGGCTTGGTGTTATTCAGAGATGTTTTGGAAAGTGGGTGCGCACATCCAAGCAAGTTTATCCACAGGTACCAGACAATTGTGTCAGACAGTGGAAGAAGGGTGGTCTGCACACTGCAATTGCTCCAAGAATATAAACTTTATTACTTTAAAAAATAGCAACGTTTCGATCACCCCCCCCCCCCACACACACACACACACACAGTTACATAAACTAGACCAAACTTCAACATGTTAATCACATAAGACAATGATAAAGAATCAATATTAACACCATGTATTACTGTGTAATAGATCTGGTGCTTCATGACATTTTATGATGCTGGTGGCTTTATGGCTTTTGTCTGAGAGGAGAGAGGGCTGTGGGAACAGAGAGCCGTGTCTTGACCCGAGCCTCTCTGCCCTCTATAACTGACCACCAGACTGGTAAGAGGCCGGCGAGGCCATGGACACGGGGGAAGGGGGAGGAGGAAGAGACATTTAAGGTCAGTATAATTGGCATTCGATGGGAGCCTTTGTTGCTAGGAGTCTAGGACGCAGTCGGAATGGGAGCCTCTGTTGCTAGGAGTCTAGGACGCAGTCAGAATGCTCTGAGTGTGCTCGGCCATCATGGTTCCAGAGCTCGGTTTAGTTCCCCAAATCACATAGAGGGGCAACTACAGCTGCCTGCAGAGAATACCACCCCCCCCCCCCCCCCCCACTCCCCAATCTCAGCTCCTAACGCAGCCCTAGATAGCCCCCTGATGGGGTTACTTGGACAGACAGATGGGGCTGTTTAACTCTCTGTGCTTGTCTTGGTCCTCTCCGCCTTACCCTCTCCACTATCTATCTGATGGGATTGAGCGTGTGTGTATGTTTGTGTGTGTGTGTGCCAGCCACTGTTGACTGTGATTAGACTACAAGCAGACAAACGGTCCCTGGAAGCTGCCAGAGACTGCGGCCCAAGGGCACACACTGAGAGGCGATAATTAGGCTCTCCTGTTGACACGCACGCAGGACGCTTGGCCTGCCGCGTTCACAACAGACTGACACACACACACACACTCCAGCACTACTCAGGAAGGCTGTACACCCCCAGGGAGGAGACTCGGAGTAGAACCTGAGCCGACCACATTACACTTCTGAACACTTCTTTCATGAAAAATGGTCATAAAAATTGAAATGGCCTCTGAAGTATCCATCTTGTTGTTTTTCTGAAACAGCCATTTTCTTCAAAGACTTCAGAGCCACATTGGATGAGAGAGAGATCTGGACCAGCTGTGCACCACAGCCTGCTGGGATCTACTGTGCTTTCCGCTCAGGCATACAGTCTTATCTTAAGGTAGACAGCCAATCTAAGCAGGCTCTACCACACCACCTACAGGATTACTTTGTGTGTGTGTGTGTATGTGTGTGTGTGTGTGTGTGTGTGTGTGTGTGTGTGTGTGTGTGAGAATGTGAGTGTGTGTGAGAGAGAGAGAGAGAGAGAGAGAGAGAGAGTGAGAGAGTGTGTGTGTGTGTGTGTGTGTGTGTGTCAGTGTGTTTCACTCACCCTGCTTAAGCCCATGTGATAGCTGTTCTTCTCCAGGTCCAGGGACTCCAGCAGCTCCTCCGCAGCCTGGGAAAGACACACACAGCTTGGATCAGAAGACCTGGACGACCCCTTCTCTGGCTGGAACATCCAGGACACACACACACACACACACACACACCAAACACACACACCAAACACACACACTCACCCACTCTCACTGTGAGGAAGAACCCTGCTGATGCAATCAGTCTGTGCGAGACTCATCTTATCATGATGGCATAGTAAGCCACAACCCCCTGAACTCCTACTGCTTCCTGTGACTACCGTTTAAACACATGCAGCAGAGGCAGGTAAAGCCACGACAGAGAGAGAGAGAGAGAGAGAGTGCGAGAGAGAGTGAGAGAGAGAGAGAGAAAGAGCGTGAGAGAGAGAGAGAGAGAAAGAGCGTGAGAGAGATAGAGAAAGAGAGAAAACAATCTCTCCAGTGTCCGGTTGCCCTAGCGTTTGCCCCAGCCTCAGAGAGATCTCTATCCCAAAAACAGTCTCTGAACCTTTGCAGTAAATCTTCTTTATATAACCCCCCAACCCCCACCCCCACCACCACGATGCTCCCGCTCTCTGTCACAAATTCTCTCTCTCATCCAGTCTCTCTCGCTCTCTCTCTCTCTCTCTCTGTGTCCAGGCCTTGAGAGTGCTGTCTAAAAGAGCCCGTGTGGATTACGGTGTAAGAGGAGGTGGCTGCGCTGGACACTGAAGGCTCTTTGTTTATCTGCGTTTCCAAAGCAACCCTCCTGAGAGAGACACACACTGGAGCAGAGCTGAACTCCCCCGTTCACTCACCCCTTCATTCTTGCTTTTCTCTCTCTCTTTCTCACTCAACCCTTCATCCTTTCTTTTCTATATCTCTTTCTCACTCACTCCTTCTTTCTATCTTTTTTCTCCCTTTCTCTCGCTCTCCTCTACCCTCTCTATCTCTCTCTTATTCTCCCTTTCTTTATTTCTCTCTGTCTATCTCCATCTTTTTCTCTTCTCTCTGTTTGGCTTGCTTCCTCATTCTCTGTTATATCACTCTTTTTTTCTCTCTCTGACTTTCTACCTCAATTTCTCTCTCTTTCCTCTCCACCCTCTCTCTCTCTCTCTCTCTCTCTCTCTCTCTCTCTCTCTCTCTCCACACATCCTAAACTCCCAAACTCTTCCCGGCAGTTGACTTCAGCGTGCGGTCATTGGGTAGTCCCCCCAGACCTCCTTCTCCTCTAACGCTCTCTCTCACTCAGGGGCCCACAGCTTACTGTTCTCTGTCCGATGCATTGGGTTTCGCTCCACATCTCTGACAAATAGCCATCAGACCATTAAACTGCACGCTGGGTACAATCCAA
The DNA here is from genome assembly GCF_046254945.1 of Alosa pseudoharengus. Lineage (NCBI taxonomy): Eukaryota > Metazoa > Chordata > Actinopteri > Clupeiformes > Clupeidae > Alosa > Alosa pseudoharengus. Next base: position 19,998,999 of record NW_027468870.1, on the reverse strand, counting down.
TATCGTGGACCAGGGAGAAAACAAAACGCAGCATAAACTCAGCAAGTTTGTGGGGCGAAGCAGGGGCCAAACTATCCGTCTGGAAAAACACATTTGTTTTAAAGAGTTTTAATTGTGCTAATGTGAGGGAATTTTTCACTTTCTGAACCCCAGTGCAATTAATACGTCCTCCTGGTGATGCCCTCTGTGAGGGAGCTGACCTGCTACTCCGCTGCCATGAGGCTGATTAATAGATCACAAAAAGCCCCAATTGAAAGACCTCTCTTTCCTGGTCAGAGTGCTTCATAGATCCTTTCAATCTGTTTCTAGAGGGTTTCCGGTTGAAACGTTAAAAAATCAGCACAGATACTTTGAAAAAAAAATGAATCTGACTTTACCGTAATGCTTTACAAAATGCCACTGGAAATGCCTTAGGAACACACGTTTGTGTATGTGGTTGAAAGGGTCTACAGCTCTGGACAAAATGAAGAGACCACTGCATATTTTTCTGATCATCCTATGGTTGCTGAGTAACATTCGAATGATTCAAATTTGCAGTGGTCTCCTAATTCTGAATATGACAATATGTGTGTGTGTGTGTGTGTCCGTCCCCCTTCAGTGGTCCGGTCACTCACCCTTTTCTCATCCTTGACGATGTAGTTGCGGCCCAGCTTCTTGCCCAGGTGAGGCGCTAACACATCAAACTTGCGACGGAACTCCGCAAACACCATATGATCAGGGAAGCCTGTAAAGTAGTTGATAAGATTCATTTGGACCCGTTGAATAAAAAGGAATTTAGACAGTTAGGGCTCCCACCTTGAGAGTAGATTCTCATGATTGCCCTTTAAAGCAACACTACGAAGTAAGAAGAGCTTTCACAAGACAACATTGCTAACTATATTGCCAAAAAGCACCAGGTAGTTATTCACAAGCTTTGATCTGTGATAGCGTAGCTAAGATTCCTGCATGTTTGTAAGTAGTTATATACAGCAAACTGACTGGTATTAACCTTTAGAACCCTAAGCTGTTTTTAGGGCATTTTCACTACCTTTATTCATAAGGATTTATTCTGGTCATTGTAAGTGCCACACACACATATTAAATATTGTTTTTTTCAGCAGAGTCTATGCTATCCACATAATCATTTCATGTATTAGTACTAGCATTAATTTTATTTTGATTTTTAAAGAGTTAAAATATAAAAAGCGTATTACAAAAATTCTTATATTTCGACATGTATCTCACCACAGCAAGCTCATAGCTCTACATGCATTTCATGTGTGTGTAGGGCAGACTGTCCTAAATCGGGCAATATAATTGCCATGTTAGAGGGATACTCTGGGGCTGAGCAATTTACAGAAATATGTGGTGTGTGATTTACAGAAATAAATGAAATTTTTTATTTAGTGATGAAAAATGACCTTTCTGCGCTCCATATCTGTGACACGAACTTATCTGACCTGACTTGACCCGAGGTTGCGTGTTAGCCTGCGTGCCTATAGTGTATGCACTCATAATGATTCTCAACTTTTTACTGCATTGCCATGAACAAAGTAAAGGCAAAAAAGGTGTTTCTTTGTTGAACAAATTGGGATGTAATGTGCGCCTTGAATTGGATGCCATGCAGGAATTTGCTAGGATCTCAAAACCGGATTATAAACATGCTTTGCCATATAAACACACGATAGCATTGGATTATAAACATGCTTTGCCACAAAAACAGAGAAAAACGTGGGGTAAGTCCAGCTATATGAAGTTATTATTTTGCTGTCACTTCGTCTGTTTTATAACCCAGAAGGATGTACTTGGTATCAAATGATAGCTCTATGTCTCCTCTTTCATCTGAGATGCGTGGCATATTTATCCGATCACGGGTCCGCGAGTAATTCAAACGAGAGTAATGGGTGTGCAGTGTTGGTTTGTGTACATGACGTTATCATTTTGCAGTCACTTCGTCTGTTTTTATAAGCCATAAGGATCGATATGCATCAGGGCTCCAGACTAACTTTTTGCACTGGTTGCACTGGTGTGTCTAACTTTTTTTCTTAGGTGCACCAGCACAAAAGTTAGGTGCACCTAAATTTTCAACCACATCGCATTTAACATCGCAGCAGGTTCACTTTTTTTCCTTAATTACTGTCCTTTATAGGTTGTCCTATGACTTATGATTTACAATTCTACAAGAAAAGTAACTTAATGAAGTGTTGGTGCTTTAAGTGCTTCACTGAGCTGAAATTTAAACTTAAAACATCTCAAGATGAATTAAATAAAAATAACAGTGAGTAAATTAACAGTGCACGTCTTTTAAGGGCTTCAAACTACACATCTCATGGCTCAGTGTCTTACATACTATCCTTCATGATCTTTAGGCCTTGGCTAAACCAGCTCGCCATGCTAGCATCTTCTATAGAAATGTATTTGAGCACAATTTAAAGAGATGTTCCAAGTAGCCTGGGGGATTTTTATGTGATTTTGCAATGATTGCAATACAGTCCCACAATGCAATTTACTTTTTAATTTTAGTATTTTTAAATTTTCAATAAGAACATCACTATGGTTAATGCAGTAACGAAATAGTAGGCTATTGCAATGACTTGCCATGCTCTATCTAAATGTGTCCATTCAATTCACCGTACACAATGACCAGTTATACATGCAGGGAATATTCGGGCTTTAAATGTAGCAGCGATATTCGGTTTGCGCCAAATACCGGATTAAATTGATTGATGCCATCAGAATGAGTTTACACAACTCGCGCGCAAAACGAATATTGCTGTTGAAAACCGGGTTACTCCCTCCCTGCATGTACCTGCGGTCAATGACGCATTCCTTTTCGGCGATATCTATCTCTGTCGTTCGCAAAGGCCTTGTATGCATTGTTCGCAATTTTAATACGTCTTTTCATCTGCAATGACTCCTATAAATTTGGCGCAAGTGGCATTCCTGTACGTCGGGTTTACGTTCAAACTATTTTTCTGGTGAATAATTATTTCGGACTGAACTTGGTGAAGGGAAGTTTCACTAGGCCTATCGTAGGCATAGATAAACTTGATCATCATCTCGGGCTCGTCTGATCGGTTTGCTGCTGCCAGCCGCCGAAAGGCAGTGGGGAGAGGGTACATTTATCTCGGCCTATGTGACCACACTGTAATGCAACTACATCCACTATGTTTATCGGACGGGTCTCTGACCTCTCTCTTTCTCTCTCTCTGCAGCACACGCATTTTCAAATTTACACACAGGCACTGGGCCACGGCCAATCAGAGGGGAGGTCCCGCCCTTCACTATCTGTGATTTGTTTAAACCACGATATTGGCCAAATATGTGTCTGTTATTGAACCAAAGGTAGAGTTTCAATGCGGACACTTTTTCCTTTCTCGAATAGCTGGTCGCACTGCTGCGACCTCTGATTTTTTTTAGTCGCACTTTTGAAAAATTAGGTCGCATATGCGACCAAATTGGTCGCACTCTGGAGCCCTGTGCATGGTACCAATGGATAGCCCTGTGTCTCCTCTTTCATCTGATATGCTTGCCATATCTATGCGATCACGGGTTTGCGAGTAATTCAAACGAGAGTAATGGGTGCACAGGTGAACGCAGAGAAGTATAGACTGCAAACATGATGCAATTTGATTTAATTTCATGATTTTTTAAAATGTTCATACTTGATCGTACAGACAAGTGTGTAGTCTTTTTGGAAAGCTTCTGCTCTGTCATGCAATAAAGGTTTCATCTCGCTGCGATGAACAGATCCGGAGCAATGTAACAGAGAGGGTTAAGCCAGCGCTTTTATCTAAAGCATCAAGGACTCACAATGATGGTTTTGACGATTTGGGAATCGAACCGTGGTCAGATTATCAGACAGCATTGCTACTGCGGCTCCACCACACTTTGCTGTTTCAAATTACATTTGGGAGGCGCCCTCTCTCCACCCACCTTGGCGGTAGATCCTCATGGCGTCCAGCAGCTTGGAGCCACGGAGCTGGGCCCTGAGGAGGCTCACGTCCAGCTGCATGAGGCCCGAGTCGGGTGTCTCCGCTCCCTGGAGGGCGTCCACTTTGGGCAGCAGGCAGTGCACGAAGTGCACCCGCGACCGCTTCACCGTGTCCAGCAAGGCGTCCTGCACAGGAGGGGGGAGAGATGGGACCAAACACATTAGTGAGTGATGACTGAGGATATGGGGGCATGACAGCATAGTATATGGGGGCATGACAGCATGGGATATGGGGGCGTGACAGCATAGGATATGGGGGCATGACAGCATAGGATATGGGGGTGATATTAGGGCATGACAGCATAGGATATGGGGGCATGACAGCATAGGATATAGGGGCATGACAGCATAGGATATGGGGGCATGACAGCATAGGATATGGGGGCGATATGGGGGCATGACAGCATAGGCTATGGGGGCATGACAGCATAGGATATGGGGGCATGACAGCATAGGATATGGGGGCGATATGGGGGCATGACAGCATAGGCTATGGGGGCATGACAGCATAGGATATGGGGGCGATATGGGGGCATGACAGCATAGGCTATGGGGGCATGACAGCATAGGATATGGGGGCATGACAGCATAGGATATGGGGGCGATATGGGGGCATGACAGCATAGGATATGGGGGATTGACAGCATAGGATATGGGGGCATGACAGCATAGGATATGGGGGATTGACATCATGGGGGCATGACAGCATAGGATATGGGGGCATGACAACATAGGATATGGGGGCATGACAACATAGGATATGGGGGCATGACAGCATAGGATATGGGGGCATGACAGCATAGGATATGGGGGCATGACAGCATAGGATATGGGGGCGATATGGGGGCATGACAACATAGAATATGGGGGATTGACATCATGGGGGCATGACAGCGTAGGACATGGGTGCATGACAGCATAAAGAGTGTCCTCACCACTTGCAGTTTGATCTGGATGCAGAGGGACTTCTTCTTGACAGCGGCAACGCCGGTGGTGAAGGACTTCCTCATGCTGGTGGCCCGGCGCAGAGCCAGCTGGGAGCCGCCCTCCAGCCCCGCGATGGACCCCGCCAGCACCGTGGTGCCCGCTGAGCGCCCGATGAAAAGACCACTGATGTTCTTCCTGTTACAGGAGCAGAGGATTGTGACACAAGTTCTATGATCTGTGACATCAAATTCAGTCATTATTCTAAGTGAAATTTAACCTATTTCAGAACATATCAAGTTTTAACAACACACCTTTGTTAATTAAAAGTGGCAATGTCATTATGTAAATGGATTAAATTTGAGCTAAGTAATTAGATTTGAGGATCACTGAAGAGAGAGAGAGAGAGAGAGAGAGAGAGAGAGAAAGAAAGAGAGAGAGAGAGAGAGAGAGAGAGTGCTGCACAAGCACAACACAGCCTGGCAGCATCATCAGCCCTGAATTACAGGCCTATTACCCTAGAAAGGGTTCCCCCCTGCAATGTAGTGACATAGTAGTCAGCTCTAAAGACCTCTGGTCTTCCTCTGCCTGTATCTGTATCACCACACACCTCAAAATCACAAAATGACAACTCAAAATGACAACCCTCTAAGATGGATCTCATGTCCATCTCATGTCACCAGAGCTACAGTACTGCATGCAGAAACACTTGTCTGTCCCTACAGACACACGTGGAGTGTTGGAATATGAACCAGAAACTATTCAAGAAACGCCCCACTCACACTAGACATAGAGAACAGTCTCCTAACCATCAAGTGCTTAGGCAAGTCCAATGTTCAGTTGCCAGGTATAAAAAGTAAACAGTTAATGGGGGAGCTGTGGTGCAACCGGCAACAGAGCCCGTACCATGTACGGGTCCAAGTGCCCACGGGGACCCAGGTTTGAATCCGACCTGCGGTCATTTCCAGATCCCACCCCATTCTCTCTCTCCCACTCACTTCCTGTCACTCTTCACTGTCTTATACAAATAACGGCAAAAATATATGCTGCATCTCATACACAAAATATATTCAATATAGCACACTGCATGCATGCTGCTGCAAGCACACACAAGTATGGGCCCAGTACAGTATCATAGCCCTTATGGAGGAGAGGAGAGGAGAGGAGAGGAGAGGAGAGATAAGGAGAGGAGATGAGATGAGATGAGGAGAGGAGGAGATGAGAGGAGAGGAGAGGAAAGGAGAGGAGAGGAGAGGACAGCTTGACTGACTTCTGAGAGTTCTGAAGGAGTAGTCCTGCTGCGTTCTGGCTGGCAGGGTTGTGCTTGGCGTGGCCCAGCCAGCCGCGGGCGTCGTACTCCACCCAATCAGTGCCATGGCTGTGGCCCAACAGGAAGTGATGCGCGCGCTCGCTCTTCAGGAGCACCGTGTGGCCTACAGGGAGATACAAACAGTGGAGGCGTGAGGCAGGTGTGTGTGTGTGTGTGTGTGTGTGTGTGTGTGTGTGTGTGTGTGTGTGTGTGTGCGCACATGTGTGTGTGTGCGCATGTATGTGTATGCCTGTGTGTATTTATGTCTGGATATGTGTGTGCGCATGCGTGTGTGTGCGTGTCCGCGCATACACTGACCTTTACTATCCACTTCTGCGGGATCATAATGTGTGTGTGTGTGTGTTTGTGTGTGCGTGTAGTGACCTTTGGTCTGTCCCTCGGCGGGCCCGTAGTAGCTGAAGAGTCTGTCCAGTAGCGAGTCCTCAGTGCCCCCAGGCTGCACGGCCTCCTCCTCCATCAGCCAGAGCAGACCACGAGCCTCATCCGTCCTGGACAGCGTACGCACCTGAACACACACACACACACACAGGTATAAAACACATACACAAACACACACATACAAACACACACATATGTAAAACTCACACACACATACATAAAACACACACACACACACACAGACACATACAAGCATAGAAAGACACACACGCACATGTAAACAGACACTTATAAGAGTGTGGACACAAACACGCGTAAACAGACACTCATAAGCGGGAGGGCACACAAGCACACACACACACACACGCGCACACACACACACACACACACACACACACACACACACACAAGCACACACACACAAACAAACAAACATGAACGCACACACAAGCAGAAACACACACACACAAAGAGACAGAAAAGCCCAAATGAAACCAAAGCACTCTGCTTACAGCATCGCCAGCACAGTCCTTCTGCAGATCGGACTGCTCAGGAAACAACCCAAATACTTCTACACACACATTTAGAGTGTGGACACAGCAGCAGAAGAGCTTCAAACTCTTGTTGTGTGTGTGTGTGTGTGTGTGTGTTTTAAGCACAGAGTCCTTGGCGTGCTTACAGGCTCCCCCCTACACAAACGCCGTTGACTCACGTTAGCACACTCATCTCCACCCACACACACACACAGACACACACTCTCTCTCTAACTCCAAGGACATCCTTTCTTCTCCTTCAGTCAGGAGCCTGGTCTGAGCTTCTCTCCCTCTATATTCACTTCAAATGCCTGACTTGCAAAATCGTCACCTCTGTCACGCTGCAGAAGATTATTGAAAAGGAAAAAGCACTCATGATAGAAGAGTAGACAGACACAGGAGACGCAGCTCGTCTTGACATGACCGTGTACTGGTCATTTTTAAATAATCAAGTGCTTCTTTGGCAGATCGCATTTAAAATCCTCTGAGAAATCGGAAAAAGGCAAGATTTTCAAATAAGGCAAAGAAGAAATGTGACACCTCTCTACAAAGCCAGACATCTGAATGTGAAGAAAAACGTAGTGAGGCATCCCTGGGTCACATCTTGGGGACGAGTGGTCTATACTTGGGCATGGGTTTGGTTACCGGCCTCAGCCGCAGGGCTATCTCAGGGACGAGTGGTCTATACATGGGCATGGGTTTGGATATCAGCCTCAGGGGCGAGGCTGTCTCAGGGACGAGTGGTTTTGGATCGGTTTGGCTATCAGCCTCAGGGCTATCTCAGGGACGAGTGGTCTCTACGTGGGCATGGGTTTTGATACCGGCCTCAGGTCAGGGACGAGTGGTCTTTACGTGGGCATGGGTTTTGATACCGGCCTCAGGTCAGGGACGAGTGGTCTTTACGTGGGCATGGGTTTATACCGGCCTCAGGTCAGGGACGAGTGGTCTTTACGTGGGCATTGGTTTTGATACCGGCCTCAGCAGCGGGGCTGGGCTGTCTGGGTTATTAATGTGCCTGTCTGCACCACAGGCTGGTGTGCAGCGTGATGGATGAATCTGACCCCCCCGGGCATCAGAGGGATCTCGACTGAGGACCTGGCCACCTGTTCACTATCAGCCCAGTTTCAGACCCAACCACTGCAGCACGGATGAGAGCCCAGACTACAGTATAGCTTATATGCCTTCAGCCTGGGACAGAGGGGCCTGAATAAAGACATCACATGTGCACGTGAGTGGAACAGAATGACGCAGAATAATTAGAATAGCAATCAGATTAGACAGGAAAGAGATCAATTTCCTGGTGCTATTGGATGAGGACCTCCCAGAGTAGTGGATCAACAACCGAGCCAGATTAATACTATACAACATGATACAGACACAACAGTAGTGCACAGTTGGCTCAAGTCAGGATATGTAATGGATGTATATCAATGATAAGGAAAAATAGAAACAGATGAAGGAGATGGATGCCTGAGGCAATGATGTACATTAAAAGCTATATCTATATATCTATTTTTTTTTTTAAATATTTTCCATAATTCTTCATTTGCACCCTGCAGTCTGTACATATTAAACCCAACATGCAGGCAGGTGGGGATGATGGGACAGGAATGACAGACGTGACAGGTATGACAGACGTGACAGGTATGACAGACGTGACTGATGTGACGGGGGGGGTGCTCACCAGGGCTTGGCTCGACGCTTGGTCCACAGCTGCTACAGAGAGCGACGCGCTAGGCTCCATGTCGTCCAATGTAATCTCGATGTTCTCCTGGATGGGAGACAGAATTTTGGATTTACATCCACAGGCAAGTAGACAAGAGGGTGTTAAGCTTCTGAATGTTCAGCATCATCGATACCTGTGAGTGTGCGGGTGTGTGTGTGTGTGCGTGCGTGCGTGTGTGTGTGTGTGTGTGAGACACACTTCCTTGTATCTCTACAGCTCTTTAACAAAGGTACGTTCGCAGAATGGTGTCTGCTGTGTTTATATATATGTGTGCGTGCGTGCGTGTGCGTGTGTGTATGTGTGTGTGTGTGTGGTCACACACCTCCTTGTATCTCTACAGCTCTTTGACAAAGGTACGTTGGCAGAACAGTGTCGGCTGTGTTTACAGTATATGTGTACGTGCGTGTGTGTATGTGTGTGTGTGTGTGTGTGTGTGTGTGTGTGTGTGTGTGTGCATGTGCATGTGTGTGTGTGTGTGTGTATGCGTGTGTGTATGCGTGTGTGTGTGTGTGTGTGTGTGTGTGTGTGTGTACTGCCCCCCACCTCCTTGTATCTCTCCAGCTCCTTGACGAAGGTGCGCTCGTGGAACAGTATCTGCAGCCGCTCCTGGGCGTAGTTGTGGCACAGCTCCTCAAAGGTGGCGCCTCGCTCCCGCTTGGCCTGACGGGGGTTCTGGAAGCCAGGCACGTCCACGATCAGAATCGAGCACAGCGAGTTCTGACTGGACTTCAGCGCTCTGAAGGAGACAAAAACACAAGGTCATATCCAATCATATATTGATTTACTTATGGTAACATGGATAAATACATTCATTACTGAAAACAGGGTTGACCATGCACGGTCACATACAAGTTAAACAATCTGTTCAAAGAAAAGCAAATGACAGAAGGTGTCTAAAAATGGATTTTTTAAGCTCTGACTCCAGAGCTGATTGCAGTTGTAGTAGTGTTGAAAGCCCTGTTTGGGAGCCACTGTTTCCTCTGCTGTGAGAGTGTGAACACTGTAAACACTGACCTGTTGATGAGCGAGACGAGGACCGTGAAGAGTTCAGCGTACAGAGCCGACGCCATGGCCTCTAAACACTCCATCGCTGTGGCCTTCAGCCCTGGAACACACACACACACACACACACACACACACACACACACAGACACAAGTTCAGATTACTTGACGGTGACACTGCACTGACAAACAGAGCCTGCATAGCTTCATGACATAAACCCTGCATCTCTGACTTAGTTTACAGTTTAGAACCTTCGCCTGATTTGAAAACTGAATGCATTGAAAGCACCACACCAGATGTAACGGTAGCCAGCTGGTCCGTAAATGTGCAATATGTCCGTTGTGTAAAGCTCCCTCCCGATGCCTAAAGAGACATGCTAGTGAGAGAGTTAGCAGCCTGGGCTTTCAGCTTGATTGCTAGCACACTCGCCACCCAATCCAAGGTGCTGCTGTTTGCAGGTTCGAGTGAGGGGGGGGGCGAGTGCAGGGTTGAGCCGTGCGGTCAACGCAATGCAGGTTACACAGACAAACACACTCGTTTGACCTTTCCCTTTCTGCACAACGGTACCTGAGGGGTCAGCGGCGTCCTCGGAGGCCTGGCGGATGGCGGAGAGGCGTGGGTTGGAGCCTTTGGCCTGGTGCTTGAAGATGGAGGAGGAAAGCTCTTCCAGACTCACCCCCAGCAGGTAGGCCGCCTTCTGGGCCCACTCGTGCCGGGCAAACTGCTTACGGCCGGCTGCGGAGGACACAGACAGACACACATCACTACAGACACCAGTGGACAGGCTCGGACTGACGAGCACAGACACACAGTGACACAGTAGGAGGAGACATGACTGACAGACACAGTACTAGATACAGTACCAGGTAGCTACAACAGAGACTAAATAACATAATTCAAAAAATAATTTTAAGTTAATAAAATAACATCATACTGATATTTGTAATCAATACAAAAAATACATAACCCGTAATTAGCAGGCTACTTAGTAACTGTGATGATCATGATTAACTTTCCATAAGAGTTGTTTCAAGTGCACAAGCATTGTCAGCTTCAGCTATAAATGAGATCTTTGAAGTGGGATGATTTTGCTGGCATGCCAGGAGAGAAGGTAAAGAGGCTAAAGAGCCTGATTAGCATGCTAATGGAGGAGCATGTGGGAGTGTTGATAAAAACACAATACAAACAAAGGGGAGTAAACAACAGACAACAACAGTACAGACGGAGGGGAGTAAACAACAGACAACAACAGTACAGACGGAGGGGAGTAAACAACAGACAACAACAGTACAGACGGAGGGGAATCAACAGACACATTAGAGACAGTTGGGGGTTGGGGGTGGGGGGGTTGTAAACAGGCACGGTGCTTTACCTTCCTCTGTCTCTGTTTGGGGGTAAACCAGCATGCAGCACACAAGTAGAGACAAAGAGTTAGATTAGTCACTAGCAACTAGTGCAACACAGACAAAACATAACAGTCAGCGATGGCTTCATACATGTAAAACACACACATGCACACATACACACATGCACGTAAACACACACACACACACAGTAATAATGCAAAACAACACTGACAGGGACACAAATGTGCATGCTGTAAGTCTTACAAAAGATTGATGTATAAAACTGCGAAGACAGACAGACAGACAGACAGTCAGACACTCGGACATGCTTATTCAGTGCTGTGAAAAGAAAAAACTCCACGCATATTAAATTCTCCTGACTGGAGCAAGCTTGTGGAGCCCCCTGATGGTAAAGTCTTATCTTACAGCAACTTCCCACAGCCACTCTAATACTACTGGTTGGTACTAGCTGAGGCTGCATGGTCTCTGCTGACCCCTAGTGGACGAGGAATGAAATGCAGCCAATACTGCCCAGAGTGTGACTAAATGGATGCTTTGTATCAATATTCAAATCTTAAGAGTGGAAGTGGCACCACAAACAATAAAGAATAAAGAAAATAAAAAAAGGATTATGAAGAACAGCACTGTAACTAACCGTGCTGTGTCATGCTGACGCAATCACGCAAAAGTTGTATATGTCTACAGCTATTTAAATAGAATGTTTCTCTTCAGCTTTTAAATATATTTGTAGACATTAAACTGTTTCTCTTAATGCTGTCTACAGCAATTTGAAACATGCTTCTCTTATGTGCAACGAAAATGGTTTATGTGGAGATTATGAGTGAATCTGGGAGAGAAATAGACACTCTCTCACACACACACACACACACACACACACACACACACACACACACACACAACAGAGACACAGTAGAACTGAACTGAAACACTGTACCACATTCATCTATGATGGAGACTGCATGGGAGAGGCATTAGAACACAACATCTCTGAATCCACAAAAACAAATGCTGAATTATCTAAATTACAGCAGGTTCATATTTTGACAAGCTTCAAATGTGTGTAGTTTAACATACAGTACAGTACGGGAGAATTCACGTGGGCCAACTTTTTGAGTAATGTTGCTGGGCAACCACATAACCAGTTCCATGTGTTCTGATTGGATGATCATGAAAATGTGCCTACTGATGACTAAAGTTCTTTAGTCTTCTTTAGAAAAAAAGTGGTGGTCAATATCAATGGCAAGGTGCCATAACCACAATACTTACAGTAGGAACACTGCCCCTGAAACATTGCTCAGAAAGTTTTCTTGTGTATCATCAGCTTCATACTCAGAACATTCACAATTGTAAAGGGCAGATGTTCAGAGGGCATGATAATGAAGAGGGGTGTTGTGTACACTTAACAAAGTTAGGCGGGGATCACATTAGCCAGCGGCAAGCGGCAGGTTTCCTATTGTTCTCTAATGGTTCGGCAGCGGAATGGTGGCAGCGCTGGTGTAACGCTAGCGTTGAACAAGCTTAGCGTTGAACTTGGTTCAACTTTCAAAGCGCAACACGAGCGTATTCAATTGTCAGTGACAAACCGTTTGTGTTACCATAGGAATGAGATAGAACTTATTATGGTCTGAGCATTGCGTTACACTTGCCGCTGGCCAATGTGATCCCCGCCTTATGATGCCCAGTCAGAAAAGCTCCAGAGCAGCCCTACCCCAGAAGCCTGGGTGTGGATGTGAAGAAGCTACGTGGAGGTGTCGTACCTTTGGTGGCGCCAGCGGCTCCCAGGTGATAGATGGCCCCCAGGATGAGCCAGAAGGCCTTCTGCTCGTCGGCAGAGATGCCCAGCACCTTCATGGCAGCCTGCAGCTTAGTGAACTGCTGCGCTGACTTCTGCTTGTCATCGCTCTGGAGGTGGGAGAGGGAGAGATAGAGCGAAAGAGAGAGAGAGGGAGAAAGAGAGAGAGAGAAAGAAAGAGAGAGAGAGTGAGGTGTGTCACAGCGATGAGGAAGATGTGGGTTTCAGGACCCTTTCAGACATAAAAGTGTGTATACTAGGATGGGGTGTAACAGTACAGTATAGTAGAATAAGAGACAGTGCCAAAATGGAAATGTTTATGTACTTTGACGCACCCTATGTCAGATTATATGTATATGGAACACCTATACTGTAAACAACACACACACACACACACACACACACACACACACACACCTTTGCTTGGGGCATGATTCCAAAGGCACTGCTTTCTGCAAAGTGGTTAAAGTGAAGCTCCGTCCTGTCAGAGCCACAGAGAGAGAAGCTGTTGGTTTCAGGAAACACAACCAAAACATGCACCACTGCCCCACTTAAAGAACTAGACCCAACTGCCACTGTACACTACACATCTAAAACATTGACCGCACTGGCATACTGGTTTACTAGTACAGTATACTACTACACAGATAGGGAAGATATGACTGCAGCAGCCAACGCAGACAGCGGACACAGGGCTAGGAAATGCAAAAAGAGCCCAAGCCCTGATCATATGTAGGTATGTGACCTCTGGGACAGGTCAGAGCCTTGTCCACTCCAGGGTTAACCACCATCTTATACCCCTTTCAGACAGACCTTGAAAACCCTTTATTGAGCATGTATTTAGTGTGTAGGTGTCCTGTATGACTGCTCCAATACATGTGTTAATTGATGTTAATTGATCCTCTTGACTCTACATGGACTAGAATAATACACCTTCTGTCTTTTGGTCTGGCCTTCACTGATTGCTAACATTGAAGGTTTGGGTCTGCTAGCCTCTCCTATGACTCACTTGAGAGATCCGTCTACCCCAGCCATCATGTAGTAGAACACATTAAAGGTGCCCTCCGCCGTGCCCTCTGGTCGCCTGGCAATACGCAGCTTCTCCAATAGCATCGTCTGAGAGGGCAGAATGACAACTTATGGACCAATCATTTGGAGGCATTATATCTTTTATTGGATGAAAAGTGGTAGGGGTGTGTTCAATGACACTGACATCATACCACTATGGTCTAAGGCTAAGAGCATTTGTCTAAATGTTACAAATAAAGTATATAAATGCTATTGTGCACTGGAAATGAGTCCATTAACACTGCACATTATAGTTATTGCTATGCAATATACAATATCCAATATCCTTCACATGTGTCTCATGTGTCTCATATATAAAACATGGTTTCATCGTCTCACGTTCACCCATGCTAACTATGTCCACTAAGCTGCAGCAGGTGTGCACTGCTGCTGCAGCTCTGGGGTTCCGGGTCTTACCTGGATGGAGGCCGAGGCCACCTGTCCGGCCTGGTCAAAGTCTAGGAAGACGATGTGGGAGAAGTGACTAGCGTTGCTGTTCATGGCTGTGGAGCCGTTTCCAAAGGCCTCCAGGATGGTGTAGACCGCCTGCCACTTCTCCGCTGAGGGGAACAGACACTGGATTTAACAACGGTGTCAGATCATACTCAGGACACTAATGTAAACAGTGTGAAAGTGCAAAGGCTAAAGTCTAACTAACGCTCGCTCAATACCTATGCAAAATCTATTTGCAAATGAAATACCATGAGCAGTAGCAGTGGATCACAAACAGCAGTGGATCAGCTAAAAGCTGTCTCACGCTACACATGATACTGTTAGTCTATGAGCAAAGTTCTTGTGCATGAATTGACTTTGCACTTGGTCCATCATTTAGGTTAGGGCCCTCAGTGTGACTAAAGACCTCTGATCCAGCCTTTTTCCCCCATTTTAGAACCCATGATTGACTATGAATTGGGTCGTGATAACGGCTTTACTAGAGACTTTTACATTCATCCATTAACTAGACAGTTTCCACCAGGATCTATGACAGTACAGATAAGGGAAACCTTCTGTCATGTGTTCATTAACATTAATTAATCTGCCAGATGTTTCTTATTAAAACCAACAGATCTCCTGGACATGTTCTCACTGAACCTCAAACCCACGACACTCTTGCACATCTACCAGTCGAGCTTTTTGAGGAGTTCTGTTGAGTTTTCTTTGCCTGTCTCGACCCACCGGAGTAGGCTTTCCCCGAGCTGCCCGCCATGGACACCAGGTACTGCACCAGGTGTTGGCAGTTGGTGGTCTTGCCGCTGCCTGTCTTGCCCAGTAGCACGATGGACTGGTCCTGGCGCGAGGTCAACAGGTTGCGGTAAGCCGACTGCGCCACGCCGTAGATGTGTGGCGCTGTGTCTTCACGACGACAGCCCTTAAACATATGCATCACCTGAGTGGAGAACACAGACCAAGGACATCAACATCATCAACAACAACAACAACAACAACAACAACAACAACATCATGCCTTTTACACATGCATCACCTGAGAACACAGACAAAGGACATCAACAACAACATTTAAACATGTGGATCACCTAAAGCATAGTGCACTAATAGAGCTTGAACAACTACAACAGTTCATAAACATGTGCATTCCTTGGATGACCAACAGTCACAGTTATAACAGCTATAATTATGTGCTATGGGAACACACAAAACCTTCAAACATACCCCATTGTAACAGGAGTGACATTTAACAAAGGCACAAATTCCATGCATTACCGTAGAAGAAATTCCTTTACAGATTGAAGAGACTATAACGATGTCAGTCTCAGTCATGGTGGGTGGGCGTTACCTTTTCGGAGTACATGGCGGGTGCGGTGACCGGGTTGATGACCAGGAGGTTGGGCCCAGCATACGTGTGCATGAGGTTCCCGCCGTAGCGCTGCCGCAGCGCGTGCATGACACTCGACTCGTTCAGGTAGGGCAACGAGGACAGGTCCTCCACACGGTCGAGCGATGGAGGGTTGGCCTGGTCAGGAGTGAAACATCGGACATTTGGGTGACTCTGGCTTCATCCGAGTCCACATTGACTGGTTTGACACATGCATACATTTACTTGATCAAGGGCAAAACAGTGGAAGCCAGGAATTGAACCCACAACTTTTCAGGCTACTGCATGCTAGTCCAGCTCCTTAGCCACTACACCTACCACAAACTTACTCATTCATTAGAGGCATCCACCTCAAGGCAACTTCAAATATACAGCTATATCATCATAAATATAAATAAAGTTTAGAATATTGTATAAATATCAGTTTAAAGTATTGCATGAATATCAGTGTTAACGTGGCAAATGAAAGCAAACTTCTATTTATTTTTGCAGTGCCTTTGGCTCCTTGGTGTCTTTGCTCTGCCAAATGAGCTGAGAAAATGCCATCAGGAAACTAACAGAGACTGAATGATGCTATTTTAAAAAGCTTCTGTCTGCTTCTGTTTTTCAGTTTATATTTTGACTCTGATCAGCACTTCCATCACATCACTCAGACACCTCTCACTACAGATGTCCAGACTGCCCAATCTGTTGGAGCCAGCGTTGGCTGAAGCAGCATTGAATGAATGTCTATTCTTACTCCCACACACACACACACACAAACACACTTCACAGCTTTGCCCGCACATCACCACCCTTCCCAGTCCCCCCCAGCAGACCCATCTGGGCTCCACTTCCTGCTGATGGGATCCGTCTGTCTCCCTGTCTCACCATGTGGCACAGATGGGCAGCAATATGGCCGCCACCGTCCCCGTGACAACACAGCCATCACAGCTATGCGCTGCTCTCTGCCCAGTTCCCATGAAGTCTATCCGGTTTTCAAATAGCCAACTGGCAAGCCCCAGTGCAGTGTGTGGAGACGGACAAGCCCCCACAGATGGGTGACGTCTGCGGGAGTATTATTTAACATCTGTGCTCACGTCCCTCTGGGCCTTGCCAGACAGGGTGTTAAAGAGTCCGAGTGATAGAGGGGACAACCGGCCAAACCAGACAGTAACGTTAAGCCGTTCTGGGTCAGATCTTCAATTATCTGAGCTATGGTCAGTCAGATTTGACGGTCATCTGGGGTTTTTACATGAGTGCAGCTGGCCAAATCATCTGCGTACTGCCCGGTTAAAATCTGAATGTATAATTTAATATGTAGCGATCTGTGGTGTTATTTAAGTCGACAAGGACACTTATGTATAATCTAATGTGTATAATCAAATATATAATATAATGAGTAGTAAAGACACCGTATAGTATAACGTTGCATTTGCTTCCTCCAAAACACACTTGAAAACAAATCAAAACTAGCTGTATTTTAGCTGATTTTACTGGCAAAACATGCATACGTGTGCTATTTGTTTTGAATTGTAAAGTCATTTAAACATAATCATAGTACGAACACATGACACCAATTTAGAAAAATGCCTTTGAGTTGTATGATGTTCAAAGTGACCTCACTTCTGGCTTTTGACTTACTCTGAAAAGTGATATTACAGTGTGTCTCAGTATCTCAGGCGATATTAACAATATTGTTGATGCACACATCAGCAAACCACAAACGAATGCCAATGGTCAATACAAACTCAGAAGCGTCCGGGGTAGTTTCTGGCTAGACGCAGGTTGTGTTAGTGAACTCTCCAGGACAAGGCTCACCTTCTCCACGTCATCCTCGTCCACATCCAGCAGGGAGCCGTCATGCTCCAGCCGGATCTTCACTTTCCCCTCTGGCAGACTGCCAGCCTCCGTCTTCAGCAGGGTGGCTATTAAAGGCAGACAAACAAACAAACAAACAAACAAACAAACAAATGGTTTATGATGTAAATTGGTTTATTATTTGTTGGCTTAATAATATACATGTATTCTACTGCTACTCAATAGAAACAAGAAGTTCACCTACAAAATTGCCCCAAAACTGCCATCTTTGCCCATATACGGAGATCTGGGTCACCTTAAATGGGCAAAGATAGTACCCGGATCTCCTTATATGGGCAAAGATGGTAGCTTTGGGTTCTTTTTGTAGTGATATGTGCTAGTTAATTAACTCTTATAAGTATGTGTTAGGTATGCTGAACGCACCGAGGGAGAAGCCATCCTTGTGGACGAGCCATACTTTCTCCGTGCCGTACCACGCCTTCTCCGCAGCAATCTGCGCCTCCGTCTTCACCTGAGGCACAGAGGAGGAGGAAGAGAGTGGTCAATACCAGAGCAGACCCTTCAGCCCACTGAAACCGCATCACTCAGGTCAATACCAGGGCAGACCCTTCAGCCCACTGAAACCGCATCACTCAGGTCAATACCAGAGCAGACCCTTCAGCCCACTGAAACCGCATCACTCAGGTCAATACCAGGGCAGACCCTTCAGCCCACTGAAACCGCATCACTCAGGTCAATACCAGGGCCGACCCTTCAGCCCACTGAAACCGCATCACTCAGGTCCGCTGTGTTACTTTCACTACTGGGTCAGATCCGCTCCATATGGATGGAATACCAGTGCCTCAGGGGGGTGGAGGAATCGTTTGGTAGCTGGAGGTTCGCTGGTTCGAGCCTGGTTCCTGCTGTCCCTGTCGAAGTGTCAGGCCCAGAGGGCTTAAAACGGTCACGTTTTTACTCAAATTATGCCCCTACCTTAAATAAAGGGATTTTAATTAACGCAATCCTAGTCTGATTCTAGTCCTGATCTGAGCATTCACTAGCCTGACGTTTTTGAGTCTGATACTGCTCCATTGGGATGGGATTAAGGGGGCGTGTTTCAACGGATACTGGAGGTGAATCCTGTAGGAAGAACACCCGAACCATCCTCCTTCTCCACAATCACCTTATCATTGTTTTCTGGTGGTTTTTTAAAGTTATTGCACTGTCAAAGCTACAAAGCTAGATAAAGCTAATATTTTGTCACTAGCAACCTACATCTGTCCTCTGTTAAACACAGTTGCATTTTCAGCTCTGAACAAAACCGTACAGGAGTTCTTCTGGTCCGAACCGCTCTGGTTCAGAGCATAGTTGCTCCACAACGAAGTCCAGACCGAACTTCCCGACCTCAAATTGTGTGGGCGGGGCTAAGTTCAGCTAGCTTCCAGGCTAAGCCTTCACTAGATCTAGCCTGGATCTGGAGAAGTTGTGGAAAAGTTCTGGCAAAGTCCACGCCAAACCAGGACCAGCTGGTGCAATTGCAGGGTCAGTCAGTATGTGTATGGGTGCATCGGAGCTTATGGGTAAGATCAAATTCCAATTTATCTCCAATTACAGTCACAAACAGCCTGTCTGCAGTGAAAACACCATTCACTAAAACACACCTGTGGGAGAACAGTTTAACACAGACCAGACAGACAGATGTTTCCGCGTCTGCCATTTTGCACTTCTATTCAATTCTGAGTCTGCAGCAGCAGGGCAGCATTTGTGCTGCTCTTCCTTTCCATCAAATAACAAAAGCCCTCTCTTCTCCTCTGCTGCCAACCTGAACACACAGATCTAAGCACTGCAGAGAGGGAGTGAGTGAATAGTGCTATAATGACTAAAGAGATAAACCCATGAGAGTCTTCACTCCCTCTCTTCTCCTCTCTTCTCCTCTGCTGCCTATACTCTTAAAACGAATGTGTTGTCCCTAGCTGGACACAGAAATGTTTTAAAAAACAACGCAAGTTGTGTTGTTTTCAATGCAAGTTGTGTTATTTTCAACACATATTGCGTAACAAATTAAAAAAAAAAAAGGAAACGACACAAACTGTGTTGTCCCTATCTGGACACAGAGATGTGTTAAAAACAACACAAGTTGTATTGTTTTCAACACATTCGTTTTAAGAGTGTACCTGCACACACAGATCTAAGCACTGAAGAGAGAGAGTGAGTGAGTGAGTGAGTGAGTGAGTGCTCTAATGACTTAAGAGATAAACCCATGAGAGTCTCCACTTCCACGGGTGCAGGGCTATCCCCTCATTCTCCAAATTGGCGGCAGCGATAACGGCCCTCTACAGATGGCACACACTGAAGGGGATAATCGAGGGCATAAATTAGAGGTGAAGAGCTTGGAGAGGATTGATGCAGTGCATTATGGGTAGGAGAGTAAATGGGCGACACCAGGCAGTAACATGACACTAACCACTCTGGGTGGCTTCGAAGTGGGGTTTTTTGTTTGTTTTTTGTTGTCATGGAGATGTGACCAGGTGCAGCCGTTTCCTCGGAGTGGCTCTCCACATGGACTGCGCAACCATTGCAAGGAGGCTCGAGTTACACTCTCCAGCCAACAACCCCCCCCCACCCCACCCCCCCACCCCACCAAAAGGAGCACGACTGGCCCTGTCGCTGGCCACCCCACCGTGGAGTCTCGAGTTTCCATGAGAAGATGATGATACTACTGACTGACTGACTGACTGACTGACTGAATGCCAGGTCCACTCTGAAACTCCAGCAGAGAGAGATGCTGATGTATGGATGCATGACAGACAGACAGACAGACAGACAGACAGACAGACAGACAGATGGATGGAGTGATGGATGGGGTTACCGAAGAGTCACTCATGAATTAGACATGCCTTCTTCTCCATGCACAACAACGTCAGAGGGCTCTCTGCTCTGTGAGAGGGCTCTCTCAGGAGGTTTATCATTCAACCACATGCTTTGAATACCACACAGAAATGCCACTGATACACTCCCTATATACACTCCTTCACAGGAGTTAACCATGTTAAATATAATCCACGCCATGCATCAACCAATATCATCATATTAGTCCACACCATGCATCAAACAATCTACAACATTACAACATAAACAATGCTTATACTGTATATGATGCAGATGTTTAAATAACTGTATTTCTGTGTATTAAGTCATGATTAGTCATTCTGCTCTCACACAAATACAGACACCTGTATCTACACATACACACACATGCATATACCTACATATGCATGAATTTACACACACACACACACCACAACTCAGTGTAATCAGTGAAAGCGAGCAGAGAGGTGCAATTACGCATTTGAGTAGACCGAGACAAGGTGAAGTGAGGCCAGATCACAGCACACACACACACACACACACACACACACACACACACACACACACACACACACACACACACACACACACACACACACACACACACACACACACACACACACACACACACACCCCCAGACCTTGGGTTGAGTGGCTGCCTGGTGAGAGGCCTGCAGGATGGCCACGGGATCCTCTTCCGGCTTCGCCTGTAAGGGGCAGTAGGGTCAGCCACAGATCAACAACCTTTTCACTTACTGGAGGTAAACGATCATACAAACATGCACACACACACACACAAACCACAAAATCACAACAAAAAGATCACCAACCAATTACAAAAGATCATCTAAGCTTCTTCGCAACACTTTGTTTAGTCCACAACACACATGCACACCATAAAACTGCAAACAGATACCACCCCTAGAAAAAACAAACTCAAGAAATACCCGCAGCTGCACACCACTTTGACTCAGCACACTGCAAATGGGGGCAATAATACATTTTATGTTGCTTTCCCAATTTGTCGCTATGTTTTGCCCTTCAAGGCCACCGTACTCCCAGGAGTGTAGCTCAAAAGAACACACTGAACTAATAACAAAGTCATAAATAGCTTTCAGTGGTCAGATCATCTACCATGTCTCATGACCAATTCCAATCATCAACAGAATTAGGTGGTAAGATCGGTCAACATTGTGGGAAACCCCATGTCTGGCACGAGTGTGTGTGTGTGTGTGTGTGTGTGTGTGTGTGTGTGTGTGAGAGAGTGTGTATGTGTGTGTGTGTGTGTGAGAGTGTGTGTGTGTGTGTGTGTGTGTGTGTGTGTGTGTGTGTGTGTGTGTGTGTGTGTGTGTGTGTCTGTGTGTGTGTGTGTGAGAGTGTGTGTGTGTGTGTGTGTGTGTGTGTGTGTGTGTGTGTGTGTGTGTGTGTGTGTGTGTGTGTGTGTGTGTGGCACGAGTGTCCCTGACCACTGCCAGATTAGACATAGATCCATTACAGGGTTAAGTGCTCAGACAGACTGTAGTCTAACGGCAGAATGACACAGGGGTCAGACTGGTTTACAGAGAGGTCTTACACACTCTTGTGCCCAACCACAGTTGGCAGAGATCAGGGAGAGTACGGAACACACATGAGCACCAGACAGAAATATTTGGATCCTTTTCTCTGAGAAATGAGGGATTCCTGTCAACGTGGGGTCAGAAGTCTTATTCCACTAAGGATGAGAAAATGTGTATGATGACCAAGAGATTATAAATGTGTGTAATTATTTTTTTCCTCTTGCCAGAACATGCAAATAGAAGGAGAAATGTAAAAGAGGAAGAAAATTGAAAAAAAAAATGGAGGCTTTCTGAGGAGGAATGCCCCTCACTGTTCAAGATTAGATGTTCGGACCGGACACTGTTGGTCAGCATCCAAACCAATCGGGGCCAAACCCCCTGGAAGCCCAGAGCTGAGTGAAAGCCCAGAGTGATTAGCTGACTGGGTGCGCTGGATTTGTACGATTTTTTTGGGATTTCCGGATTACTTTTTGAGATTGGTTTAAATATAAACCAGAACAAACTCACAACACAGTTACAGCCACACAGGGTCACCCAGCTCAGTTCCATAGGCCACTAGTCAGCCTACCACTGCTACCTCTTACTGGGAGACAAAACATCAATTAAGGAAGAACTCTTCTAGATTAAGCTAAATTGAATCTTATCTACTTACAATGTGTAGTTAGCACACTCATTTAATTAGTGCAACTCATTTGTAATGCACACTTACTAGCCCACTAATCAACCTACACAATTAACAGACTAGCACACTAATCAACGTACACAATTAACACACTGACCAGCACACTACTCAAAGCCTGTTTGTATTTCTTTGTTGGCCTTCTTAGCTGATAAAGAAGGTGTGTGTGTGTGTGTGTAGAAACTGGGAAAGTCAGCGTTGAAGTGTAACCCTATGCCAAATAAAACACACTTGCATTCCACACGGCCAATCGTCCCCACTGTATACTGCGGGTTATAATCATTCCTTGACAAAGTAGAGGACAGCGAATTGCATACTCAGAAAATCTGCCCTTTTTAAATATCTCTACATTTTTAGCCTTTCATATCATGAACCTTTCACAAGCATCAGATCATTCCAGAAAGCATGTGCCAAAATGGACACCAGTCCACATGTTGCATAGCTAGTGGAAACCAAAGCAGACAAAGCAGCTATCATGAGAAAAGACCAAGCGCAGGTCCAGAGGGAGCCACTGGTGCTAAAGGCAATGGAGGAACCATTACTTCAGCCATTTCCTTCGGGGTGTACGGACAGGTCAGTCTCCACCACCCATATACACACACGCGCTCACGGTCATGCTCACACCATACACACAGGCCTCACAAAAGGAGGTGGCTGCATCTGGGTTAGCAGAGGTGCAGAGATCTCCTCATAGCCTGAAAGGTCGAGATGACTCTGAATTGGATCTGGATCTGATCTGGCGCGATTCTGGATCAAGAACCAGAGCTAGTATGAGTGTGTACTGTGCGGGGCTATGCGGTGATGGAGACTGAGAACGAGCGGTCCTGCACAGACTGGGGCTGAGCAACACACAAACACACACACACATAGAGAAACTTAGCTTCAAACACACACAGAGATGCTTTGCTCCAAACACAGCAAGAAGTCAGAGACTGAGAGTCTGTATGCGCATACGAGAGAGAGAGAGAGAGAGAGATAGATAGATAGATAGATAGATAGATAGATAGATAGATAGATAGATAGATAGATAGAGGGACAGAGAGCAAGAGATAGAGAGAGGAAGAGAGAGAGACATCAGGAGTGAGTGATAGAAAGAATACACAGAGAGAGAGAGAGAGAGACATCAGGAGTGAGAGTGATAGAGAGAATACAGAGAGAGAGGGAGAGAGAGAGAGAGAGAGGGTGAAATTACAGTATTTTCCATGGTGAGGACCTCCTTGAGGCGTTTGTGGTTCTCCTCTGTAGGGACTAGTAGTGGCGCCACCTACAGGCAGAAGCCCCCAACACACGTGAGGACAGAAAGGTTTCCCAAGAGAGACAAATGTTGACAACACCCATACACCTATTGTTGGTGGTATTCAAAGGCAAATACATGGTTTAGTGACAAACCTGGGTAAATTACGAAATGATGGGGGCTCATCTATTAGGAGGCTTACGTCTTACTCCATCTGAGTTGACTTACCCAGGTATGTAACGAAACCACATACTTGGAATACCCCTCTGCTGTGCAACAAGCATGGTAACTGACTACGTAGAAAAACACTCCTGCTTTTACACGGCTCTTTTCTCTGCCAATCACCCACCCACCCCGTGTTCCATCAGACAGTGGAAGACTCAAAAGGCCTCTCGGGTGGCATCAGAGAGTTTTTTAGTCCCCTCGAACCATAAAGCTCTGTATTTAATGGGACACACAACATTTAAACCCACAGGGGCCTTCAAGTAGTTAAATGCATACATATCTAAAATCTCTCTCACACACACAGACACACGGTGTGCAGTCTTCCTTGCACACACCTGTGGGGCGGAGCCCTGAGACTGCGTGGTCCCGGCGGTGGCTTTTCCTGTCGGGGCAGCAGGGCCACGAGATGCTGCTGCTGCTGCTGCTTTCATCTGCGCACCAACATCACACACACACATAGATACACACCACAGCACAGCACAGCACACACACATGCGCACGCACACACACACAGACACACACACACACACACAGACACACAGACACACACAGACACACACACACAGACACACATACACATACACACACAAACGCACATGTGCACAGACACACACACATACACAGACACACATACACATACACACACACAGAAACGCACATGTGCACAGACACACGTACACACACACAGAAACGCACATGTGCACAGACACACGTACACACACACACAAATATCAGTGAGGAGAAAGTATGAGGCACACCCCTGTAGCTGGGTGATACCAGGTGGCAAAGCAGGCTGAATAGAGTGAATCATCGTTAACTAATGCAGGCTGACGCTCTCATAAACACCACAGAAAGCCAGACAGCATTCCAGGCATAGTCCAGAATGTCTACGTAAACAAACACAAGTGTTCTCAGAAAGGTTTTGTTTATCCATGCAACGACACTTCCCGCATTCAAATCCGATCAGTCACATTTGCAGACTCATTTCCTGGTTTAAAAAAGATGTTCTCACGCCAAACAACTCAGAGAATCCTGAACAGTATTAGTTCAGCATAATCAACACTGACAGAATCCTGAACAGTGTTAGTTCAGCACAACCAACACTGGGAGAGTGTTGAAGAGGGCTAATTCAGCACAACCGACAGAAACACTGAGGGAGTGTTGAAGAATAAAGAGGGTTATAGTTCACCACAGCACAGCACACCGTGGAACAAGACCAACAGCTTGGTTCAGTGTGTCAAAACTGAACTGTCAAAAACTGAACCAACACACTGTTCAACCTGCCAAAGTCACAAGGGTCAATGTTTGTACCCACACACTTCACACACAGGCCAGTCTATTAGTCACACGATTCACTGCTCCCTTTCAGTCCTACTCTATTGAAGCTCACAAATGGAATCGAATAGTAGCAAAGTATCGAATAGTAACAGTCAATCTGTGATGTATACTGTAATGTCCTGTCTATTGACTGAGGTTTATACATTGATTATGCAAAATGTCTTCAGCTGTGAGATTAATACACAGGGGTGGGCATTTCTTTTCTTTATTTTTCTTTTAGAATAAAGCACAAACTGATTCTGATTCATTGGGCTTGTGGGCACTCAATCCACAACTGAGTGGTTTCACACATGCCACCGATGCCAGTAACTACAGAAGTGAAATAATAGTAGTAGTAATAGTAGTATTTTTTAAGAAACTGCGGTTAATACACAGGAGCAGTCAATACATGCTTTTTTATTTTTTTAATTTAAATATAAACGTCATGCGGGTTGATACACGATGCATCTTCTACATGGGAAATTACAGTAGGAGACATGCATTTAGCTCTCTCTACTGGGCACTGGGCATTAGTCTGGTGAGTCTGTTGAGTGGGCATTCAGTCGGTCAGTTGGCAGGCCGTCTGTACTTTACCTCAGGCTTGCGCACAGCGGAGGGGCGCATGGGGATGAACCCTGCAGGGGGCGCCAGAGGGTCGGGTTTGGGAGGGGGGAGGAACCCTGCCACGGGGGCGAAGGGGTCCTTCTTGGGGAGCGGGATGAAGCCGGCCGGAGGAGCGAGTGGGTTTGGTTTTGGGGCGGGTATGAAGCCCGCGGGTGGGGCTAACGGGTTGGCTTTGAAGGCGGGGATAAACCCAGGAGGCGGGGATAGTGGGTTGGGCTTGGGAGTGGGGGCGGGGATGAACCCTGCCGGGGGTGCGAGAGGGTCTGGTTTGGGCGTTGGGGGGGCAGGGGTAACAGAAGCTTGTGCTGGGGCAGGAGTAGGAGGAGCAGAGGTAGGAGGGGCAGGTGTGGCTGCAGACTCGGCCTCTTTCGTCTCCTCTGCGGTCTTCTGCGCCTCCTCCTTCACCTCCTCCTCCTTGCGGTCCGAGTTGCGCGTCCGCGGCCGGTGCTCCTTGGTTCTGGCTCGGCCCATGAGGCTGGCCAGGCCCATGGAGATGTCGTCCTTCTCCTGTTTGCCAGAGGCTGGAGGCCCTGAAGCCGCCTTTGCACCCTTGGGAACGGAGTTGGCCGCCGCCGCTGCTGCTGCTGCTGAAGTTGGGGGTGGGGGTGGGGGTGCTGGAGGGGCCTCCGGAGGCTCCCTCCTCCCAAACCTCCTGAACCCCTGCATGTCGTCGGGCGGGCGGCTGCCCTGCGCTGGGCCGCCGCTGGTGCTACTGGTGGAGGGGGTGGTGGAGGAGTTGGTGCTGTTGTTAGTGGCGGTCTTCCCGTCTGCAGTGGGAGCGTCGGAGCTCCTCCTCTGGACGGCGTCTGATGCGGGGTCACGAGAAGCCTGGGACTGAGATGGAGACGGAGACTGAGTGCTCAGACTGCCCTCGCTGTCAGACTGCAGCGGTCCCAGGCACGATCACAAACAACACAGGAGTGGTGGACAGGGGAGAAGCATACATATTTAACCATGAAATACTCGGGGACTGTGAAGCCAAGTAATATTCTAGTAGCTTGAAAACAAAGTTGAAAACCATACTCTCAAGCATCAACCATGTCAATAAACATACATGTTTCGGCCCTAGGCTGACCCGCATATGTTTATTGACCACATGGTCCAATAAAGACTGCTCAAGAGTTAATGCTTGAGAGCGGCTCTCAACTTTGCCTTCATAACTCGCACCCTAAGATGGGAATTTTATTTTTGAAGTTGAGCTCGCCTGTTCCTGAATATTATAATAGCACCAATCAGTTTCAAAACATACATGGAAAAGTCTCGCATTCTTATCAATGCTTCATCATATGTGTGGAGTGTACCACGCAGGCGGCACTCGCGGTCAGACTGCTCCAACTCAGCTACAGCCAAGTCAGATATCACCAGACCTTTCGGGTCAAATCAAAACTGTACAGTGGCAACTGGCATTGTGTCATTCCTTGGGTCAAACACAAAAAAAGTCTATGATAACTTGTTTTCTTTACAAAGTCAGGAATCACAATAAGGCTGCAACCACAGTTGTCTGTGGGGGCCCAAGCACCAGGTTAAATGTATGTTATTGTGAATCTTACACTTCATACACTGAAAAACCTAATCTGTCTAAACTCACACTAATATGAAGGCAGCTAAAGGTCTTTCTATCCCATCAATGGAACATATCTTCAATCAGTGGTGCCTGCATGTGTACAGCCGTACACACTTTGTGTAGGCCTAGAGAGAATTTCCCCTGTGTGTACTGTATATTCACAAGTTGGCCTACCATAACTTCCCAACTCTTCACTACACTGTAGCCCATTAACTGCATGAAAGAAGGCAATTTATATTTTTCTGTAAAATAAAAGAAATTTAGTTGTTCAACAGCAGAATTAGTACGCACTAGTTGGAATGCACAGATTTTGTTTGCACAGGAAAGTGAAAGAGGGTGCACCAGCACCATGCACGCAGCGATTACAGAACTTGTTCCTGTTTATTAGCAAACAGTGTTTAGCTTATTCACCGAATGGATGTAAAACTTTTTTTTTTTTTGGTAAACAACAAAAACAGAAAGGATAGAGGCAGCAAAGCTAGAGGAGCTTTTTCAGATGGACAAGATGGGTGTGTGTACCATCACATTTATTCCTGCAGGCGCTCCCGTCTTCAATCGCATCTTCAATCACCAAGAAACAAACCCAACCACGAACCATGCTGCGGATCGGAAGCTTCACAGAGGCAAGATCGCAAGCTGAAAGCTTTGTTGAAAACAAAACCGCAGTTTAGGGCCAATGTTTCTGTGCCTACACCCTGAGCCAAAGAAAGGGCGTGCAGCTCTCTGTGACGTACCCCTCCTCCCTCTCTCCCTACCCCTCTCCTCCCCTCCCTCCCTCTCTCCCTACCCTCTTCCTCCCCTCCCTCCCTCTCTCCCTCCCTCCCTTCGCACCCCAGACACAGAAACCAGGGCATGCTGTGCCAGGTGCCCTCCTTTCTGCCTCTCCTGGGGGCTGCGAACTTGCCAGTGGCCTGAAAGAGCTCTGCCACGCCTCGCCTCCCTCCACCGCCTCTGTTAATACCGACAGGCTCTATCAGACAGTGATATCTGTGTACGGTGAATGCCGAGAGGGTAATGAAAGACCTGCACGAGTGAGTGGCTCTACTCTGAGACACCTGTAAGCCTGGCGGCCTGTGTGTGTGGGGTGCTGTGTGTGCAGCTGGTTGAGATCACAGAAATCGGAGAAATTGCTGTGAAACATGCGCTTCGACTTACGCTTGAAGCTTTGGAGCCTGCCGACGGGATAACGTCTTTCACCTGAAGGGGAAAGAGGCTGAACGTTATTTAAGCCCTGCTTGAGGAGTGCTGATGGGGGGGGGGGGGGGGGGAACACCACATGATGCTGCCGAATGCTCTCGTTGTAACATGTTGTTCTTCCTCTCCAATAACCAGACATGGGAAAACTGGCTTCAGAAAGTAGTTGGGAATTTATACCGCCAGCTAAGACACAAGCAAGAGTGAAATGTTAATAAATGAATTTGTACTGTCTCTGTCTCTGACGTGACACAGCAATGTGTTTGTTCATGAGTTTTTCTATGTGTATGCTTCACATGCACTCTACAATAGAAATGAGGCGTGATTGAAGTGCTTATGCTTTCCTTTAACGGCCTTAATGGGCACATAAAGTGCTGCCAGTGTAAACTGATACACTGATTCTAATGCAATTCTATCACCAGCAGCCATCAGACCTGTGACTGAAAAACACTTCAAAAACGGTGTAAATTCCCGGTTCAAGTGCAACCATGTAATGGTTTTACTTGTGCGCCTAAGACAGTTGATTTCACCAATTAGATACTCTACTGAAAATCTAAGGCTGAAGAGTTGAGCTAATAAGAATCATTTTACTGAAGGATTTTTTTTTTTTTGTATGTGGGAGGACTTTTATTTTCTGAGACCGGGTTTCCCATCTCTGCAAATACCGCTTTTCTCTGAGATAGAAAAACACAGATCTGTATATCTGTACATGACTCATATAGAGTAGCCTGGACAAGAACCAAATGTTTTTCTAGAAAACTGCTTACTCAGGTTTATTAAAACTAATGCACATTATCAAGTCAACTAAAACAAACACACCTAATATGGTCTAACTGAACACATGCAATACTGAAAATCCTAAATTGTGAGAGAAATTCACTATTCGCTATTAAAGGACTATTAATGTACCGCTAGTGTACCACTAATGTACACTAGTATTCAAAAGTTTGGGCTCACTTAGAAATGTCCTTGTTTTCATCATTAATGTTGTAAATGACTTGTAGAAAGAAATGGCTGATTTTTAATGTAATATCTACATTACCCATTATCAGCAACCATTCATCCAATGTTCCAAAGGCACATTCTGTTTGTTAATCTGATATCATTTTAAAAGACTAACTGAGAAAACATTGGAGAACCCTTTTGCGATTATGTAAGCACATATGTAATCTGAAAACTGCTGCCCTGATTAAAAAAAACAATGCAACTGATCTCAGCTGGTATTCTGTCTATAATGGAGTGGAATGGAAATTTCTAAGTGACCCCAAACTTTTGAACAGTAGTGTACTACTAATGCACTACTAATGCATTACTACTTCTAATGCACTGTTGTGGTCATGATCTGCATGCATTGCGGACTATGAATAAAGCATTCAGAATCAAGCAGAAACAAACACAGACACACAAACACACACAAACAAACACAAACAAACGCAAACCTCCCTTTTTCTCCCAGAACGAGAAGCGTGATGAGAAAGCCATGACTGATGCCCACAGCACAGGTCATGGGCAGACAGGGACAGCAGACACAGTGGACAGGGCAGGGGACAGGAGGGAGGGAAAGGAGAGAGAAATACAGAAAGAAAGAGAGAGAGAGAGAGAGAGAGAAAGAGAGAGAGAGAAAGAAAGAAAGAACGAAAAGGAGAGAAGGGAGGAAAAGGGGAGAAAAAGAAAGAGAGATAGAATGAAAGAAAGAGAGGAAGAAAGAAGATAATAGAGGAAGGATGAGACAGAAAAGAAGGGAAGTAAGAGAAAGGAGAGAATGAATGGAAAACAGAATGAGTGAAGGAGGTATAGAAACAGACAGAGAGAGAGAGTGATCACACACAAAGAAGAGAAAAACAGGAGGAAGTACAATATGAGGATGGGGGAGAGATGGAGGCTGGTCTTCCCACTAGAGGGGCACTAGGACCATGCGGCGGGCGCAGCACACGGCACACAGGGTGAAATGGACAGCTATGGAAGACAGAGCACAGAAGCGGGAAACAGCAACGTTACTGGGACACCAACACAGGACAGTGTCAGCTCTCACTAAACTATTAGCATAACTGTGAAGTAGCTTCTGAACCTGACTAAAATTATATATATTTTTTTTAAATGTTTAAAAGCATGAAACTACTCCCCAAGCTTCTAGTAGTCCAGTGGATTTACAAATGTACTTGTGAGTGGATTTGATGTAGTGAATATGAGCAGCATGCCACATACAGGCTACACCAGCCTCTTGTCATGCCAGCAGTTTTAATCTGCAGTCTAAGTGTGTCAACGTCCCTCTCTTGCACTCGCTCTGACGCTCATATTTAGCAGCTTTCAAACTGACCAAATGACCAGAAGTACTTTGGACATTTCCATCTCTCTTGCTCTCCAGAAGTGATCTAAAATACATTTACATTTACCTGCATTCATTTAGTAGACGCTTTTATCCTAAGAGACTTACATGAAAATTAATTAATTATTAATTAATTCTCCCCAGTAGACACAACTGAGCTGTGGTTTACCGCCATACAGAATAAGCTCCACTGAGTATTAACTCTTTCATTTTAACTGTGTGTAAGTTACATTTTAACACCTTCAAAACATTGATGTTGATGCCATATATGTTAGCATGGCTTTCTACAAAAGTAAGACTTGCAACACTCAACTAAACTACAGTTTCAAAAGCACCATGAAATAAAGCTTGGGGATATTAGATGGAAATACTTTAACGCAGCCACACAGCAGTGAGAATCCTGAGCAATACACAGTGGAAAGACAGAGCTCTACCACTACAGCAGCACATTCCCCTGACACTGGTCAACAAGCACTGCCTAATCTGGGCTACGAGCTTCAAACATCCCAACAACACCACGTGCAGATGCAGCGCACACACACACACACACACACACACACACACTGCAACATACTTAACACATTTGATAACACACTTAGCACATTTGATAATATAATAACTGAATACATCTTATTATTCAAAAACCTTTTCACAAAACTGACCTTACTATGAGTGGTTAGTTCAAAGCCTACAGGCTACTGAATAGCATTAGTGCTGTTGAACTGTGCTAAGTGTCTCCTCTCTCCACACAGAGCTGGCCCGTTCGAGCCCAGCACGGCCCAGCATGCCATGTAACCCTGTCTCTGGCCCAGCTTTCATCAGCGTCCACTCCTATAAATAGGGTCCGCACTGGGGCAGGCCTTCAGCTCCTCGGCCTGGTATCACACACACACACACACACACACACACACACGCACGCACTCACTCACTCACTCACACTACTGGGAACCAGAAGCGGTCTTCTTATCTTCTCCTCTCTACCAGCATACCTTAGCTGGGTATGCTGCGCCACTCGACCCCGCGGCTCTCTAAAGGCCCATTACCTGATCTGCAGCGCGGCACCGGGGCACCCGTATGAGGAGACGGCCAGGGGGAGAGGGTCCAGCGAGGGGTAGTCTAGTCCGAGGCTCAACGCGCAGGGTGGGAGTCCAGACAGCGCCAGCAGAAGTTGGGGACGGGCTATGTGTGTGTGTGTACGTGTGTGTCAGCGGAGGAGTGGACACGCTGAGAGCTTGACGGCAAGACACACAGGGGAAGGGAGGGGTGAGGGGTGTGTGTGTGTGTGTGTGTGTGTGTGTGTGTGTGTGTGTGTGGAGGGGGAGGTAGAAAGACAGCTGCAAGTGTCCTGGGGTCTATAAATAGCAGACAAACAGTGCCATGGCAGCCCCCTTCTCTCGTCACGCCTTCCCCCGGGCGCAGTGCTTCAGTATGGGGATCAATCCTGAAGGGCCCCCCTCAGTGGAGCACCAAGCTTTCTCAAACCTATTGGAAGGTTCTTGTGAAAACCCACAGCAGTTAACGGAACCTGCCAACCTCTTGGGAAATGAGCTTACCCGCAGTCTAACCTCTTCTCTGTCTGTGCAATAACAGTGAAAACCCACAGCAGTTAACGGCACATGCCAACTTTTTCAAAATTTCAAAATTTGCTTATTGGCCGTCTGCCCCTGAGTTAGATAAGAGGATACATACCCTGCTCTCTTTTAGCTACAGGTTAGCTATGTTGGCGTGCACCTTTAAACAGCAGGCTGGCTTGGTGGAGACTGACGTCCATCACTAAGGTTACCACAGCACAGCCTAGTCAATCTCAACTCACAAAGCAACCACAGTGGCTACCAAGTGCCCCACACACAACGGTCCCCCTTTCCACAGAGTTCTCTCACTACAGTTCCCCCACACCATAGTTGTTCTGATAAATTAATCCATATAAAAACAACTTTGGTTGAGAATGTGGGAAGAAACCTAAAAGCATTGAAGTGTTCCTCTAATGATACTTTTGAAATAAAGACTTAAAAAAAACTTACTAGAGACCAACTTACCTGTTATATACTTTCTTACTGCTTCTCTTACTGCCTTTTAGTCTTAACTTTCTGTGGCAACATCTGACAAAAAAGATTTTGATTCTGCCAGAAATTGCCCCCTACTGCCACAAGGGGGCCAAGGGCTTCAACAAGTTTAAACAGACTTTCGCAGGTGTCAAACATGGAATCCAGCTATAGCTAAAAAAAAGCTAGTGTGTGTATATCTCTCTCTAAATATGTAGCCTACATGGAAATATGTCGATAGACTAACAGAGTCTGTGGGGAAATTTCTTTCAGTGAAAGAAAAAATGACTTCTACCACCAACATCAATCAACTACCCCTCCCTCTCCATGCAGACAGTGAGATAACACTGGCTGCCATGATATCACTCAATCCTCCACAGGCCTCCCATGCGCGCACACACACACACACACACACACACACACACACACACACACACACACACACACACACACACACACACACACACACACACACACACACACACACACACACACACACACACACACACACACACACACACACACACACACACACACACACAGAGCTCATGCGTGTTGAATGGGGAAGGGTGAGCAGTCAGTTGTTAGGTCAGAGCGAACACCGGAGAGCATTGTATCACACACGCAAGGTCAGAGGCACCGCACACTTCATCTGGTTCCGCTGGACGGACCGCCATTCAGTCTCCATCAGGTCTCATTCAGAGTAAGTCACCCAGAGTTAAGCTGTGACTGAATGTTGTGAGACTGGTATGGATGAGAGAACATACTGTATATTCATATATTCATTCTTTCATTCATCCATCCATCCATCCATCCATACCAGCCTCACAACATGCCTTCTTTCATTCATTCATTCATTCATTCACTCATTCATACAGCCATACCAGCCTCACAACATGCTTTTTTTCATTCATCCATCCATCTATCCATCAACCCATCCATCCATCAATACCAGCCTCGCAACATGCCTTCTTTCATTCATACATCCATCCATCCATCCATACATACCAGCCTCACAACATGCCTTCTTTCATTCATTCATTCATTTATTCACTCATTCATACAGCCATACCAGCCTCACAACATGCTTTTTTTCATTCATCCATCCATCTATCCATCAACCCATCCATCCATCAATACCAGCCTCACAACATGTCTTCTTTCATTCATTCATTCATTCATTCACTCATTCATACATCCATACCAGCCTCACAGCATGCCTTCTTTCATTCATTCATTCATTCATTCATTCATTCACTCATTCATTCACACATCCATACCAGCCTCACAACATGCCTTCTTTCATTCATTCATTCATTCATTCATTCAGTCATTCATTCACTCATTCATACATCCATACCAGCCTCACAACATGCCTTCTTTCATTCATTCATTCATTCACTCATTCATTCACTCATTCATACATCCATACCAGCCTCACAACATGCCTTCTTTCATTCATTCATTCATTCATTCACTCATTCATACATCCATACCAGCCTCACAACATGCCTTCTTTCATTCATTCATTCATTCACTCATTCATACATCCATACCAGCCTCACAACATGCCTTCTTTCATTCATTCATCCATCCATCTATCCATCCATACCAGCCTCACAACATGCCTTCTTTCATTCATACATCCATCCATCCATCAACCCATCCGTCCATCCATACCAGCCTCACAACATGCCTTCTTTCATTCATTCATTCATTCACTCATTCATATGTCCATACCAGCCTCACAACATGCCTTCTTTCATTCATCCATCCATCCATCCATACATACATACCAGCCTCACAACATACATGCATTCATTCATTCATTCATTCACCAGTCAGTCAGTATTTGTCTCATTCATTTGTTCATCCATGTGTGTGCAGCCCACTCATTCATTCATTCATTCATTCATAAAAACTGGTATCAGGCCTATGAGATGAGGATACAATCCCAGTCAGTCAGTCAGTCAGTCAGTCAGGACATGTGAGGACATGTCAGGACAGTATGGTCCAGTGTGCCCTCTCTGATACCCAGTAACATGGAGACAGACTTCACTGGTCACTCTACACAGTCACAGACAGACATTTCCTTGGTCAGTCACCACACATAGGCTCACTGCAGGAAAGCCAGTGTTGACATGTGGACTTAACAGGGTCACTAGAACTCAAGGGATTTGACAGGAAGAGGAAAGAGTGTGTGTGTGTGTGTGTGTGTGTGTGTGTGTGTGTGAGTGTGAGTGTGAGAGAGAGAGAGAGAGAGAGAGAGAGAGAGAGAGAGAGAGAGAGAGAGAGAGTGAGAGAGTGTGAATGAAAGCGAGAATGTGTGAATGATTGTCTTAACACACTATCTCTCTCCCACTCCTTACCTTGTACATTTCACCAAAGTAAAGTAAAGTAAAGTAACCAAACTTAAAACGACTGACTGAGACACTTAGCCTTGCAACCTGTCCTGCAAACACCCACAACTCTCAAACAAACCAGAACCATGAAGAGATTTTGGTTTTATAGTACAAGGAGAGATACATCAAATACTCGTCACATATTTCCTCATGAATGAAAAAAGTAAATGTTTTGTCTCTGTTTTGCATATTCTCGAAAAGTTTCTGACCAGGATGTCTTCTTATTGTCTGCCGTCTCTCCATGCATACCCCAACATATTACCTCCATCCCGAAGCCTACAGCAGCTGTGCTGGGAATTAACAACCCTCCAACACCCAATAACCCCCCAAAACAGGCAGAGACATTAGTTAGCAGGGCAGCCATTACAATCCCAACAAACTTCCTTCAAATGCACAGGTGAATAAGAGTCCGATGGAACATGGAACCTGAGTAAGTAACTTGGAATGTGAGGTAAACCCCTAACAGCAGATCACCATGGCTTTGTTTTGGTAGCAGAAGACCCAGGGCTCTTCATAGGATTTACTACAAGTTTACTTCGAGTTAACATCAACCAGGTTTGCCAGAGGTGGAGACCGACACATACTTGGTATTAGGGCTGTGCAATTAATCAAATTAATCAATTAATCGTCAATTATGACTTCCACTGATTGTGAAAACATTATCATTTAATGAGTTATGAGTGATAAGAAGTTAGTGAGGTTCCCCCTTCACTGTAAAGTGCTTTGGGGGCCTGGAAAAGTGCTATGTAAATGCAATGTGTTGTTGTTGTTGTTGTTTTGTAACAATGCTCTCCTTTTGTCCTGAGTTACAAACCCAGTGCAATCCCTTTTTGCAGTGGTAACTGTTGTATACATTATCTTTATGTTTTGCATGTTTTTTATGCTTTGCTTTGATTTCAATATTGATCATTCATCATCATGATAATTATGATTTTTGCCATAATCGAGCAGCCCTACTTGTTATGCGCTCCTGGTGCAGTCCAACTCTATGTTGTACAACACTACGTTGTTAGTGGCACTGTGATAAGACTGCAGGTTTTCTACAGGGTGGTCTGATGTGGCTGTGGTAACTAGGTTACGATACAATGCAGGGGACAGAGGGGGCAGCCCACAGAACGCTAAGCTGATTAACGTTCCAAAGACACTGACCACACAACACAGAGTGTCTCCCTTACCCTCCCACACACACACACACACACACACACACACACACACACACACACACACACACACACACACACACACACACACACACACACACACACACACACACACACACACACACACACACACACACACACACACACACACACACACACACACACACACACACACACACACACACACACGGTTTGTGTGGTAAACACACTCTGTGATAAAGTCTCCCAGGTTCAAACAAGCTTGACGTCAGTGTGAAGGTGGATATAAACAATAAATTGGACTGTGATGATGTACACATACAGACACACACACACGTGTGCACATACACACGCAAAAAAACAACAGACACACACACATACACACATACAAAATAAAAACACACAAAATAAACACACACACACACACACACACACACACACAACCACAGACACACACACACACACACAGAACCACAGACACTCACACAGTTGCACAAACATAAACACCAGTAACTGGTCTACCTTAGTTTCTATGTCCAATCTCTGCACTAGATGCCAGCCTGGCACATTACCTTGGAATGGAGGCCTCCGTTGTAGAGAGGGAAGTCAATCTCAGGTAACGGAGAGGGCATGACTGGAATAGCTCAGCTATTAATGATGATGGGCCTGAGGCCTGCACTCACACACTCACACTCACACTCACACACACGCCTCTCCTGCATCACCTCCACCTGACACAGCGCTGCTCTCGACAACACTATTTTATCACGCTTGGTCGCAGTAGCCACCAAGGACACTAAAGAAGAGACTTACTGACCCCACCCAGAAGAACAAGGGCAAAGGCGATGTGTCCTGCTGCCCAGGGGTCATCGACTCAAAGGTGGGTCACATTGGTTCTCTCTGGCTCCACCCCCTCTAGTAGTGACCCTGGTAATCTGGGCAGGCCCCTCCCCTTTTGCGGAGGTCTATTCTTAGAGTGCCGCGGTTTAATCCCGCCACATTAATCCCAATCCCTGTGTGGCTAATGCTAATACGGTATGCAGTAACATCACCACTTCGCCCAGAGGGAGGGTGTGTGTGTGTGTGTGTTGCAAGTTGCTGGATGCAGTTGACAAACGATGGCAGACATTAATCCAATCGCCGACACCCTTCTTACTCAGGCGTCAGTGTCATGGAGGAGAATGGAGCAGGCATGTTCAACAAGAGATAAAGTCACCTGGACTAGCCCCCACAACTCATATAGTACGCAAAGACAGTCCAGGAGCACTGGATCACTCTAACAAACACAAACACTAGCATCCAAACCAGAGGTCCTAATAATCCTTATTCCTACATAGAAACTCCAGTACAGGGAGGGAATCTGTACATATGAATAGGACATACGTTTGAATTGTGATACATTTGAGTCTACTGTGTCTGTGTCTGTGTCTGTGTCTGTGTCTGTGTCTGTGTCTGTGTCTGTGTCTGTGTCTGTGTCTGTGTCTGTGTCTGTGTCTGTGTCTGTGTCTGTGTCTGTGTCTGTGTCTGTGTCTGTGTGGCTGCTGGAACACTGTCATTTCCCTTTGGGGATGAATAAAGTATATATATTTATATGAACAACATCATGGCTTGAAGGTCTTTAGTGATCATTACAGCTGTGATGTTAAAGGTGATGCACAACCTTGTGTTGCATTTAGCAAGGCAATACACAGAACAAGATATTAGCAAAAATATTAGCCCTCTTCTAACAACAATTTCTGCACAAATATTCAGACATTATTTGACTAAATAACAACAGATACAAATTCCATTAACACATAGGCTGGCTAGGACACCAAATGGCACAAATACAAGTTACCTAAATGGGAAGATGTGCCACAACAATTAGGTTGATGAAGACAACTGTAGGATTTTCATTAACACACCACAAGTGAATAGTGGCATTCAAATATGCTCAGGACAGGCAAACAATACACCTGCACATGACAAAAACTCCAAAGACCATGGTGCAACGCTGCAGATGTAGAGATATCAATCTGTTTTGACTCCCAAGATCACATCTCAGACCTGTTGGCACTCTGTGTTGTGAAGGATTAAAATACCATTGCTATGACTACAGGACATGGTTTTCTCTTTAAAAAAAACACGGACAGATCGAGTTTGTTTCTCTTTAAAAAAAAAACACGAACAGATCGAGTTTGTTCCTCAGAAATGGCATCATTAGATACCAATCGGTTGTATGTCTTTTGTTTATATTTAATTATTTCTAAAAAGAACAGAAGTAAAGAGTCTGGATGAGTAAATCACAGATTAAACAAAAAGACTTCCATTTGGGATTAAAATTACTGAAATGACATCGAACATACTGACAGATTTAAAAAAAAAAAAAAAAAAAACAACACTCACAAAAAGACTCACTGGAGCTCACTCCAGACAAGCGTACTTCTCACTGGAGCTCACTCCAGACAAGCGTACTTCTCAGACTGACCTGAAAATCAACAGCTGGCTGCAATAATCTGCAGAAGTGGGGAAATGAAGCGTGTCGATGACCTCGTGTGGGATTTAAACTGCCCTTTCCAGCTAGTGCAGGGTTAAGCGACGAGCGCAGCAGGTCATGCCACACACCCTGGGTAAATGCACAGAGTAGATACTGAATAATAGTGTATGATAATGTCAACTCCTCCAGTTGCAGGGCAGGATGTAATGAATCCCCCCCAGAGTTGAAGAGAAAGAGTAGGTGCATAATCACACAATGAAAAAGTTCATTAACAAGGTCATATTCATTTTCAACACCACAATGAAAAATGTCATAACCAGAAGTAGTGCGTGGGAATATCAACTGATTTCCCCCAAACCTATAATCTGTATTCTGCATTCCAGTGACAACCTTTCACCTGTACAAATACAGCAGTCAGTCCCACTACCACTTCAGCAGTGTTGTTGAATAGGCTGGGCCTCTTGCTCAACCTCCAAACCCCGGTGAACTTTGCCTTGGCCACGACAAACACGGGGAGGTTTTGCATGTGCAGTTCACACATAGTGTTATCGCTGGAGACCCAGCCCAAACTCCAGACGCCATAATCTCACATCTCGGCTTTAAGATGGCATGGGGACCTCCGACAGACAGAGATCAGAACGGGTTCAGTCTTGTTTGCCTGCCATATTTGGCCAACTTTGTCATGCAATATCCAAATAATCCCAGCAAAGCCACTTAGTCTCCCCTGACACAGTTTTTCTGTTTCTATTCCCCATCTTCCATCTTGGTAGCTACTTCTAAAAGAAACATACTTTGCCTCTTAAACGAGTTTGTGTTTAGAAAAGCAAGCTGGACGCTAACTTCAAAAATAATCTACTAGCAACTAGCATCCACTACAGCTCTACTGATACTGTTGCTATTCCTGCAGTACAGTGGGGTGACAATGAGCTCTCTGATGCAAATGCAAAATAAAAACATGTGCCCAGCCAATAAGCAAATAAGACTAAACTGACTGAACTGAACACCTACTAAAACAGGTCACAATAACACCACGAGACCAACTCAACAGGAATATTATGCATAATTCAGACTTTATTAGTGACTTATACTGACATAATTAGCCACACATGACTGGCCGACGTGACTGCTCTACTAAAGTGTTACCAAAAAATTGGATGGAGCCGGAGATCTCAATGTTCCTAGTTCCAGTTAATCTAAAATAATAATAATAGCTGAAGCAAGTGCCACAGACATTCTTTGCAGAACTGAAAATAAGTCAGTGAGTGAGCAAGCCAAGGTTTTAGTTTCCTAGCGCTGCCAAAGCCCTGACCCTAGGTGCCCACCACGGCCACGTGCTCCTGACTACCCACCGAGTGTGTGTGTGTGTGTGTTTGTTTCACTGGAAATACAGATGAGAAAGCTTCCTGTTTCCCTGCGGAGACCACTTTGGGCTCTGTGGGCAGTGCAGGGCAGGGCAGGGCAAGGCAACTGGCTGTGAAGAGGAACCCCCCGGACTATGACCTGAGGGCCACGACTGGGCCACGGCTGGGCCAGAACTCGGCAGAATTTGGGACTGTGCTGCTGCCAGCGAATACAAAAAATTACGCCACTTAGAAACGGAAATGAGATGACAGATTGAAAGGGATGGGGGAGTGAGATGAGGACGAAAATGGCATGAGGGGAGGGGTGGGGGTGTGTGCCATGGATGGAATCCAACAGACAGACACTTCCTGTGTTCGGCAGCTGGTGTTCAGCCAAGATTATCCATTACATAATCCCATCTAATCCAACAATTAATTAATGGACCCATTCACAAGATGTCTACCCCAGAGTTTGCAATGGCCAGCTCCTTACCCATAGGGCGTAATGAACACATGGACACAAGGCTGCTGCAAAATATTTCAGCGCGCCCGCGCGTGTGTGTGTGAGTAACGGACACTCTAAACCAGAACTCCGAACAAAGCAGGGAGGAGATAACACAATTCAATCTGATCAGAATGTTTACCGCCATCCACACTCCAGGTTGTGCAAATATAGCACTGGGCGGCTGAAGCGCGTGAATATGAATTAAATAAATTAAAATTTAGAATTATTTTCATTGTCATCATATCAGTCTAATGAATGCCTAAATGTCCCGTAGTTGTCTGTCTTGAATACTTGTGTCATCTGAGAGTGAGCGTAAGCATACGTTGACTATAAGCCAAGACTGTTCACCTGGATTCCCAGCTGACTGAAGGCTTACTCACGTGCGGCTCCTTCATGCCAAACTGGGTGTGACGCTGGGCTGCGGTTCCAAGCACAGCCCAGAGTGGAGCATCTGGACGCAGAGGCAAGTGGAGCGGCACGGAGGGAGAATTGCAGAACCCAAACCGGCCGGTCAGATTCGGTGAGGTCATGGACGGAGCACCAATAGAGAGACCCTCAGAAGGTTAACATGATTCAATGTAAGAAAATAAGTCAAATTGATTTATAAAGCAGATTTAAAATACTGCTTACCCTGACCGAAGTGCCGTACATAGTGCAATAAGCAGATTATAGCTAAATTACAGAAAAGGACAATACATGGATACAGATATAACAATCATACAAGAGCAGAAAAAGCCAGGGAGAAGAGGTGTGTCACACACACACACACACACACACACACACACACACACACGGAGAAGAAGTGTGTTTTGAGCCTAGATTCAAAACTAGTGATGGAGGGAGCAACTGGCTTCAAGATTCAAGTTCAGTTTATTGTCCCACGATGTACTTGGGCTATCATTTGACTTGGGCTGCATCTATTCAGGAAACATTCTACAAAGACAGTAGCCTGGCTAATGTCAGTGCTCATCTTATTGAGATGGGGTCTAGGAACTTTTTTTTTCTCGTATTTGAAACATGGTTTATGAATGCCCAGAGCCATTTATGGGGCGCTACGAATGTCTATCAAATGAGTCTGTACGTAGCTCATAACCACTTCGGTGTGTCGTCATTGTCTTGCTGTCCCCCCTCCGTTCTGTGATTGGTTCCTTCGTTGAGGTGAAAACGAAGTCCATGGAATCCAGGCTGCCTAGCAGCGTGAATAAAATCGTGCGCAAGGCAGCATGGGAAAACCCAGGCTACAAAGACAGGATAAGATATATTGATTAATACATCTAGGCATATGGTTAACATGCACTGCACTGGATATCACACACTACATAATATATCATACAGTATGTGTGTGTGAAATAGATCCACTTTAAGGTGCCAAAATGAAACCACCCTACACTCACTGCACTGTAGAGCTGTCTTGATCTAGATTTTCATTGCAAGCATAGGAGTCTTTAAATAGAACAGTGAGTTCTAGGTCAGTTCCACGTGCCACCATTTTCTCATTTCTACAGAGCCTCTCTGTCATGGTCACGGCAAGTGGGATGTAGGACACCCCAGATAGCTGTTGACTGGTTCTGACCCGAATCTGACGGGGATCTGGTGCGGACGTAGTCAATCAGGCCCAGATGTGGTCTGAAAGTAGCCAATCAGGCCTAATTGTGGTCTGAAACCTCAATGGACCTTAGACTTGAGTACGCTGAGAACCCTGAGGATGTGATGGAGGGGTCAGAGAAGGGAGAGAGGAGAGAGATTTGCTTTCAGATCTCTGACCGGCACCCGTGTACCGGGGGGCCAAAGAGTTGAGCTGATCAGTGTGGGAATCTCATTCCGTGATGCCTTTGGATTTACAGATTACCAGAGATGTACCACATGCAACAGATGTGAACACTCCAAGTGTGCTTTTAGACCTTGAGTTACTTCGGGCTAGCATTATAACATTATTTCCCAGAATTACAGTATATCCTACATTGGCAGGTTCGATTTCTGGGTAGGCTTCTTACACAACACAGGTTAAACCCGATGGGTTAGCAGGTGTTGCTTAAGGTAGCCTAAAGGTACCAGACAAACCAGTGCTGTTGCCTTAGGGATCTAAAAGCAGCACCCTATTCCAATTCACAATTGACTAAATTATTATTTTAAATGTCGGATTGCACAATTAAATATAAACAAAATGCATCACCTAGAGCCAAACTGCTTTACAGGAACTTGGCATCAAGCCCTTGTCCAATGCCACTGCAGCAGTAGGAGAACAATAACAGGATGTTGTGAAGGTTTTGATGCCAGGCGGCTCACTCTGGGTTTTTATAACCCAACTGGCAGGATTTCTGAATAGAAGTCTGTTGGAGACCCAGCAGCAGTGTGCCAAGAACAAACAAAAAGCCGGCGGTCTGCATAAAATTCAGGAAACTGAAACTCTTGGGTTTATTGCATATCTGACCCTTAGACTGGGATTTCTTTACAAAGTGTGAGTGTGAATGACAAGACCTCATATTTGATCCTTTTCAAAACACATCAATGCAAAAATAGGCCTGGATTTCATCCTTTTCACCACAAGGCATTTGAGTTATGAAACGTGTCTTGATTCCAGGTGTTGTGGTAGTTTGAGTTCTCTGTAGTGGAGTACAATGTGTTCTGTGGTGTTTTTGAGATGAAGAGTGTCCACTTTCTGTTGCAGAGCAGAGTGATTCAGCATCAGGACACACCTGGTCATTCATCTTCTGCTGCAGATGCTTAAAATTCTTCAACTATTCCCACTAAAACTAAAACAATTACAAGTATCTATAGGCCTACTCTTCAGCCATCAGCAGAGGATGGCCTTCGGAGTTTTAACTTATGCTTGCATTCTATAAATACCACAGTATGGGGCCAAGCCCTTTCACACACACAGACACACCTGCACAATTACCCAACACCCCTCTGACAAAGACAACGGGAACGTTCTCCACTTCTCGGTCTAAATAAGGCTCTGCTGTCTATACCACAACGCTGGGTTGGCAGGAAGCCTGGTTGTGATGGTCCCATCACCCTTACTTAAACCCCATATCCTAATGGCCCTGACCCTCCGGCTCTCCGTCCCTCTCTGGCTGTAGCTGCCCCAAGCAGACACAAGAGTGAGACCAGACCTCTCTCTCTCTCTCTCTGTTTCCTGTATTCCAGTAATACCCACTCACTTCTTAAACAAGAACAGGCCCCATAAGGTGAAGTATATCCCAAAAGTCCCAAAAGTGAAATTAAAATCCAGCATCGGCATTCATCTGAGCCAGACCAGGATCATCATGTATGGTGACCCTCTACCCATCGTATATTGAAACATTTTATGCATATCAGACCAGGAGCTTTTTATGTTATGTAAGTGGGCACACAGACTGACCCAATTACAATACCCTCTTTCCCCACTACTGAGGGGAACAAAGGCACTGGAGTTTGCCCCATAACCAGCTTCAGCAGG
The DNA here is from genome assembly GCF_046254945.1 of Alosa pseudoharengus. Classification (NCBI taxonomy): domain Eukaryota; kingdom Metazoa; phylum Chordata; class Actinopteri; order Clupeiformes; family Clupeidae; genus Alosa; species Alosa pseudoharengus. Next base: position 19,954,359 of record NW_027468870.1, on the reverse strand, counting down.
GCAAGGGCTCGGCCTAAGCTAACCACTCTGTGTCCCTTTAAGGCGGTCCCTCACCTTAGCTGACACACTAACTCACGTCTGTTTAAGGTGGACACAGGTTGTTACCTCTAGAAGCCCTCCCACCTTCAGATGCAGTTGTGATCAACCAATCACAGCCCAATAAATGCAGTATGTTGATTTTATGAAGATGACGTTTATTGACTATAAGGTGATACCAAAGTTATAGGAATCTGAAAGAAGATATGTAGGCTAATCAAGCTAATTTTAATGTGTCTTAAAGTCCAGAGAGGCTGTTATCTGGCTTCATAAAATATCATATGGTACACAAAGACTCCCTTCTATACGACCTCAGCAAGAGTTGAACTTTAGCGTATCGGAATGGAATCCAAGGGAAGCGGAGATAATAATATGTGACTGAGCTTCCAGGATGTCTGACAGGCCCACAGGTGGGCTGAACACACATAAGAGGAAGTGTGTGGTGTGTGTGTGTGTGTGGGGGGGGGGGGGGTGGTAATGACCAGCACTAATGTAAGAAGGGTCAGTGGATCCAGAGCTACACTGTAGCGGCTCGAAGATGGATCCAGTGTGCAACCCAACCATCATGTGAACATCACAGGGGCCCCACATGAGGCGAACGATCCTGTGACTCACAGCTGGTGGACGACCCGAGAGGCAAACACATCCTCCCTGAACGCTAATGTGATATGAGCAGGTCCGGTGCTATAGAGTATCCCAGCAACCAGAGAATCCCAGTGGCCAGATGCCCCAGAGCATGTGGACCATGGTAAGCCTCTTAACTCAAACACTCACTCACTCAAACACCCCCACTGAACCAGTGAACTACAAAAAACATCTGGGGACGCTATGATTGGGCTCACAGTGTATTCTGGGAAATGTAGTGTACTTCAGATGCAGCAAATCTTAACATCAAAAGCCTCTTACACTACCAAAGTATAACTGACGATTATTTTAGACCCCTTTTGTGGTGGCACATAACAGCATGTTTCTCATGCAGAGAAAGTGCCACACACACACTAACAGCATGTCTCCCATGCAGAGAAGTGCCACACACACACACAATGTCTCCCATCCAGAGAAGTGGCACACACACACACACACACACACACAGCACGTCTCTCATGCAGAGAGGTACCACACACACACACTAACAGCATGTCTCTCATGCAGAGAAGTGCCACATACACACTAACTGCATGTCTCTCATGCAGAGAGGTGCCACACACACACACACACACACTAACTGCATGTCTCTCATGCAGAGAGGTGCCCCACACACACACACACACACACACACACACACACACACACACACACACACACACACACACACACACACACACACACACACACACACACACACACACACACACACACACACACACACACACACACACACACACACACACACACACACACACACACACACACACACACACACTAACTGCAACAGCCTGTAGCTCATTCTCACTCTTCATTCCTCAGCTCATAGTAAGGATGTCGCAATATCAGAGTCCAGTTCCTCTGGACATCGAGTCGCGGACGCGGTGTCCTTGAATAAAACAGTACACCACTAATTGCCACGGTAAATCAGGCCTTGCACAGATGGTCTACATGCTATCTTTAAGGAATGAAAAGCAAACTGCATGCTGGGGGTCGGAGTCTAAGAGTATTCATGTAGTGTAGTCTCTCTCTTTCACAGCAGGAAAGCACTAAACTGTATTCATGTAAGGCTCAACCATAACCTGCACAGATATGACTTAAGCATTATGTGTTACACAAGCTGTCCCTCTGATGTCGAACGCTCACCTTCAGTAAATGTAATTAAGGGAGAGATGGAGGAACTGAAGGATGTGAGGGGCTGACTGAGGGTAACCTACATCTCTGAACAGGGCTATCTTTAGGACCGTACCATGGGGATGACACAAAAATGTGTCACCGCTTTCCTGCAGCAGTCTGACAGAAAGTGGTGCAGCTTAGCCAAGCTCCTGTTAAGAGTAGACTTGGAGCTCCATTGGCCAGTCCTCCTGCGTCAGGCTTTTTGTAGGATGTTGTTCTTCAGCAATCTCATAATAGTTAGTCCAGTGTTTCCCACAGAATTGAATTCTATTTGTGGTGGTAGGTGATGCAAACCTGTGCAACGTGGTTATGATGCCAACAAATGTTTTAATGTTTTCTTTAAACATGCATGCAGGTTTTCATCCATCATGCATGCAATTTTCATCCAATTTAAATAGTACAACATAGAAAATCATTGTGTGGTGGTCAATGTTATTATTGTGGTGGGCCACCACAAATAAGTCTCTCTTAACAGTAATGGCTTGGATTCTGATGACTTCACAGACGCCAAGGATAATTTATGTTTAGAGAGCTGAGAGAGTTGTTTTTTTACAAAGCTACTGAAACCAACTGTTAAAGACACATAACTTTGCAGAGACAGGGACAAAGTTAGAGCTTGTTACATCATCAGGTTAAAATACTTACTTGTAAAAGAATTATGTGACACCATTGAAATGTTTTATCTTATGCCAGCTTATGTCCCAAAATAGTACTATGTGCATATCACAAACACACATATTTCTTTGTAGATGGTATGTTTGGAACTTTTGGCAAATCAAAAATATTCAATAAACATAAACAGATCAAATAAAAAAAATATATTCAATGATCCAGATACACATCAGTACTGAGTACTTTCCTTTCTCCACCGTGATGAGTGGGAATATCACATTATGTCACTGGAATGTGGAGTTCTTCAGTGAAGGTTCCACCAGAAGAATGTCACCATGTAAAACATTCTCCCCCTCCCCCTCACTGGCTTTCTGTCTCTCTGACAGAAGATACTGTAGGACACAGGTCTGGGAACAGCTGGGAAAGGGTTAAAGTGCCAGGTGAAACCAGAAGAGGAGGACATTCAACACTGATTGCATCACCAGCTCCCCTTGGGACAAACAAAGCTTCATTGACAGTGTAAAGAAGAAACAGGAGAGAGAGAGAGAAAGAGAGAAAAAGAGAGAGAGAGAGAGAGAGAGAGAGAGAAGAGAGAGAGAAAAGAGAGAGAGAGACTTGGGACAAACAAAGCATCATTGACAGTGTAAAGAAGAAACAGGAGAGAGAGAGAGAAAAAAAAAAAAAAGAGAGAGAGAGAGAGAGAAGTCCCTCACAAAAACCCCAGAAAAACATTTGTCTTTCTGTGAAAAACAAACGTGAATTTGTTTTAGACTGAAAAGAAACATTCTCCATGTCATGATGAATAGAGCATCATGAGCTTAAAACAAATGTCCATTCTATGACAGCAACAGAGAGGTCACCGACACACTGACAGGCTACCTGTTTCCAGTAGTGGTCTTTAAAATAAATCAATTCCTATGGTTCTTCTTCCCCACTGAAATGACACAAACTATGACCCCAATCAATTAACTCCCAGCAAGACAGCAGTTAATGGGTGATAACTGTAGTGATGAAGAGCCCACCTAACTGCTGTGCTACCCCATGCACTATTTATGGAGTATGCTGTATTGCCATTGCCACAACACTTCAGTCCAAACTGCATTGTTTACATGGACATGTCCTGGTTATTGTCAGGTTTTTAAGTTTTCCAGTTTTGTGTTGCGCAGGTAAACATCATATCGCGATTTCAGAACCCAGCATAAGCCCTTATCCTGGTTTTGAGAAATCCAGTATGCTAGCTGGAGTACTCAAAAAAGAAAAATACCGGGGTCCTGTATGTAGCATTTATAAACCTTATCCCTGTTTCTGACAGTTGCTGATTCTAGAGTGCTACAGTACATGCAAGACAGATTGCTGATAACGTGAACCAAATAACGTGGCACTCTCCTGAATGGTGAATATGATAGAAATCAGGATAAGTGCATGTTAACACAGTCAACGAGCCTTCTCTACTACTCACCGTTACCAATTCTGGCAATCTGAGAGAAAATGTTAACTTGGAACACATGTCAAGTCTTAGGCCTATGTCCCCACAGTGATTATAAAGGTGATTCAAAGGTCCAGTCACTAAAAGGCATCACAAGCAATTGAAGTCTTTTCCATGGAAATCATACTCTGTGAAAGTGGCCCTCCAGGCCGACAAACACATGCTCATGTCACGCCTCACACCTATCCCAAATGACACTTAAGCCACATACTTTACATTGCATACCAATGGTTTCAAAACGAACAACGCAACGTCTGGGCCCATTATGATGCAACAACTGAAAGCAATTCCAACAGAAGCGTGACAAGCCGTGGCCTACTGCTGGGGTTGCTGGTTCGATCCCCGACCAGTAGGAAAAATGTGGGCGGGGGAAGTGGTTGAGCACTGCTCTCCCATGCCCACATCCATGGCTGAAGTGCCCTTAAGCAAAGCACCTAACCCCTCACTGCTCCCCGAGTGCCACTGTAACACTGTGTTCACTGTGCTCTGTGTGTTACACTAATTCACGGATGGGATAAATGCAGAGACCAAATTCCTTGTATACTCAAGTATACTTGGCCTATAAACCTGATTTACACACCAGACCAGAATACTCTCCAAGTGAATTTGGGTCTGGTCATACTATAGGCGAAGAAAACGGTGCTATCTAGCTCGAGTTGCTGCAGCCACAGTGCTGCAGGCAGCTACAGTGCTACACTCTGGGGGCATAATCATAATCAATCAGACAGTACTCGGTGACCTCAAGAAACAGAGATCTATATGAAAAATGGCCGGAATTATCCTTTAATTACTCCGCAGCAAACAGCCTTGCATACTAATGTGACTGATGTCTTGCCAGGTGTCACACAAAGCCAGGTTCCTGCAGTCTTACACACACACACACATCTTGACCTAGCATGCTGACTCCACAGCAGAGTCTTGCATGCTAACCACACACACACACACACACACACACACACACACACACACACACACACACACACACACACGCACACACGAACACACGAACACACACACACACACACACACACACACACTCTCTCTCTCTCTCACCTCGCATGCGTCCCTGCTCCCTCCCTCGATGTTCCTAAGCCAGCAGCTGCTCAGCTCTCTCAGCTCCATCATGGCCTGCACCTTGAGACGCACCACATCGCCCGATTGCCGGATCATCTCCACGATCTCGTCGCGGTTCTTGTTCTCCACGTTTTGGCCGTTGATCTCCACCAGCCGGTCCCCCGGCACCAGCCCCAGCGCCAGGTCCTTGCTGCCCGAGCCAGGCTCGGCGAAGTGGACCACGCGCCGGTAGACAGAGCCGTCGGGCCGGTGGTCCAGCATGGTGGTGCGGCGGAGCGAGAAGCCGAAGTCGCCCGTCTTGCGGCGCTGAAGTTCCAGTTCCCGGGGTTCCGGAACCTCAGGGACCACCACCGCCGGCAGCCGCAGGTCCGCGGCAAACGTCTTCTCGACCAGATCGGGAATGCGGACGGGCTGACGAGGTGTCTTGGGTCGAGGGTGAGGCTCGTATCCTCCATCCTCCACTTGGGGGGACACGGCGGCCGAGTTCTGACCCGACTGAGCAGTGGACTCTGGCGGACTCTCCTCTTTGCTCCTCTGGGAGAAGGAGAACCGCTTCATGATCTGGCCCACCTGGGAGCTCTGCTTAGCCAAGGGCCCGAACTTGGCCGCCCGATCCCGTATCGAGGAGGCCCGACTGGACGCGTCCTGCGAGGAGTCCTTCTTCAGGTCGTCCCTGGAGCTGCTAGCACTCATCTGGCCCGAGCTCTGGCTCTGGGCCCGCTCGTAGTCCACCCCGCTCAGACTCAGCTCCGTGTTGCCGACCACCTTGATGGGGATGGGGCTGGAGATCTCCAGCTTGCCCTTGGAGTCGCGCTTGGAGCTCCCGCGGTGCAGGTGGAAGAACCCCCGCCTCATGCCCATCTCCTCCAGGCTCTTCAGCTCGGCCGCTGACATCCTCTCCTTCTTGTCCTTCTTTTCTTTCTTGTCCTTCTTCCCTCCATCCTTCTCAGCGGACTTCTCCTTGTCTTTCTTGATCAGATGGAACATGTTTTGGCTACAAGCAGCACTCTTGCCGTGATCCGTCTGTGTGTTTGCTCCAGAAAAGCTATCCCATACAGGGGACGAGTGTCAGGTGCTAGCCTACTTCCCATATGGTGTTATTCTATGCCCTGTAGCCTTCTCCTCATCCCGTGCCATTTCATGACTGCTGTGTATTTCCCACAAATCAGAGACCTGTCAGACATTGAGGGGAAATTGCATTAATGCCTTTATTTGTTAAATTAAAGATAGAGATAGAGATACACCTTTCCAATTATCAACTTACAACACAAACACAGATAAAGGGCCTTTGTTGTGTTCATCAAAAGCAAAGCTTTCAATAATTCAGCACACAGCCTACTCGCCAACAGTGTGTGTGCACAGTCAAATAATAATCCTTGGCAAGAGAAAAATATGTCCAAACAATTGAAGATAATATGTGAACGCTGTATTTCAGATTCCTCAAGCACCACTCTTGCAGCTGGTCTTTACAACTCACCAATATCTAGGCTACTTTTGCATAAAAGAGGCTAAAGAATAGGCCTATGACTCATTTAAGCTATACATTTTAATTAAAGTGCTTTCAGCAGGCAAAATGATTATCACCAGTTACAACAATAGACCTGCTTTTTTGTTATGTAATTAGGGCCTTCAATGCAGCTCAAAAAGGTCGGAGATCAAGAGAGTCCATGTTGTATAGATAGGACAAGATAGGTTAACAACACAAAAGACAAAAGTCAGTAATGTTCTGCTCAGGTGTCAAAAAGTCTTCTCTGGCTAGATTTATGAGCGCATGCTTCTTTGAGACCCTTTGGCTTAACACTGCAATTGTTTTTATCGCAAGCACCCACACAGGTCACTGAAACACAAAGAACAAGGTGTGTACTTCTGACTTGGCGACAGTGACGTGGACTGCGCCGTGTTTTTCGTCTCGCAGTCGCAGGTAATGAATTCTAATCTAGGCCCACGTTTAAATTCAATTCATTTCAATAACCTAGTTTTAAAAACTCCTCCTAATATTGCTCGTCTCATTTCAGGATATGCACTGTGAAAAGACCGACATCTGAAACCGCAATCGTTTCACTTCACCATTTTCCACAACACAGGTTAGGCTTGTACCACCTGTCACTCACTCACTTCCTGAAAACCTTACCTTTCCCCTTTACTACTCTATTGTGTGACTAGCCGCTATATTTGACTACCACACTGAACATTAAACCCTGGTGCTAGTTTTTCACCACTCTATTCACTCCAATACGGAAATAATTTAAAAAGACAGAGACATAATCACAATATAATATCCTGCATGTTCTGTCAACATTTGAAAAGTGACAAACGCATGTCATATTGCAAGTTTAGCTCTCTACAAGCAAGCAGCGTAATGAGGACTGTTGGCTATCTTGCGTGTTGATCCAATAAAATAGGTTAGCCTGCATTAAACTCCCACTGTCCCGAAGACGCTCTGTACAGGGATGAAAAGAGCTTCATCCTGAAATAGTTGGCCCATTACACTTGGAAAAAGAGTCAACAAGACCCAGAGACAATAGGACGCGATTAAATGAACTGACACGCTGTGCGCAATTGTCATTTCTCTGAAAATCCGTCAGGGTTATTGTTGTGGTTGATAGTCCAGAGCTCACTCACTCATAAGGCTCTCTAAGCCTCTTTGCTCTCATTCTTTATCACACCGGTAACTCCGAGGATACGCAGGCAGCCTCAGAACAAACCATGATAATTTAGTAAATTAAATTTAAAACATAAAGTACTCGCGAAGGTAGGCTACTTACCACTTACCTATGTGATGGGGTGGAGGTGTTCAGAACTCCTTGCAAATTCACTGCATAGGGAGAGAGAGCGCCAGTGCGCTGTAGCACTTTTTGTACTGGGCTACTTGCCCTGCCTGGCGGTTAGTAGGACACTACAAACCATTGCTTTATGGAAGTCGTTCAGCAGTGACCCCTAGTGGTATATTTCTGAAATGCATATACGTTTGCATCTGCTGTGAGAAGCCAGCGGTAGCCTACTTGTCTGCTGTAGGCTAGCTGTATTTGCATAGGTTAGACATTAAAGTGTCATACTGGGCTAAACGTCAAATATCAGATCTAAAACAAAAAGGAAGAGAGCTAAAGGTTTATAAAGAAATGTATCATGGACACCAGGACAACTCTAATTTAGCCTATTACACCTAAAAAAGTTAAACAATGTTTCCCCTGTAAAAACAATTAAGAGAAAAATAGAGTTACTATCTCACTCCACAATTAATCCACGAAGTGTGTCTTAAACTTAGACTATCAATTCTGCTCACTCTAAAATATTTTTTTACAAATATTTTCTTACTCTATTTTACAAAGATACATAGATGACCTCACCACGTGTTCCAACTGAGACTTCTAAGAATAAGGGCTCACTGTATAATTCTAGATGTTCTCTGTAAAAAAAACATTCAGAAAATGTTTAATCAAACACTGTTTTCTTGAAATCTGGTGATGGTTTTGCACTGGCTACCAGCAGTAAAAATCAGAGCTCCAGAAGTGCCATCTGTGCTACTGATATGAACAAACAGGGGCTTTCAAAGCCCAAATATGTTGATCATCATCAGAATTCATCTTAATATGGTAAAGTGGTAATACATTTTTCTGCAGATGGGTGACTGCTTTTCTCACTCTGTCAAACCTTCAGTTATACAAGGCGTCATGCTTTGGTGCATGAATATTTTCTGTGATTTACTTCAAAAAATGTCACACATTTGCATCATTAACCATTTTTTTTCTTTTCTCCCTTCCTGCTGTCATTTTCACTCACATTTTTTCTTTTATTTAATTTATTTCCCTTTCATTTCATCACACAGCATCCTCCACTGACCAAAACTGATATTGCAGTGCGTCTTTTAATGGCTAATGTTTATTCTCAATGAAATCCAAGGGTACTGCCAAAATGGCAACTCTCAGACACAGCAGTTCACTATGACTTCGTTCTGTAGATTAGGATCATTTCACCTCAAGTGTCCATCACATTCATCTTGGTTTGACTCCCCGCTTGATCGGCCTCATTAAAAGGAATTACTATACATGAAGTTTAGGTCAGAAATGTCTTGATTTGACACTGAGCCCACATAAGCTGATACATTTCTTTAACACAGATAGTTTGATAAATTACACTGCAAGGTGGGTGATGTCTTAGCACACATGTCACATCAAATGTCAACATACTGGTGTGCACCCATTTCTTTATGCTGCAAATGTTTTACCATAATAGCCTAATTCTGTGGCATAGATAAGGAAATTAGTTTATTTCCAATCCGTATTGTCTTTCCACAGCATTTCAATATAATGAAAAAAAGACTTTCTTAAATACCACAAAAACCATACATTAAAGCAATTGAAACTGTACCAGTCATACAAATTATTGGCTGACACATAACATAACAAAATTCATGATCACAGTAGTTGACTTGAAATATGGTTATGAATACACCATCATAGCAATGCAATATTCTGAGATAGTAAACCACTGCAAAATACTAAAATACGTATTCTATAAATAAATATATAGTATCGGCAATGTTTGCTTTGTGTGTCTCAATTGTCTGAAAAACCTTTCCTGTTAATTCTGTTAAGTAATAAATACCAAAAAAAAGAATGTCAAGAGCATTTTGCCAAATGGGACACAGACCAGTCCTTTTACAGCCAGGATTTCTCTCCCCTGCCTAATTTGGCCAGCTTGACCTTGCAGTGCTCCTTGTCGTCCAGCCCCCTCCTGGACGTGCACTGCAGCGTGGAGTCCGTCTGGAAGGAGATTGCGGGGGTGTAGGCCGGCACAGCGCAGCTCCTCTCCTGGACCATGGTGGCGGGGGCCTGCAGCACCACCCGGCTCTGGAGGGAGTGCTTGAGCTGCAGCAGGAGGGGGTTGTGGTCGGGGTAGAGCCCCAGCCTCTCCAGGGGGCTCCGGTGGGGAGTGCAGCAGGTGGAGCAGGCGGAGCAGAGCACGCGGAAGATGTAGACCCAGCCCAGGTAGTGCAGCTCCACGATGTTGAGGATGAAGCAGCCCAGGCTGATGCTGAACATGAAGTTGAGGAAGATGGTCTTCTCGGTGGCGCGCGACACGAAGCAGTCGGTCCGATTTGGGCAGGGGTAGGTCTCACAGCGGAACAGGTGCGGCACCTCGAAGCCGAACAGGTAGTATTGGCCCACCAGGAAGGTGATCTCCATGATGGAGCTGAGCACCACGTGGACGATGTAGATGAGCAGCACCTGGCTGGACAGCTCTGTGGGGTCCTTCCGCACCACGGGGACCCCATCTTCCAGCAGGTTCTGCTCCACGCTCTCGCTGCCCACCGGGGGGCCCCAGGTCTCCTCGGGGCCAGAGCTGAAGACTGGCGCTGACGCGCTGGCGTCCGTGGTGTCCTCTGCGTCCAGTTTCACCTGCGCCACCGAGAAGTCATCGGAGGTCGGACACCTGGCGATGGCCGGCACCGTGTCCGCCTCCAGCTTCTCATCCTTGGCGATCTTGTGCAGCACGTAGACGATGTAGAAGATGGACGGCGTTGAGACGAGGACGATCTGGAAGACCCAGAAGCGCAGGTGTGAGACCGGGGCGAAGGTGTCGTAGCAGACGTTGTTGCAGCCAGGCTGCAGCGTGTTGCAGGTGAACTTGGACTGCTCGTCGCTGTACACCGCGTCGCCCACCAGCGCCACCAGCAGGATGCGGAAGATCAGTAGCACGGTCAGCCAAATCTTACCGATGACTGTCGAGTGGTTCTGCACCTCCGTTAGGAAGCGACCAAGAATGGACCAGTCTCCCATTCCTTAGCCTGTACAGACATACAAAGACAAAGGAGCATTATGTTAATGTTAATGTTAGCAGATTACAAGAGATACTATTATTATGACCTGAATTGACTGTCCTCAGTACCTAATTACTTGATTACCTTGAACAGATTTATATCTCTACATCTTACTTGCAAACTTGTATACTCATACAGGAAGTAATGACATCAATATATGACTCATGACAACCAATTCTAAAGAATACATGACACATGTCATACAGATAGCCCTTAGAGGTGGGGCTTAGAGTTATGATTACTGGTAAGTCTCCACCCCTTAACCCTTAAAGGAGTACCGTCACACCAGTGTGACGGGAATGTTGAGAAATGAACGTTCTAAAGAATATCTGGGTTCATTGAATTCAACATAGAATTTTAGAACCTTCAATTGTTGCGGAACTTAGAACGTTCAAAAACCTACACCTTTAAGGGCTAAGAAATATCTAAAAATCCCTTTCTTAGGTGGAACATATGGCTGAAAGACATTTAAATGACATCTTACAACAATGTATTATCCTTAGCTGGAAGATTATTTTCTCTCCTTGTCATTATACTCACAGATTTACTGTTTTATCAAATAATATAAAGTTGTTATCCTTAGATTTCATCTTTCATTTTAGTCAAACATCCAGAATAGCCTACACAGGAACAGTGTTCAACAACATTTCCCATACTGGTTGGTAAACATGGTCTTTACATAACCTGCTGTTCTGTCATGTTTTGAAAAAATAGTCTGCTCAAAAAAAAAGAAAAGAAAAACATAGCCTATTTTAAGACAAGAACTCACTTCATTCAGTCTAACACCACTGAAATGACTCACCTTTGTCAAGTTAGTTCCTGTGCAATCCAAATGTGGATAAATGCCAAAGCATACCACCTGCATAACTATATTTAATGATGAAAAACAGAAGTGGATGCTGCAGAGTGTATGGCTGTGGACGAGGGGGAATGGGCTGACCACACCATATTCCCCCATTCTCCCCGAACTACTGATTGCACACTGTATGAGAACAAAGGCTTTCAATGTACAGTGGGACAAAGATTGAGATGTACAATAGGGGGCACCTTTTTAGAACAACTAACAGTCAAGCGGAGTTCAAAGAACGAGCTGGAAAAATGACTACAATGCTGATTTAAAATAGATTTTTTTCCACTGTTGATGTAACATAAATATGCAATTTGCCACTCAATACAGTAGTGTGCTTATCTAGAATAGATCAAATAAGCCTATTGAGTTGTTATGAATAAAACTAACATGAAATCATGTATATGTGAAATTGGGCTCCATATCTTCTCTCCAAGTATATTTTATGTATCATGTACATGTACATTTCTCCATTATGTCTGAGATCAAAAAAGGGTTTCTTTAAGAACAGAAAGACTTTAAAGCCTATGCCTATGGCTGTGTCTTTAGACACACACCAAAAAATGTTTTAACTGTAAAGCTAAACTGCTCAAGCAGAGGTAAAAGAACAATGACTTAATTTAAATGTATAACATTACAATATATTGGAATGAATGTCATGTCAAAATTGTAATAGATACTTTTTTTTAAATATAGTTTTCTTGGGGGTAGGCCTACCCTATGTTGATGAATTGCATAAGGCGCAGCCTTCTGAATGCAACAGCACTAAAACATGCAACATGGTCAGTAGAGCTCCCATCCCCACTGAATGCAATTTACATTTCAGACAGAGTGCATCAACATCAAGGTGCAAAATGTTTGCATTTGCTCTATCAGACCAGCATGCAGTAGTATTAGGCCTATGAAGAAAATGCATAGTGGTTGCCGAGACCTGAGATGTATGTGAAATACTAGCCCAGTTTGATTAGGTTTATGTGCGTAATGAAAAGACTAGGCCTACTGTATTCATATCATAACTCATATTATCGCCTCATTCATTAGGCCTACATAGTGCAATAATAATTATGATTGTATTTACTATAGCCCATGTTTTATATTGCCTATGCACTAGGATAAGTGAAGGATTCCTACAGGCCACATTACATTGCTTTTCTTCTGGTTAAGTTGAAAATTAATTTTCACATTTGCAGCAAGTGTTTGTAGGCTAATGGGAATATTGCATTGGCCTAAAAAGCCATCGTAGTAGTAGCATGAAATCATTTAGCCCTTAGACCAGAGTTTCTTTAAGTCGTAATTATGAAACACAGTGCTCGAAATAGATGCGTTTTATAAGGAGATGAAATCCTAACGTGTTAAACTTTGTAGTGGACCGATAGGGAGTTCCCATGTCAAGTTGAAGCCTCGTTGCTTTAAGGATTAAATGTTATTTCCATGGAAAATTGATTTATTGCAAACTTTATTAAGTAGGCTATATTAAGTAACGTTAGACTAATTCACTTGTTTAGAGAGAACTGAAATGTTGCACTTAGTCAAACGAAGCTGGTTACGTAAAAGAGAAAAAACACACCGGTCGGGGTGTCTTGCAAAACACGCGCCTGTGTAATTCAAGAATACCCCGCGACAGCAGCAGGCAATTGATCAAGTTCTTGCCATTTTTCGAATACCCCCTATGGTACTCCAAAATGCACATTAAAGGGATAGTCTGATTGTCGTAAAAGTACTTTTTCAAAAAATATACAAATTATGGTAAAAAGTACAAATATGTCATTAGAACAGTCAAAATATAATATCGATTTGTCATTGCTGTAGCTACATTTTAAATATATTTGCATATAATTAGTCATTAACAAACACACACTCCCCCTTATGTTTCTCGGAATGGTTTGGTCCTAGGGTTACAGGAAGTTGTAGCAGCTGCCATGTTTGGCTGCTTTGTTGTAGATTTCTTGTAGGTTTCCTGCAGATTTTTTTCTTAAGTGTTGCAATGGAACCGAGCTGGAGCACATTTTTATTTCAGGTAAGATTTGCGTCTGGGATTTGATATCGCGATATGTTACAAATACTTACTAGTAGTTAAGACACTTTGTTTGTGATGTTTTTTATTAAACTATATTTTAAGTAGCTAGCTAAAGCAATTCTGGCAAAACAATGGTACATCAATCCTAGGCTTCCAGCTGTGAGGAAGAGCATGACGCCTGGAAAAATCAGTTTTCCCGTCTGAAAACGGTTAGTTGTTAAAAAACAGAATATATCGCACCAACCCTATACATAGAATGATTAACTTGTACGACTTGAACACCGAGCTTTGTTTTATTTCAAGCTTGATCAAAGCTCGCGAACATGAGGGATCATCCGTCGTCTCCGCTAACGCCACCGCAAGCCAGTCTTGTTGTTTTCTTTGGTGGTAACGTTAACGTTAACCGTTGATCAGTTTTATTTGATATGAAGGAATGAATTCCCTTCTTATTTTCACTTTTACTTCTAGACATGGTTCGAAGTAGCACAAAGTGAGGGGAACTCTTTTCAAATCGGTGCCCCGTAAGGTCTGATTTTCAAATAAGTGAACACTGATTACTTTTCCCTGTCCTTTTAGTGATTCAAATAGCAATGTAACCGCGGGTTTGGAGAAGGAATTCGAGCTATGCGTGTAAAAAGAACGATTCTGTTGGCGACAGTTTTTTCAGACCACCCGGGTCTGCTGATTGTGTCATTGTCTGGTAGTGATTGAATTGCGATGCATCTGTGACTTAAAAAGGGATTTGATCAGGTCTGTTTCAGTCGATTATGCACGAGGACTATCGTGAGTGTTGTAACTTAGGACTAGCTGGCGTGCTAGCCATCTAGATTCTAGCTGGCTACATTGCGCATAACTTAACTTACATCAGTGCTTAGCTAATGCTACCAGCCTACAAATTAGCTTACACTCGCCACCGACTTTGAATCATTGTGCTGTGTAATGTTGACAGTTGTGGGGGTTTTATCCACGAAACTGTAAATATTTTGGCTTGCTTTCAGCGCAAGTCGCATCTCGAGCGATATCTCTGCGGGCAAGCAAGTTTTAATTTCAGTCGTACCACGGTCTTTTCGAACTCTGTTCACGTTAACATACTGTGCTGCTTGGTGTGTTACAAATGGGTATAATTAGTCTATACCGCGTTTTTCATCGTCTGTTTTTAGATTTAGATGCCCGTCTTCTTGTACAAAAGCCACTCACTTAAACATCAGATTTGCCGACAAGTTGTTATAAATAACATTTTTATGAGTCGTGCCGTTTGTTTCAAACAGCATGGTATTTCTTGGTTATTTTCCTTGGCGTCATAGCGAAACGTTTCACTCTAACATTACCGTCCAGGCCATCTGCCAGAGATGAGTCAGAGAGAGATCACGGCATCAGACATGACTACATTGGGATATATGCATGTTGGTAAATAGCTGCCTTTCTAAATATACGCCACCGGGTATTGGTTTCGTGCAGCGCAGATAGTTGAAGCTAAATGCACGCGCAGACTGTCATTACTGCAATATTAGTTTGGCACTCGCTTAAAGCATTGCTGTTTGGGCACAGTTGCGTGTTTGAATCTCATTATAATGGGCTTGCGCTCTGTTTAAAGCTGTATTAAGGACTGCCTTTCCCCTATCTAGTTATCTTGGATGCGTAAAGTCGAATGACTTTAATTGTTGATTCAAACTGTAGTCTCATGATTTTTAGCACATGACATAGTGAGGATCATTACATTCCCAAAACTGCTTGTAAAGTGTGTCTGACACATTGCTCCCACATTAACTTTTTTTTCATGTTTTGCTGGGTTTTTAATGTCAGTTTTGCCAGAATGTCTGGATCACCTGATCCTTTTAACTGTGGAAATGAGATATGAACAGACATGGGTGTATATAACTGTGTGGATTGATCTTAAAGCTTGTCAGTTGAAGTGAAATTGGACCAGTTTGATCACAGATCCCTTTTAAGTCACATTATGTACTAACATAAAAAAATGCTCCCTGTCTGTTTCTGTATTTATGCGTGTGTGCCTGCCTGCTTTAACACAACATTAGATTGTGGAGGTGCCTGAAATACTTGTCCTTAGGCGAGTGCTTCTTTCGCCCACATCTTTTTTTTGCTTTGAAGTTTTTGCCATAATTGTGACAGGTAGAGCTACTGTATCCCCCAGTGCACAGAGGAGTGCAGCTGTTTCCAGCTAATTGGTGCGAGCGCTAGGCTTCAGCCATAGCACACACTTAACTAGTTAGCAGATGTTATAGTGCCATACACACACAGGCCTGGCTAGACTTGGAAATGTCACATTACTTGTGTTAACCTGTCTCCCGAGAGGCAAAGGTTTCTTAAATGTGTCTGATCTTCTGGTTGGATTGTCGAGGAGCCAGGCGCTGGCCTTGCTGGGGGGGGGGGGGGGGGGGGGAAGGTGGTGTGGGTGGTGGTGGTGGTGGTGGTGGTGGTTCTTTTTTCTCGGATGCAGGTATGGAGTGAGGAGGTATGGAGTGTGAAATGGCCTTGCTGTGCGTTTTTTGTTGCATTTTCTCGTGTCCCACGCCGCATCCTCCCACCTGCGGAGGGACAGCTGGTGTGTCGTGCCCGGCGTCTCTGAGATCGCCTCCTCTTGCTTCCCCTCTTGTCTCTCCGCTGGCGCTAGGCTCTCAGCAGCAGGAATCCAACTGCACCGCTGGCTGATGGGGAAGGAGCTTCCCGCAGAAATACAGACGTGTCTCTCCCCTCAGACGCTACGTGTTCAAATGATTTGATTAGTTGCTGCCTTTGCTAAATGAGCCGGTCAGTTATGCACGTCTTGCGTGTTCTCGCCCAGTCTGGGCCAGTAGAAACACTAAGGCTGCAATGCGACGCGACTTGGTGGCCAATGGCGCTCTGTTTTTTTGGAGTGGGGAGATGGTGTCCCTTTCATGTGAGCACTGGTGTGCGAGCAAGCGAGCGGCCTTTGTTAGTGTGTGTGTGTGTGTGTGTGTGTGTGTGTGAGTGTGAGTGTGTGAGAGAGGGGGAGAGAGTTGAACTACGTGTAATCCCTTTAGTGTTGTGGCTGGGACTGAAGCATGGAGAACGGCCTCAGTGTTTGCACCAGTCCTTTTCCCAGCAGAGGCACTGAACACACACACATACGTATGACTCACGGCCTTCCGGGCCAGGTTGGAAAAGAGGGATAAAAAGAGGGAGCGAGTCAGCCGGTGAGTCGGCTATTGATCTGGAGGACTCTGGCGGCGAGAGAGGGATGGTAATGGGCATCTGGATGGCTAAAGTGACCTTATCCTGCATGAGCCGATCTGTGCCGAATGCGAACCGTGCGGTAGCCAACCCTAATTTCATTTCCAGCAACGGCAAGGAGGATGTGTCTATGTTAGCTATCAGAACCTCAGTACTGACCACACACACCAGACCAGACGCAGTGGTCGACCCAAACCTTGTGTGTGTGTGTTTGTGTGTGGTGACCGAGCCAAACCTGCTCAGTAAATATCCAAGCAAGAGCCACGACGTGTCTTGGAGGCCCAGTGCATAGAATGGAATCTCGTAATGCTTTTTGTGGTGCATAATTCCGTTAACCGCCAGACACTGGGTTCAGACTGACTGTTTGCATGTGACTTTCAAAGGGTTTTGCTCCACTACGAGCAGGCGAAAGTGAGTAGAGAGATGAAAAGTGTTTAAAATGATAAACTTAGGATCTAAGCAATGGCCCTTTTTCCTGTTCCCTATGTGCTATGTCCATCCTATTGATAAACATTGTTGATGTTAAGAGGAACCACCAAACTGTAAATGCTTCCGATATCCCACAGGTAGGCAGACTAGCTCCTGAGTCGTCTTTGTGACAGTTGAGACAAAGTGAGATGAGACGAGACGAGAGAAGATGAGATGAGGAGAAGAGACTCTGGCTGCTACAGGGTTTTTGTCTGTTGTGTGTTTGTCTTCCTCAGAATCTGCTACTCTCTGTTCTCTCTAAGCTGCTTTCATATTCAAATTTTTAATAAAAAAAGAAGATTCTTTCTAAGAAGACAAGGGGCTGTGGGGTGGGGTGGAGGGGGGGGGATTACAATTTTTCGGCGGCGCGGCGGTAGCGTCCACACCAGATCAGGCCAGCCCAGCCGTGTTCTCCGGCCTGTCTGCTCCGCACTCCCCCATTGTCAAGGAGGTGGCTGTCTTTTGAGAGCTCCCCTCGGTTTGGATGTTATTTACGTTGCAGTGACCTCAGCCGCCAGCGCGCATTTGGATCAAAACTGTCAGAGCGGCGTGAAGGCGCAGCAGGCTGCAGTCACCGCTCCTCGCTGCTGTCTGGGGGACCGCCAGACAGGCCTCTGCGCTACACACACACACATACATACATACACACACACATGCACACACACACACAGATACACGCACACACACACAGATACATGCACACACACACACACACACACACAGACACAGATAAATATATAGACATAAAGATACAGATGGAGACACTCACACTCATATATATATAGGGGTAAAAACACCTACAAAGACACTCGTATGAAGGAATACAGATGTGTGTGTGTGTGAGAGAGATAGAGAGAGATAGAGAGAGAGAGAGAGACCCAGACAGGCAGACTGGGAGATGATGAAGACGCCTGTGATCATGAGGGGACTGCCTGACGGTGCAGGTGGGAGGTGATGAAGACGCCTGTGATCATGAGGGGACTGCCTGACGGTGCAGGTGGGCAGACAAAAGGAGGGGGAGCCGGCAGCCAGCCTACCAGGGGAGATCCCGTGTGTGTGTGTGTGTGTCTATGCACACACGTCACTGAGAGTGTGTTTGTGTGTGAGTGAGATAGAGGGCAAGAGCGTCTCTTTCTCTCTCCTCCCTCTTTTCTTCTCTGTCTCTCTCTTTCCCTCCCTTTCTCTCTCCCTCCCTTTCTCTCTCTCTCTCTCCCTCTCTGTTTTTCTCTTTCCTCTGTCTCCCTCTCTCTCTCTCTCTCTCTACCTCCTCCTCTCTATTTCTCTCTCTCATGCTGAGTCTGTGTTCATGAATAGAGGAGCCAAATCAGTGCAGACTCGGACACAAAGCCCCCCCCCCGCGGGGCCCAGAGTGCATCACTGCCCGGCTCTCTGTCTGCAACAATGGAACCGATGGAATAAGGAGGAGAATGCGCAATCCATTTTTCTTCTCTCTCTTTCTCCCTCCCTTTTTTCTTTCTGTCTCTTTTAATTTTTTTTCTCTCTCTTCTCCGCGTCCCCTCCCCCCCCTCCCCCAGCGCTCGGGACGGACGGGTGAACCCGAAAAAGAGAAGGGTCAGGTATTTAACCTCGGCCTTTTGCTGATTACGGAAGAGTGTGTTGTCGTCTTAATTGTGGTGTCCTCTTTTTCCTGCGGTCTCAGACTGTGACGTGGCACGAAGAATTCTCTTCTCAGCAATATTTCTATCATGTTCCAGACCTACTTTCCCAAGACCAGTAAATTATGGACTACCATTAAAAAAAAAACAGGATTTAGGGAACGACTAGGCTAGTTGATAAATTTAGTTTTGAAGAAGAATATTTGCACAAGCAGTTTTTCCTGTAGTGAAATTCAGTGTTTATTACCACTTAGCATTTCAGATATATTTACTGAATATTTATAACATGCTAATTAGTAAAAAAAATATATTTATATATCAGCCCAGTTATAAACTTAGTTTGAATTTCAACTGATTCCATATTCTGTATAGATATATGGGTGGTGCTGAAAAGAGTTTCTTGTTGGGATCTTGTAATCTGGAAGTAAGTGTTCCCCATGTTTGTACGATGTATGGGGGCCCCCCTCACATATTTAGGATGCTCCATTGAACCACAATGGCAGCTCTGAGCCGGCTTGTTTGCTTGCCTTCATTGTGCACTTGAGGGCCGAGGCCTTGCCAGATGTGCCTTTGTGCTGCCTTATTGGCACGTTGTCATAGAGCGGAGGAGTGTACGCTTTTGTGGTGTTGTATGGACAAGACCTGCTCTTGGGCGTTTACTGAGCTTGTACCCAAACAGCCAGTAAAGCTTGCGGTTTTGTTTATAACACCTGTTCTAGTGTTGTAGTGTTTTGCCTGTGGGTGTTGGAGTAGTGGGATGTAGAAGTAAGCTAGGCCTAGTGGACCACCTCAAGCCAGGGCTACACATGTACACAGAGAGAGAGATTTTTGTTTTTGGTTTGGGTTTTTCAGTGGCGGAGCAGCATCCTGTTCCTAAAAACACAAACTTGTGCTTGAATTCCCTCAGAGAGCCCCTGTGCCATATCTAGGTCACTGTTTAGTCTGTCCAGCAATCGGACAGGAAGGAGCGTTTTCAGAGCACTGTGTGTGCGTGTGTGTGTGTCTGATTATTTTTTAATGTCAGACAGTGGAGGTGGCTGGTCGCTGTTCACGTCAGAGCTGTGTTGTGTCTCAGTCGGAAACCACTTCAGGTGGAGAAATGCTCAGTCTGTAACCTCACGTCACCAGCTTGATCGGACGCTTTTTCCCCACTCAACTCAACTAAGTGCTGCCCTTTTATTGGTGTTTTACGCCTGACTTTCAGCCGCTGTACTCCGGTGCTCTTGTGACACATGCGTGGGTGCCTGGAATGATGGTTTTGTTTGTTTGTTTGTGATGGCCTTATGGAAGAGCAGAGTTTGCGTTCGTCTTGTAGACTCCTCATCAAAACTCTAGCTCTGGGGCTCTCTGCGCTGACATGAGAGCGCCGACACTTGCCGTCACTTGCCCACGCGCACACCAGCAGCGTGCCCAAATGACAAGACTTCAGTCAGCAATGGATTTTATTGAGCTGCTCTGACAAAAATAGAACTGAATCATAATCTACAAGGCAGCAGTGGTGTAGTGTTTTATTGAAAACAATGGAATCGAAGTTAACCAACGTGTAAGATGAAACTAACTTGTGTCGGTGCTGATGTGCAGGGGGCTCCCCCCCCCCCCCCCGTCCTCCGCCTAAACTGGGCATCACTGGCCCATGAGGCGGTCTGAAGCCCTGTTGCCAGGGAGCAGGTGTTTGGTCTTAATCACAGTTGGTGCCGAGACCAATTGATTCCATGCTTTCCATACGGATTTAGATGGCGTTATACTTGATCACTTCTGGCCACATTTTGCTTTATGATTAGTTTGCCTTGTCTTTTTCAGAAGCTGTAGTTGGTCCTGGTGGTCAGAGTTTGGTTCTATCTGTAGTTTGCCATTTTGCAGAACCATATTTGTCTGGTATTTGGTCTAAATCACTGTGTGAGTTCAGTTCCATGTCAAATACACCTCTCTGTATTTGCTGGTCTTGGGCCTACAGTAGATCACCAAGTCTGGCTTCAGTGTCTGGTAGAGCCAAAGTCTTTTTAGGCAAGTCCCCCCACTCGGCGGCCATCTTGCAACGCAATTTGGGCAGTTATCAGCAGCTATTTTCTTATTCAAGTGAATGGGGAGGCATACAGGAAGGAGCAGGGTATGTGCAGAGCTTACTGCCATATTGGCGTTACAAACTAACCCCATGCGTTTCAATGGTGGATTCTGTGAGTGCTGTGTCTCCTCATTAGAAAGTCTCTGGTGAAGCGTCTTGTGTTTTGGCCTTTCCTGGTTCTCAGCCCCTCTGCTGGACTAGGTAGCCCCTCGGATTCCTCCCTCTGCTTCACATGAGTCGGCTACTTTTGCAGTCAGCTGACAACTCGGAGAGCCGGGCAGCATGGCTAGGTTTACACATGAGGACCGATTTAGAGGCACTGGATTGGGCTGCAGTTCAGCATTTGGTAATGAAAATAGTCCAGTCTATTTTTGGGCCCGTGGAACACCTACCTGGAGGAGGCCTATTCGCTTGGCTCTGGACGCTTAGGCGACATATGACCACTAATGCACATCAACAGCAAACATCGACTTTCTGCGCTGATATTTCAAGCTTGGGCCAGGCCGTGTTTAACTACTGGGCCACTCTATGGCATTACACTTCTGAAACTAGTTGTATAACCTTTCCTTTTCCAGTAGTCTCATAAGTTAAAGGGAATTATTTTCCTGTAGTCTCATAAGTTAAAGGGAGTCCTTTTCCAAATGTGGCACAAGTTACAGTGAGTTATTTTCCAGCAGTCCCATAATTTAAAGTGACACTTTCTGTGGTGAAGGAAACTCTAAACTCTATGAGTAAGTCTTCTCTCTCTCTCTCTCTCTCTCTCTCTCTCTCTCTCTCTCTCTCTCTCTCTCTCTCTCTCTCTCTCTCTCTCTCTCTCTCTCTCTCTCTCTCTCTCTCTCTCTCTCTCTCTCTCTCTCTCTCTCTCTCTCTCATCTCTCATCTCTCATCTCTCATCTCTCTCTCTGTCCTGGTAATTTTCCTGTTGTGATGTGAGAGCCCCCTGCCCGTCGTTAGTCATCGGCCGGCGCAGCGAGGGCAGGCTAGGCGGAAGTGGTGACGGAGCCCCGCTGGTCATCTTTCAGCCTGGACTCCCAGTGCAGCGTAGCGTAGCGTCCTGCCGCGCGGCGCTCTGCTGTTCTGCTGCCGCGCCGAGCGGAGCACGGAGACGCGACACGCCACACATGCACTCCACATGACTCACTGGCTATTTCTGACAAGCCGCCGACACGCTGGCTTTGGTGAAGTGCTCGTGCACACACACACACACACACACACACACACTCACACTCACACACTGAAACTCTCTCTCTCTTGCTCACTTCCTCACTTTCTCTGTCTTTCTCTCGGCTCTTGCATGCCCTCACTTTCTCTCTGTCTCTTCCTCTTCTTCTGCACACACGCACTCCTCCTAACTCCCTTACTTTTACTGTCTGTAGCACTCACACACACAGTCTCTCGCTCTCTCTCTCTCTCCCTCCCTCCCTCTGTCTCTCTCTCTCTCTCTCTCTCTCTCTCGTTCTCTAGGGCACTAACTCTCTTTCTACGGCTTCGTCGCCGGTTCTCTGCTCTGTCATCCACTGCTCAGATGATGTGTGTAAAGCTCTGGCTAAGCCAGGGCCCAGGCGGCCGTCATAATAGATTTTTGGCCCTGGGAACACACCCACACACACCCACACACACACTGACATGGTCATTGGTGTTCAGTGCTTGCAAAACACAGCACACTCAGTGGAACAAGCAGTTCTGTCCACTCAGAGCCAAAGCGTGTGTGTGTGTGTGTGTGTGTGTGTGTGTCTATGCAGGTGCGTGCTTACGTTTGTGTGTGCGCCATTACTAGTCACCTGCAAATGGTTTGACTTCAAGGCTGTTCCTGTCCCCATTAAACCATCACAGAAAGAGAGCAAGTTTAAAAGACAGTCAGTTTGAGAGAACATTCTATGCGTGTGTGTTTGTGTGTTTGAGGTGTAAAGATGTAGGCCAAGCTCCCCAAAAAGAGCTGCGTTGTATAAACCCTTGGCGGAGGAATGATGTTAGTGAGTGGCTTAAGTAACACCTCAGGGAACCTGGCTTCCCCGGATCTCTGCCGCGTTCTCAGAAAGCCGAGGAGGCGCCCAGCCGGCCTTTCCATCGCCCTGGACACGGTGGTAGCCATTAGTAAGCACTTTCCCCGACTCGACTCCGACTCCAGCCATGCTGACCAAGCTCCTGACTTCCTTCCAGGGAGAGAGAGAGAGGGGGAGAGAGAGAGATGGGTGGAGGGGAGGGGGAGAGAGAGAGAGGGTGAGGGAAGGAGGAGGACGAGAAGAGGGAGCAGGCTACTAACGCTGCTGTTAAGCCAGTGACTGACACCAACTGGCAGCAGCAACAGCTCTGGGAACTGGCTCTACCTGGCTGGAAATCAATGTTAAAGTGTGTTTTCAGGGAATCAAAGCAGTCGGGTCCGAACCCCTGAAATGGTCTTGGCACAGACTGCAGCAGAAGCACTCTTGAGCGCTCTGCATTTAAAGCAAAACTTTGGATCTAACTTGGCTCAAAACAACATGTTCTTTTAACAATGTAGCCTATCCCATGTCATGGTCAGACCACAACAGACAACACTACGGTTTAGGCCCTTGTTTTTGTTAATCACTGTGGCTAGGCACACTAGTGTGCCGTGAGAGATCGTCAGGTGTGCCGTGGAAAATTATCTGATTTCACTTTATTGGTCCAAAAAGATAATCTTCTATAAAATAATTGTTTATATTGTACTGGTCTCATTGAGTGTGTGGCTGATAGTATGCTATCGATGCAACAATTCCATTATCCGTGATTGGACACAATTACATGCAGGCTGGGTAATGTGAACCTCTCCATGGTGCAAAGTTCACATGTTTTGCTCTCCTTGAAACGGTGGATGATTCGATCCTCAGACAAAGTACCATCCTTTTTAATAGCTGAAAAACTACAGGGCTAGCTTTTCAAAACCGGTGTCTTCATTTTTGTCATGGGCATTAAATAGGACAACTGTAAGCATATTAGCCCATTGTTCTTTTGTTTTATACTCACAAAAATACATATAATTCTCCCTGCGTTTATTTTACTGAAAGGGTTTTGCATAAAGGCGGTTGTAAGGGACCTGTGTTTGTTGGAGTCTTGAATATTATAAGAAATTTTAGACTATGGTACGTTTCATTTTTGTAACATTTGGGACTTTGGCGTGCCATGGGATTTTTTCAGGGTAAAAAATGTACCGTGGTTAAAAAAAAAACACTGGTTTAGGCTTCTGCTGTTGGCCTAGTTAGCTCAGTGTGTTGATAGCTGTATTGTAGTCTGCAGTATTGTGCTGCCATGCTGACGTGTGTGTGTGTGTGTGTGTGTGTCCCTCTCTGCAGCAGGCCAATGAAGCCCTTCATCACCAGCACCAGGTGGCCCAGAACAGCCTGCTGCCTCTGCTCAACTCCAACGCCGAGCCCGTGGACCAGAAGCCGGTGATGCCCATCCCACTGGACCAGAAGCCGCCGGTGAGCCAGGCCACGGGCCAGGGTGGAGGCGGCGGAGGTGGTGGTGGAGGAGGAGGAGGCAGCGGAGGAGGCCCCATGGCCGTGGTGAAGAAGGAGCACAAGACCAAGACGCCGTTTGTGTGCAGCTACTGCAACAAGGCGTTTCGCGACAGCTACCACCTGCGCCGGCACGAGTCGTGCCACACGGGCATCAAGATGGTGTCGCGGCCCAAGAAGGCGCCGCAGTCGGCGCCCACCATGGTGCCGCTCATCTCCTCCATGCAGCGGGAGAACTCCGGCGGGAACCCCTCCTACATCTCCACCATCGCCGGCATCCTCACCACGGCGACCACCTCGGCCTCCACAGGCTCCAGCGTCATGTCCTCGGTCTCCATGGGCAACATGCAGCAGCAGCAGCAGCAGCAGCAGCCCCAGCAGCCCAAGAAGCCGCCGAAGCCGGTGAAGAAGAACCACGGCTGCGAGATGTGCGGCAAGGCCTTCCGCGACGTCTACCACCTCAACCGCCACAAGCTGTCGCACTCGGACGAGAAGCCCTTCGAGTGCCCCATCTGCCACCAGCGCTTCAAGCGCAAGGACCGCATGACCTACCACGTGCGCTCGCACGATGGCGGCGTGCACAAGCCCTACATCTGCTCCGTGTGCGGGAAGGGCTTCTCCAGGTGAGCAGAACGACCTTTGACCTCTGCGATCTTGCATTCACTACTGCCTTAAAGGTATCTATGCGATGTTGGGTAACGTCACTTCTGTTGACGTTCAAACAAAACGGAGAGCTAGCTCGCTACCCCTCCACCCCACCCCTTCCCTCCCGTGCAATTGAAACATCTCACATTTTTTCCGGACGCCTAGTTAAATGCGCTCCGCTGGCTGCAGACAATTGCAGTTTAACAATAAACAGCAATGCTATTCTGAGGTACCTGCCTAGTTTTATTCCATAAGTATATTGTTTTTATAGACGTTAGTAGCATGCGCTATCAAGAGCTTCCATGTGCTGTTTGTCAACATCGCAAAAACTACAATTTTCACACAACTTGGTGGTAAGGTGTAGCACTGGCTAAGTATTAATTTCTGGAGCTGTTTATTCAAAGGATTTCCCCATATCGTATAGCCTATTAGCTCTCAACAACAGCGGAAATGAAACATGGAGAGTGGATGTCTCCCCGCGGTGACTATTAGATGTGCACTCGGTCGCGATTCGATGCAGGGGGAAAAACAACTAGGGATGCACGATATATCGGCGGCCGATATATTATTAGCCGATAAGTGAAAAAATGAAAATATTATTATCGGTCCGATAACAGAATTCTGGCCGATAATTTGCGCCGATATTTTTTAAAGTCCTAATTTAGGCCTACGTAAGGTCCGTCTGGCTACACTGAGCTAGCCTACTTGAGCTTGGTAGGCTATATTTTTTCCTCAATATAATGTCAGCGGTGTGAATGTATTTCACCACTCTAACAAAATCTGTGGATATGCGTTCATTTGGGAATCTGTGCATCTCAAAATCCTCTCGTGAATGATCCGCCATTTAACCTTAACAGAGTGGAGCTCAGCCCAATCTAGAGCCGTCTTGTGCTGGTGTGTTTGCACTTTACCGCGCTGGTCGGGGAAACAAATAAACAAACTCGTTAGTGGGACGACATAAGTAGGCCTAGTTCTAAGTTGTGTTTTAGTATTATATTTGCATTACTTTAGCTTGGGTTTTGTATTATTATCTAGAAATATGCTAACCATTCGTGCTTCAGTTCCAGACAGGTCATCATAATAAGTTATTAAAACCTTCGGGGCTAACGCCTTTCATTTCTGCTGCAGCAGGTTGTGCGCAACAGAGTAGACGGACATAAGATACAGTCTGAGGAGTTGCAGCTTTATTCAGTTACCCGCAGTTGAAACTAAACCTAAGTTTCCCTCACAAACTCTGATTTGGTCGCTATACTGTAGCTTATTCCAAGCTGAGCCGTTTATGAGCGTTTAGTCCTAAATCAGGGTGTCCGCGCGGTAGTAAAAGGTAGTAAATAGAATCTACCAAAATTAAGGCCCTTGAAAGGTAGTAAAAGGTAATAAATGCAATTTGACTTGGTAGTAAATTTTTCATCACCACCTCAATATGAGTTTACATTTTTTGCTTAATATTTGTGTCTACGTGTTTTAACTTCATCTTGCCTAAATATATACTGTACGTGCTAACAGGACCTGAGTGAGTCGGAGTCGATAGCAATGACGTAGAAGTAAACTGTGTAGAGTTCCGTGGTTGACAGCCTATCAGCGACGCCAACAAACAACATTTTCGCCTTTTTGCTTCAGTTGATATTACAGGATGCAGGGATGCTTTTCGGCGACTCCCGCGTTTTTCACGTCATCTAGGCCCTACCGCAGGCTACCACAGCAGCGTTTATCATATGGGCCTGCTGGTCCGGTGTCCGGTGCTTCTGTCACTCATCTCATAATATCTGTTCATGTAGCAAAGGAGCGGTAGATGTAGGCCTAGGCTAGCCTATCACTCTGATAGCAGCTAAAAAAATATAGGCTACACTCACTCCGTTAGGAGGCAAGTCTCTCAGTTTACACTAGGCTACTTCAGCTGGAAGTTTTAACAACTGTGGACTTGACTAGTGTAAGCTTTTGTTCAGCTGACGGTAGCGCTGCCATCTGACTGTGATCATCTAGAACCGTGCAATAAAATTCCATCTATCCCATCAGTAACAAAGTTCGAACTAGTCACTGACATAGTAACCGACAACATTTTTTTTAACGTAACCTAGACCTAGTATCTAATGTTACGGAATTGCAAGAAAACGAGTGAAAACAATTCCTTAGTTTTAACCACGCAAGTGCGCGTGTCATTTATTAAAACGGTAGAAAACTGAATCAAAGACGGTACTGTCCATCAACAAAAACAGCATGCAGTTTAAAAGTCCCGTTATTTAAAGTCCCAGACATTTAAAGGGACAGCGATCACTCAAGACAGACCTACACCACAACTGAGTGATGAACGTGAAATTCTTTGAATAGCCTACAAAACACTGCATTTAGATGACAACTGCGTGAAGAACCACGCTAAAGTTAATGGCGAATTAAGTTTATGGCATTCACATTTAAATCATTCAATAGCCTATGAAAACTTGATCAGTTAAATTGTTCTCATAAAAGGAACAGCAGGCCTACAAAATATTCCAAATAGGCTAGTTTTATTGCAGTGACAGAAAACTGCAACATATGAGTTTAAAACCATGTTAAATTTGAAAGCATCTAGCTAGTGACAGGAGGTTTTAGGGGGGGAAAGAAACTCTGTAACCTGCTTGATTCCACAGTCAATGTTCAGTATTTGGCCTATAATTTAGCCTATAATATTGGCATTTGAATCCATGAAAACTAACCAAAATCATGTGGCATCCTTACCTACCTACCTAACTGTTGTTTTGGGAAGTATTTATCATGCAAGCATCGTGCATCCATGCTGAGTAATGCAATGAAATCATAGTTTTCAATTTTGCATTAGTAATGCAGTCCACTGATGTGCATGTTTTCACGGACTGCTTTGTGTCAAATGTGCAACAACAATACCATACCAATAATAATGGCTTTATATATCCATATAGATTTCTGGGCCTATCCTTAGACTGGAGTTGTTTTTTTTTTTGTTTTTTTTTTGGGGGGGGCGGGGTAGTCGGTGGTGTTTGTTCTTCATTTTTCACCACACGTGTTTGGTGTTTTAGCGTCATTTGTGCCAAGGTTATCATTCACCTTATTAGGGCTAAGGGCTGGTTAGGATAACTCAAGGGCTAGGGTTAAGGTAAGGACAACTGAAACTGAACTCCTCGACACTACAAAAAAACATTGTCATTGACAATGACCATACTTAATGATCACAATTAGAAATTATTAGTCTACCTAATATTTATGATTTATACCTTATAGCAAGTAGTAAGTGGTACCCCCCCCCCCCCCCCAAAAAAAGGGCTGCTGCTTGATGTCGTGTTGGTAGTAAAAAATATTGTGGAGGTAGTAAAAAAGGTAGTAAAAAGTAGTAAATTCAACTCTATGATTCCTGCATATACCCTGTAAATGAAAACGATTCAAACTCTCTAGCCACTCACTCGCAATTCACTGACGTCAGGTTTACTTAAAGGAGCCACACATACTGTAGGGCTAGGCTACTGTTATGTTGTTGACTATGAGTTCTGTCCATCATTTGGTGGTAGGTAAAATTACTGCAATAAAATTATGCTTATTAAGTGCTTTCCCCAAATCACTTTTCACACATTTTTTTCAAGAGTAATATTATCGGTTATCGTATCGGTATCGGCAACAACAAACCAATAAATATCGGTTATCGTTATCGGCCCTAAAATTCCATATCGGTGCATCTCTAAAAACAACGTCTTTTAGTAACGAAGGTAAGCAATTTTGCAAATGTAGGGACGGCACAAAACTTGGCCATAAACATTTTGTATGCACTTGCGGTGATGGCCTAGTAATGTGAATAGCGGACTATAACCAAAGAAACCAAATTTGATTTGCACCAAATAAAGGCTGTGTTGTGGGTTGTTTGTACAACATGCACAAAATGTTCTAGAGGAAACACTGAACATACAGGTGAAACTTAACACCAGATGATTATGATGCAGACACATTCCCATAACACAGAGGTTGTAGCTCAGCTTTTCAAATGCCAGTTTGCTCTTCATAGCTTTCCACACAGATGTGCCACCTTTTAACTGCCGTAATTCTGATCATTATGTACCATCTGTGTTGCTTCTGTCAAATATCTTCCATCTGGCTGTTGGTATAATGATGGTAGAAATATTCCTCTCTTCTTCCGTGGTGTTGGCTAGAACCACACCAACCAGTAAGCCATATGTCTGCTAGTTTCATAGCTCCATCGTAATGTGCAGCTGATCGGATGAATCTGTTTGGGGATATTTTAAGGCTGCCTAAACGCCATCCTTATTATGGAACCGCCAAACGCAATCTGTGTCCGAGTTCATCTTGGTCTCACTTAGTAAAACATTGAAAACTGATGGAGGAAAAACCCATTAACAGCCACTTTCGATTTCGAAACTATATTGTCACCTACTTTCGTCACTGATTGGCCCCAGTCTTCTGCAGACCGATTGAAATGTCTGATTTCTGGTGTTTATCTCCCTGAAAGGAGCTCTAGGTGGGCGTGGCCAGGCTGTAATTAATGTAATTGCAATTGTAATTGGTCTTCACCAGTTACTTTGCAGGGAAGTGTTTATGCAGTTTATACAGATCTCTGAATGTGACTGCTAAAATTCCTTCAGTATATTTATTTCTGAATAGATATTTAGAATTAAATCTGTGTTGTCATTGTCACATTGGAAAATGCTGCCGTTAACCTAGCCTCCATATGTAGTTGCATTTGTTTTCATCTGCAGCACAATAACTTTAGGGATTAGGGACAAGTCTGACCACTCAGTGCCCGGCTGTGGTGCTGCAGAATGTAGGGTATGACGGTCAGATATATGTGGTAAGGAGCCTGGAAGGCCATCTGCTCGTCTATATGATGTTAACATCGTCTGTCCGGCTGAGGCTCCCATTGGCCGTCGCTGCGGTCTGATTTATGGAGGGGCTCAATACTTTCTGACTCACTGCTTTTGTTGCCTGCGGAGCACAGAAATCTCTTCTGGCTTCCTAGATGGCTTCCTTCTGAGAGAGAGAGAGAGAGAAGGGGGGAGGGGAGACTCGGACTGCTTTGATTTCTCTCTCTCTCTCTCTCTCTGCTGCTCTTGCTCTGTCTGTCGCTCTTTCTCTCTCTTCCTCTGTTCTTTTTTAACATCATGCTGTGGTTCCACCGAGCCCGTCACGGCTTCCGCCTCCCAGGGGAAGAGAGTGAAAGGACCCACTGATCCAGTGGGTCGGGATTTCCTCTCACTCATCCAGCAGCCTGTGTGTGTGTGTGTGTGCACGCTGTCGTTTTTAAGCGGTGACTCTGCTCAAGTGCTAACCCCTTTCCAGTAAGAGGTAGCAGGAACAGCAGTACATGCGTCAGTCTCTCTATCTCTCTCGCCCTCTCTTCCTCTCTCGCCCTCTCTCCCTGTCTCTCTCTCTCTCTCTCCCCCTCTATCCCTCTCTCCCTCCCTCTCTCCCTCTCTCTCTCTCTCTTTCTTTCTCTCTTTCTCTCTCCTGTTACCAACCCAGGCACTGCGTGACTAATAATCTGCGGATTAATTTCCGAGTGAGCAATGGAAGTAGATGGAGGCGAGTTGAAAAGGAGGATTTTTGCTCGTGAAACGTGACCCTGCCCGTCCTGCTCCCCACCGCACCGATTCCTAGCCCCCTGAAGTTACTGGCAATGTAGTTGTGAATTTATTTATTTATTTATTTTTATTATTTTTTTTATGTTGTTGTGATGAGGCGTTTGAAAGGTAATGGTGAAGAGTGGTGTCTTGCAGTAGACTAAGAGTGTTTGTTTATTTTTGTTGTGCCGGTGGAGTTTGAAAGATGACTCACTAAAAAAATGATTGTTGTTTGTGGTGGCGTTTTGAAATGTAACACGGTGAAATATAGTGTCTGCTGGTAGAGGAGCAGGACACTGGGGTCAGTGGTAGCGAGCTGTGGCTACCGGCTGTGTGTGTGTGTGTGCGCGCGCGTGTGTCTGGAAGCCGCTGTCCTCTTCGGTTAACAACAAGAGAGAGGAGAGAGGAGCAGCCATTCCGGTTCACAGCACGCGTGAAGAGATTAGAGTCGACTCTGCCCCTCACCAGCTCCACCGCTGCCTGTGTGAAACTGCCGCTTCATGGACCAGCTGGCACTGTGTGCTGCTTGTGTGTGTGTGTGTGTGGGTGTGTGTGTGTGTGTGTGTGTGTGTGTTTCCTGAAATCAGGAGTAACCCTGTTCAGCAGGACGGGGCAACTGGCAGTTAGGCTATGATGTGATTCAGGAACCTGTCGTGGAAACTCCCTTGAATAAACAGATCTGAGGGTCATCGTTATTACTCAGCTTTTTGGTTTACTCTGTTGTGATTGGTCAGTTGAGTCATTTAGAGATCTGATATTTGTGAATGATGCACGTCTGACCTGTATGTGCTCATGAATATGACCGCCATTTTTTTATGGTGTTTTACTTTAGTTTGATTTGAGCTTGTTTTTCACAAGTTAAAATGTTTATCAAATTCAGTTTTAATCACTTACAGTATGTGGCACTGTTAACAGTTGATTAGACCTCAAGACGTCTTTATCATTTCTTTTATCACTCGATAACATCTTTGATTTAATTTTTATTTTATTTTGCAGGCCTGACCATCTCAGCTGCCATGTCAAGCATGTCCATTCCTCAGAGCGACCATTCAAATGCCAAGTCACGGTAAGAGATGACAGCCATTGCTTAGCCATGCTGTTTGTTGTGGTTAAAGATTCTCAGTGTGTGAGCCAGGGTGGTGTACCATGAAGTCAGAGGGGTGTTCAAATTCAAAGCGAACATTTTGTAGCGATTGCCTGTTTGCTTGCCAGCTTGGTTTACAGTTTAAATGTTAATGTTTTTGTGTAAATATTTCAAATTGCTCGCTTTAAGTTAAAAGATAAGACATTCACCACAAATGGTTGCCTCTGTATGCCAACTTTGAAGGCACCTCTGGCGTCTAACTCAACATCCCGTTAATCTGGTGTCATAGCACATAGCCCTCAGGCCTCCTCTGTCTGACAGTAAATCCTACACGCTGTTTAAGTGATGCCTGGCTGCCTTCAGAGTCACACTTCTCATCGCTCTGGCCTGTTTGAAGAGGTCCTGACTGTTATAGTAATGCATGTGTTTGAAAAGACCCCATTAGTTAGACTGTGTGTGTGTGTGTGTGTGTGTGTGTGTGTGTGTGCGCACACACAAAGATAATGAAGACACTACTGCTCCGACTGCTTGCAGTTATGAGTTACTGCTGTTGCACTGAAGTTAATGAGGAGACCTGCAGTCACGATCTTAGTGTCCCTCTCTGCCTGCCGTATTGGCTAACTTTGCCGTTCACCATTTTGCTCGGAGATTGGCCGCTGTGGCGGTCAGGCGGTTGTCTCTTTACGGAGGGAGTGACTGATGTGGCACAGAAGGTAACGAGGGATGCCAGGGGTCATGACCCCATACTGCCTCACCTCTCTGTGTCGCCATGCACAATTAATGCTCTTATGACCAGACTGACCGCTTTCACACTAACGATCTGTGTGTCGCTGGAGCTGTGTGTGTGTTTGTGTGTTTGTGTGTTTGTGTGTTTGTGTGTTTGTGTGTGCGTGTGTGCGTGTGTGTGCGCATGTATGAAACTGGAGAGCGAGGCTGACCTTTCCCTGACCCCTTGTCCCCCGGCTCACTCTGGCTCTGGTGTCCCTGGCAGGCCTGCACCTCTGCCTTCGCCACCAAAGACCGCCTGCGCTCCCACATGATCCGGCACGAGGGCAAGGTCACCTGCAACATCTGCGGCAAGATGCTGAGCGCCGCCTACATCACCAGCCACCTCAAGACGCATGGCCAGCAGACCAGCTTCAACAACAACAACAACTGCAACAAAGGTAAGTCGGCCAGCCCTAACTCAACAACGCACGCGGCCATGCCGTGGCAGTCTTTGGGTTCAACTGGTTTAGTTTAATCGTTTAAATTATGTTTTTTCTCTTTGTTTGTGTTTTGGCTCAGCCGCAAATGGCCGTCTTTTGGTTCAACTCCATAAGTTATCTTTTCTCCTGGCGCATTTTACCCAAATGGCAGTCTTTTGGCTTGGCTCGTTTTAAGTTATGTTTACTATTTGTGAATTTGCTCTGCCTCAAATGGCAGCCTTTTGGTTCTACTTGTTTGAGTTTGGTTTTACTGACCTATAAAAAGGGTTTCTGGGCTTGCTGGAAGGGGGTTAATAAACTTAATAAAAAGCGCTGCGTCTTTAAGATGACTAATGGGCCAACTGGAACTTACTGTGCGGATGAATCATGCTCAGTAAAACGTGCTCTCTGAGACTTTCTCCAGTGATGCATCCTGACTCGGCCCTTAGTCACAGTCTAAGAATGTGTCCTTGTTCATTAATGACCAATCCTCTGTCTTTAAGAGGGGACGAGCTTTATTCACTTATTACACTTATGGATGTATGGATGTATGGATGGATGGATGGTATATACTTTTGTTTTTTAAATAGGCTTTTTTTCTCCCACGTAGCCTTTTGCAAAAGACACCCAAATGGAGTTATACTGGAATATGCCATTCACTGTTGATTTTAAAGATAATTTCGATCTAGATAAATATGGTTTGGCTGATTGCGTGTCACATTTAAGCGCAAAGAGCCAAGATGCAGTTGATTCTATCACTGTATTTCCGACACTGTCCCCAGGGTGTCTGTGCTGTTATGTGATGAGCGCTGTTATAATAGGCTATGCAGTGTACAATATGTGGCCTGACTGGTGCAGAATGGCCTCCATATATCCAGGGTTCCCACGGGTCATAGAATTCCTGGAATATCATGGAATTTTGATAAAGTCTATTCCAGACATGGAAAGTCAGGGCATTTTATCATATTTGGGGCAAATTAATGGTATATCAGGGAATTTTGCAGTTTATAATTTACTTGCTAAAATGCATTAATACACATATGTTTCCACTCAGAATTGGTCTTTATCTGGTTGTTAGTTTTACTGCTTTCGTGAGTGGTCATAGTTAGCCCAACTTTGTTAATTCAATCCCCATTTATTCATCTTCCGCTCTAAAAAAAAGCCAAAGATGTTTGGGCGTTACGCAGCTGCCCCTTTGTCAGTTTATTGCACCGTTCATTGTACAGTAGGTCATGGAAATTCAGGGTTTTTGTCAGGGGAAAGTCGGAGCTTTTTAAGCTCAGCTGCTTTCTATACTAAAGAAAATGAACGTACCCATGGTGTGAAAACAGGAAAGGCTAGTAATTGGCTTCAGTAAAGCGGAGGTTGTTTGCTTCACTGGATCACAGATATTTTACGTTAGTCGGCAGCGTGGGTCTCTTTAACTCTGTCAGATTGAAACAGAGTGGCTGTGAAAGAATGCTGAGAAATGCGCCTAATGATCATAGGCAGTTGAAGCAATTGTTATTGTAGCAGAACAGGCTCCGGTTTGATCACATTTAACCAGAAATCAGATTAGGTTTCAGTTAAGATTATCCGAATTAAACGCCTCTGGGAAGTTATAAAACGTCTAAATTCTCTGAAGTGTGGTAATATTCCTTGCACTGGCCCATGGAATGGCTGACATTTAAGAGCAGTATTTCAGCATTGTTTTGGTTTGACTGGTTTGGTACTTGTAGTTGTGCGGACATGTTTGTGCTGAGTCATTTAACCCAGTTATTTTAGTGCTGCTTGTACATGTTGAGTGTGCGTCTTCCTTTTTTAAAAGACGCCATGTAGCCTATTAACTAGCCCCGTAATCCTGATTAATTGAGGCTATCTAAAGCCCAGAGCTATAGATACTGCACTCCCAGTAGGAGGGCTGATAAAACTGTTGATTTAACCTTCTTGATCAGTTTAGCTTTTACTAAGCTGTGTCATTACAGCTAGTTGAGTTCGACAAACTACCAGCATCTCCAGCTCAGCACTAACCCCCCCGTCCCCCTCCCATCAATACTGGAGACATACCAATCCACCCCAACACCAGTACCACCGCCACCACCACCACTAACGGCTGGGGGGTTTATGGGGGACATGTCCCACCTGGTGGGTCTGGGTTGTGGCCGCTAGGTCCTCATAACACTCTGTGTCTGTATTCCTGAATAGGCTCCTGGCAGTGGAACTCCCCTCACACACGAAAAGGTAAAACTGTAGCCTAGTGTGGGGAATGATTATGGTGGTGATGATGATGATGGTGATCTAAATTAAAGGAAAACAAAAAACAGTGCAACACGCACACACACAAGACACAAAATCACTCAAATGCAAAACACGCATGCACACACACATAAGACGCAAACTCATTCGAGTCACACACACACACATCAAGCCACTAATAGCATCCAGTCATCTCCCTGCGGTTTAGTTTCAAACTACTGCTAAACTCACACCTGCTCGGACAGGTGGTTACCTGTACATTCACACCTGTTTGGACAGGTGACCTCCTCCCAGTTAGCATGCAGGCGAAGCAGTGGATGGGGACACGTTTGCACACACCAAGTCTAAGCAAACAATGTTCTTTCTTTCTTTTCTTTCTTTCTTTCCCTCCTTTCTTTTTTTTTCTTTCTCTCTTTCTTTCTGTCTTCCAGATAGTAACGATGTCTGCAACTCGTCCTCCATCACCCATGTCACCTCGTCCACCCCCATCATGAGTCGTGGCGGCAGTGGCACCAACAGCAGCTCCGGCTCCTCCAACCCAGTCACCATCGCCACGGCGATGAGCCTGGGCACCAACACGGTCAACATCACCTCGCCCATGGGCCTGCAGCACCCGGTGACCATCGCCTCGGTCAACATCCCCACCACGGCGCACATGAACATCGCCCATCCCGTGGCCATCACCACGCCCATGGCCATGAACATCGCCGGACCGCTTAACATCGCCATGCGGCCCATGGATAGCATGCCTTTCCTCTCGCAAGTCCTCCCATCCTCCCCGCCCTGGTAGAGACCACAACGACCATTACAACCCCTTACACCACCCCCCCCCCCCACACACACACACACACACACACACCCACACCCTGTTTTCCCTCTTTTGACCATTCTCTTCTTCCTCTTTCTCTTCCTCTTCCTTCTCTTCCTCCGCCTCCCTCTCCTCATCTCATCTCCTCTCCCCACCTCCCCCTCCTCCACAACTGAGAGAAGTTGTTTACTCTAAAGGAGCAGCCTGAATGAACCATCTGTGTCCTAGCCGCTGCCTCCTTTAGCAACCTTGCATCAAAACAATTAACACACATTTTTGTTTGTTTTTGATTGTTTTTGTTTTTTTTTGTGCTTGTTGGAACTGAAACATTAGCTAGACTTTAGGTGTTTTTTTTTTCTCTCCCTCTCTGAAGGAGTGCTGGTTTGGCGTGGGGCGCACAGCATTAATGTGAACGTTGGAGTTGATGACGCACAAAGCCAGAGTCACAGATGGATCAGAAGGGTTGGAACGATCTTCTCACACTTAACTGATCACAGTGACGCTATTTGGAGAAATTTCACAAGGACAAATGCAATAAGTGCTGATTTTTCTCTGATTTGTTTTTGTTTCTCGATTTGTTTGTTTGTTTGTTTGTTTGTTTGTTTACTTGTTTACTTACTAAGTTTTCTTCCACGTCATCTGGGCTGTGTCTTATGAGCCACTTGCCTGCTCATCAGTATTTAACGTTTTAAGGAATTGAGTTCAAAAGGGACAAAAGCTTCCACTGTGAGGGAAGGGGTGATATGTTATTTTTTCATTATTATTTTTCTTTTTTATTGTGATTATGCTCAGTTTACCCTCCAGGGGAGAGGGTATGCCTGTTTTCGGTTTGAGGTACAGCGGTTACCTCGATGGACGTCGAGGCGGCGATCAAATCTGGCGTGGATTCGACGGACCAGATCGTTTCCTGAGTTTGCTTACTGTCTGTGTGTTGCATATGATGTGCTCTTGGTTATGTAGGCCAATGCGTTCTCACTCCAAAACAAACGTTCACTGTCTATTTTTTTTTTTTTTTTAGTTTTGTTCAGTGTTTGGGATGGACACTAGGAATGGATACTTTCTATTACTTTTGTTTAAAACAAAGCTGGAATGCTTTTTATTATTATTATTATTATTACCTTATTATGGACCCTGAAATCATGTACTATTCAGATCTACAGTATGCGAGAGAGGAGTGAGTTTTGCACTGAAAGCATATCTCATGTTGTTAAAATATATAAAATGAAGAAAGAAAGAAAAAACAACAGCAGCAGTATTATCAAAGATCAAATTTTGGAGTGGTAGGAATCCAGCCTAGATCTTACAGCGCCACCTAGTGGTTGGCAAGTGACTACCTTAGTTCACAGATTTTATTTTGAACTATTATCATGTTGGTGACAGAGTGTAGATCTTAGAAGTATTTTATACTCTATTTTTATTTTTAATTATATTTTCATTTTTTAATTATTTTATCATTATTTTTTCAAGGACCCTGTTAAGTGTGGGACATTCTGCTCAGGTATTTTGGGAGTATGAAAGTAACCTAGTTTTTATTATTATTATTATTATTATTATTATTAGGCCATGTGTAACATGTCAGTTGGGTTCCTGGATTTTTTATTTTTTTTTCAGCATTACTTTGTAAATATCCAACCCCCAAATTGTTGAGGCTGACAAGCAGAAGTCCTTCACCAACCAGGGATCCAAGAATGCTCATTACTTCTGTTGCCGTCCATATCTATGGACTGATGAGTCCTACGCCTCGGTTGCAGTCATTACTTTGACTGAAATTTTTTCTTTTTTTCTTTTCTTCTAACTTCACTTCAGAACCAAATACTAGTGTGTGGGGATGGCTCGCCCTCTCTCTCTGTCTTTAGAGGTAGCAGCCGTGTGTGTGTGTGTGTGTGTGTGTGTGTGTGTGTGTGTGTGTGTGTGTGTGTGTATGTTTGCGTGCGTGCGTGTGTGTGTGTGTGTGTGTGCGTGTGTGTGTGTGCCCCATCTCTGTAATGGTAAGGAATAAGAGGTCACATTGAACACTGCCGAGAGTGTCGAAGCACTCGCCTGGCCTGCCTATGTTTCGACTCAGGACGTTGCGAACTACACGTTGCTCAGAACACTCTCACTGCAACAAACAAGGGACGGATCTCTCGTGTCCTTTTTGTCACTACGTGGGTGTCGAGCCCTGCAAAATGTGATGCTAGGTACACTGTGTAAGCCACTAGTGGTGCACAGGCATGTTTATGGATTTAGTTCTTTTTTTTCTTCTTCTAATTAGTATTATTAATTTGTGTTATTATTTAATCAATTCTCTTACAATCCCTCCCAGATGGCTGCTGCCTATGGGGCGGCTCTGCTCCGGGCCCGGCCCACGTCTGCGCGTGGGTTTGGCTCCCTGTAATATGCAGAGTGGAGCAGACCAACATGAGGACACTTGAGGGAAGACATGCTCATTTGGTGGAGTTGATAAGGAAGAATACTTGTGATGGGAGGGGGGAAAAAACAGCAACAACACTAATTAGTTCAGTCAAGTGTGCAATGACTTGCCAATGAATTGTCCTGCTACAGTTGATGTCATTTTTCTAGGAGCATCTTTTGACTGGTGGAATGCAAGTCGCTTGCATCGTCTTGCTCAGACCTATTAAATACAAGTGTAGTAGTGTTCCTTTTTTTCATATGTGAGGTGTTTAATTTTGGTCTTGAACGAACAAAAGAAAAAAATGATGCATGTGCTATTTTTTTTCTATTGTCTTTCTTTTTTAAAGAGAGAATGTCCTGAAGCAAAGTTTTTTTTATTTTTTTTTTAAGTCCTTTTAAAATGGATGCATTACAATGGCCTCCTCGTTTTTGCCAAATTGCTGACAACTATGAAATGCATTGAACTAAACATTACAATTGAGTGTGTTCTCATTTTTAAATGAAGATGCTGAATTGGAAACTCTTGGACCCCTGTGAAGGCAGTTGAATGTATATCTTTGTACAAACAGTTTAGTTCTGAGGATATGGTAGTTACACTAGCAAAAGTGAGTGAAGAAGCAAGATAACCTTTTATAAAACTTTTTGTATTAGAACATTAACAATGGTAATTTTGTATATATGAAAACTAGGCTTTCTGGGTAGCAGAAAGGTAAAACATTCCTACATTTTTTTTAAATGTATGTTTGTCAGAAATAATTATGTAAACATGCGCAACGTTTTATGTGCCTTTTATTTGGGTTGTCTAAATAAAAGAAAACTATAAAACATATCATCTTTCTTCATTTTAACTAAGGAAAACTAGGACAACTCGTACACTTTCTCACTCGCACACACACACACAGAGACACACACACAGAGACTTTTGCCCACCGGAATTATTGAGTCACTGGTGAGAGGCAATCCGAACGCCCACCTTCCAGACAAGCTCTGCACAGGCCACCTCCTTTTGAGAAGATTGGGTAGGCTGTAGGCCTACACACCTGAATGTGGAGGAAATTGTTACGCTTGTACTCACACATATTACACACAGATACCAATCGACCATTTTGCTTGCTGCAGGCAAATACACGGCTCCATTACAATGTGCCCCCCTTGTCTAGTTCTTTGGAGAAAAGACAATGTGACATCCCTTTGTACATGGGGGGGGGGGGGGGGGGGTGATATATCAAGAAACTAAACGATATTGAAAAGCGAAATCACCTTCAAGATCACTGACAAATAATGAAATCAATAATTTAATTGTAGCCTAATGCCAGTATGCCACACAGACTTAATGTCTGGCATTCAGAGTAATGGGCCCTTTTCTCTTGGATCACTAAACGAATTCAATGCATGTCAAGGACCCGAAAATTAGGCCTAGGCCTATTAGATGTAAATATTTTTCACCACTAAACTTAAATATAACATTTCCCATCTGTATATGGTGAGGTTTTGTTTTGCGCTCCAACTGCATTCCAAGTAGACTACCCAACATCTAGGCATCAGAGCAGTAGCGTATTTTCTCCGCTAGGATGCTCTCGGATTCTAGTGAATGAACTGAACGAACGCACAGTAGCGCTGGTAGTTGCTGTGGGTACGGAAATGTGTCATCCGCGGGCAGCCTCAAGCAAGCGCCAGCCGAATCGAGGCAGACGCGCTCTGAGAACTTGAGGTTTGCGGTGTAGTAGCCTATGATGCGATCATACAGCCTGCTCATGTAGGATCTACGTCAGCGCCAACAGTACCACATAGTTACATTTAAATGGAGCAGCGAGTCATTGGTTTAGCGCATTGGTACGGATGTTCACATGGTAAGGGATATGTATGTTGTTTTGAAGCCTATGTAACGGCAATCATGAATATAGGAGAATGCATGTTTTGCTCATGTCGTGAGACTCCTCTGCATTTAACAGGAATGTGATTTGACTTGTGCGGGTAGCCTACACGGATAAACTAATCAAGCCATCTTGCTGATCACAGGGTGAGATGAGAAGCGGTGAGTGACTGAAATTATCTGCAGGATTTTCCAGACCGAAGGCCTGCAATAACCCGACAGATGATCAACGATGTGACCGATATACATTACCTTATACCTTACCAGAACCTACGCGATTTCTTGCACCAGGTAGGTGTTCAGTTTGGTTCCTTTGGCTGTTTTCTTAACTCGACACAACTGAATACTGCGTAGGCTACAGTTAGGTTTATAGCCTACTACTACAAATATGAAACACAATGTATTTGCACACAAGGATAAGTAGCCATGTTCCGAGAGGTAGCCTAAGTGTTCCGAGAGGTAGCCTAAGTTTTCTTTTTGCAAAGTTAAATGAGAATTTACTGTTGATTCACTTATTTACAGGCCCAAACACAAATAATAATAAAAGCAAAGTTTCTGCAGTTCCAAATATCTTTGACTTATTCTAACCTAGTCTCTCTCTTATTATAGGCTACGTGAAACATTCTTAATATGATAAATGACTTGCTTCATAAGGGCCCATAGAGACTAGGCCTATTAGTTATGATTCATCTCAGATAAGGCTGTCTTCATTAAATATCCATATGGGCTACTAAACACATACAAGACAACATTGTTGCTTGTTATTAGGTTATGGAACATTGGCATACATTGATTGGAGCTTTATCATTTTTAAATCAAAACTAAAGACCACGCTCTTCAGTGATGCATATCATTAACATTGCTAAAGTTTTCCTTTTAGTATGTATACATTTATTTAAATTCCTATCTCTTTATCTTTTTATCTTTTTATATATTTTAATTTTTTATCTTTTTATCTATTTCACTCTCCTTGTTCTTTTTTAATACATATGTGGTTTTATTGAATGTCTTTTATTGCTGTCATGTACCTTTTTACTATAAACTACACTGCTGTCTCCTCTCTGTAAAGCACATTGAACTGCTTGATGTAAGAAATGCGCTATACAAATAAAATTGCCTTGCCTTGCCTTGCCTTTGCCAGTGTTATGCACCGGCCTGTGGAAAAGTGGCAAACGGCTACTATGTACAGTAGGCTACCAGTGATGGCTCTACCAGCAGGCCAGC
Organism: Alosa pseudoharengus; assembly: GCF_046254945.1. Lineage (NCBI taxonomy): Eukaryota > Metazoa > Chordata > Actinopteri > Clupeiformes > Clupeidae > Alosa > Alosa pseudoharengus. The sequence continues at coordinate 19,912,784 of NW_027468870.1, read as the reverse complement.
TGAGTTATTCCTGCTGGAGTTTCATGAAGTGAGGAACTGGAGTTGGTTGCTTTCGAAGGAAATCGATCAGCCATTAATGAAATGCTGGCCCTGGCTGCAACCTGAGCCACCTAGTAGCCTAGCCTGGACTGAAAACCACACGGGACACAAAACACTTTAGTGGTACACAATATAGCACGGCACCATTGGAAAGACAAAGGCAAAACTTTCACCTAGACATTAAATGTATAGATTTGTCAAACATAAATCCTTTGCTTAAGATCGCTATATATCATGTGCCATTAGTACAATGCACTACTTCATGGTATTAGGGTTACTAACTTTTAATAGTGCGCGGGAGAATTGTTATTCATGATATTTAGTGGTACAAACTTAGATAACTCAGGTAAAAAAAGGCTACCTGGAGGTCTTTTGTGTTCAAATCAAAACTCTATCATTCAGTCAGAGGTCCATCTCATGGTTGGCCCCCTTCCTGACATGGGGCTCAGCTGACAGCATGGGGCAGGTCCATGCTTTTTTTTTTTTTTTGAGAGCACAGACAAGGACTTTGGTCACATAAAGAGTATAGTCTTTTGTCCCAGGGGAACTGGAATTCTGGAAAAAAAATAACTGAAAAATGCTGAGTTTGGTTGTCCTGGAGTGCTAATAAACAAAGATAAATTTGGAAAGCTGTGCATAATTGACTCTTTAATAAATTTCAATAAGACTAGGCTATACTCTAATGGATATCACCTTTGTCAATGCTAATTTCTCTGTGTGTACTGGAATTCTAATGGCAAACTAATATAGGCTGCAGTCCTCTGGCTTTGCACTAATGACACTACAGACTCATATAGGCTGTAGTCCTACTCCTCTGGCTTTGCTTTCCTGCACTGCCCTGCAGCCTTCAGCAAAACTGCTATTTGTTTATTTTCTTCTATTTGGTTTTCCCAAAAAGACATTCCTTCAAAGTAAATATGATCCAAATATTAAATATTAATTGATCCAAATATTACATTTCATCTGCAGCATATGGGCTGTTTTGAACTGCAGCAGCAGCATTAAGAAGTACTTCTAACAGAGTATCTTGGCTCCACTAGGATGAGATTTTTGGGCATTGGAAGTCTCAATCATGGTCCCGTCACTGGAGTGGATAGCAGCTCTAAACAAATTGAGTTCCTAAGGCACATAAAATGAATCATTGCAGTAGTACTCCAACCGTTCAGTCAAAGGTCCGTGTCGCGGTAGGGCACCTTCCTGTCTGTTTTTTGGAGAGCAATGACAAGGACTTTGGTCACAAGAGCGGGGAACTAGCGGAACATCCTCATCTTGCTTCAGATAGCATTACTGTGTGTGTACTGAGTTAAACGGAGTATAACTTGTGTGTTCATGACAGTCTTCTTGTTGTTTCCTAGTCATGTAGGGTCTGTTTTCCATAGATGCATTAAACCTACTCCAGGACTGAAAAATAACTTTTTACATTAAAACAGCTTTTAGGCTTAATCCCATAGACTGTATTATACAGTCTATGCTTAATCCATGTCAAAACTGTTTCGCAGTGTGAATCATTAATGATTAAATGAGTGGAGCACTCTAGAATCTTTGGTTTAGAGCGGAGCCAGAGCCCTAGAGATAAGCAGAGCCATACCTTTATAGACCCTTTCAACAATAAAAACAAAAACAATGCTTGAACGTTCTATTTGGTTCCCAATTGACTTCCTCTGCATTAAGATAACATATGGAATGTTAAAACGGAAGCCTTGTGGGGCCAACTATGATGCTGATAATGGAACTCTCTTGAAAGGGTTTAGAGTGGAGCACTCCAGAATCTTTGGTTTAAAGCGGAGCACTCTAGAATCTTTGGTGTGAGCAGGTTGTCCAGACTCTGTGTTGTCCAATCTGTGTGTCCGTCCCGGTCTTGCTGTAGTAAAGTGGTCTCCTAATGTAGTGTTTTTGTGTCAGCAGTGGTGACTGCCAGCCTGGGTCAATCTTGTGTGTTGGTTCACACATGCTGTGGTTGTCAAACACTGTCTGTGGCATCAGCTCTCACTGCCCCCCCAGGCCAGGCCAAGACTGGACTCCTGACAGATTCAACAGGCACACACACACACACACACACACACACACAAACAAACACACCACTCTCTCTCACACACACATACACACGCACACACACACACACACACGCACACACACACACACACACACTCGCACACACACACACAAACATACAAACATACTCTCTCTCTCACACACACACACACACACACACACACACACACTTATACTTTCTCTCTCTCTCTGTCTCTGTGTCTGTCTTTCTCTTAGACCCCAGTCACTTTCCGGACTTCAGGCTACTCTATTTGATGTTGCTCATGTTGTCAGCAGGAGTGGCTGTAATTTTATGCTAGTTAGAATTTCCCCCACATTTTGTCATTTTCCCTCAGAATAATGTTTTGCTGAGTTGCTTGATGTAGTCTCTAGATTATAATTTTTGAGTGTTTTTTTTTTTTTGAGTGTTGTTAAAGAAATGAGACCACTGGATTTCTGACAGGACCCTGGTTAGGGATGCCAGATCTTTTGAATCATTATGATGGCTGGTCAATCATAATACACTTTAATACAGCGGCACACATGACACAAAGTGATAGGAAGCTGGTTTGCATCCTGACATCAGTGGATATTTGAGCAACACAGGACTGCATGGGCATTTTTGACATGAGGTCCTTTTTCCACATTCTGTTGATATTTCTTGGACATCTCAAAATGTTTTAAACTAAAAAAAACACGTATAGGAGGAGGCACCTTTAACATAGAAGTGGATCTCAGGAGAGATTGACCTTCAGACGCCTGCAGCGGGCAGTGAGGTTTTCCCCTGACCCACTCATTGATTATGGCTGATGCGACGTGACGTGATGACCAGGGCCTTGCTCTGCATGTTGTCCAATCTACAAGCACCCAGCGGGTGTCCTTCAGGCTCCTGGTGTGGTGGAGTGGGCAGCTCCGGATGTGATCCCGGCCCTCTGACCCCAGGTCCTGGAGAGGCCGGATGTCCACCCTGTGGATTCGGGGGCTAAAGATAGCCGGTGTGTGGGAGGCGTCCATTAATATGTAGGGCCGGTGATGACGACTAGGTAGCCCTCCGCAGGGTGAGAGACGTAAGAATGGCTCTCAGGGGATTGATTTTCTGTAATGGCATGTGTGTGTGTGTGTGTGTGTGTGTGTGTGTGTGTGTGTGTGTGTGTGTGTGTGTGTGTGTGTGTGTGTGTGTGAGAGAGAGAGAGAGAGACTGAGAATACCCCCATCACAGTAAGTCAAATCAATGGACATTTGATTTGATTTCTCTGCTCTATTGGGCAGTATTATAATACACGATACACGACGACACTGAGATTTAAACTTTAAAAGTATTCCAGTTTCAAGTGTCTGGTGGTCTCATTTGTGGGTTAATTAATTTGGGAATTAATTTGGAAAGACTCTTCTGATAATGATTGACTCATATGATTAGGGAAGAGGGTTGAGTGTGAAATTCTGGGAGTCCTACTTTTCTTTTCCCAACATAATGAATGATATTAAAATGATAGAGACTGGATTCACTATTTTTGTATTGATAACATCCTTTTTTTGTGTTCCTGAGGTAAGTTAGATTACACAGTTAGATTACACACATCCTCATCAGGTACACGAGGAGTACACTACCACATCAGTGGCTTGATCTAATTAGTTTGACTTTGATTTAATTATGTTGTACAACAGTAACACAATAATGGAGTGTCATTAGTACATACTGTCATTAATATGATGCGGATTTGTCACTCGTTGATATTCATGATAAATCATGTACAAAGTACAAGTACAAAGCCCTATAATTGATAAATACTAATATTTAATTGAAATGTTTGATTGGTTAATAATGTGCTACTGAATGAACATTTATAGGAAAATATTATTTAAAAGTGTGAAAAGCATTGAGATGCAAGAGATTGAGGGCCAATTGAGGTCGAAAGATCGCGGCATAATACCTTACGCCTTTGTTATAAACTGTATTTACATTAATAATAGCCTAGATAATGTTTTCTTTTCCAAATATCTCACAAGGGAATGTTCAAGATTGATACAACAGACTTCTGTGTACACCTCCTGTTTGATGATGGTGGAGGTTATTGTCCAATGTTTCTAACAATATCAGTGGTGTTAAATGGTTCCTAGAGTGTTGATGAGTGAACATATTGTGAATGTGGATAATACAGTGTGAGTTTTGAATATTAAAAGTTGCAATTGGTGAATAAACTCGTTTGAGAGGTGGATAAACTCTAATAAGAGGTGGATAAACTCTATTTCTGAAATGTCAGAGCTAAATAAACTGCGTTTACTTGCGTTTAGCCTCCACTACATCCCTGCCTGTAACAGTATCGATGATGAATTCCTTCTGCAGTTTCTGTGTGTGTGATTATGAGTCATTTCCTAAACCAAAATAATAACACTGGCCGATTCGATCTCACGCTGGGATGATGAGGTACAGCACTTGGAGACTGGCTCGTAAAAAGTCCATTTCCTCCCAGGCTGCGGTGTGTTGTGGTGACAGGGAGAGTGGACGGCCAGAGATGGAGAGGACTCATAGGCACTGTAAACACTTTACCGAGTGTAAACACACACACATGCACCCTGTAAACACGCTGAGTGTGCCACTGAAGCTGCAAACAGGATACACACACAGACACATGCACACACACACACACACACACACAGAGGCCTCTTTTATATGGGTGGCAACCATCAGGTTTTGAAGTTATATGATAACCCGAACTGGAGAGATGCACTCCTGCCTGCGGGACCTAATTTAAATTATGGGAAGAGTGCAAAGTCTGCAGTCCGAATAAAGCTAATTTAATAACTTGGCAAAGTGTAGATTTAATGCTATAAGCAATATAAATGCAAACCTCATGTGGGTTAACTCGGTGCTCCTACACCCCACACAACAGCTTTAGTTCATGCGTGACACACTTTGCTTGTTGACTTGACTTCACCTGACTTTGTACTTTTCCTGCCGTTCAACTCAGGGCCCTACAAGACCCCCTTAATTTGCTAATGCATCATTCTCTACTGTCACTGAGACGTCACATCAAGACATCACGTATCAAGTTCAGCCTCTCCTGCTTTGAGTTACTAAAACTATGACAGATTAAATTATCCCAATGTGCATGCAGGGGTGTTGTCCAAGCCAATATTTTGCATGGGCACAATTAGAACAGGGGGGAGGGTCTTAAATTGGGCCCATTTAAAGGATTATTTTGGAAGGATTATTTTCAAATGTAAAAAACGTTGCCATGGCTACATAGTATTGGTCGATGTAGCATTAATGAACTATCAATAAACTACCTAAGGTCTCCTCTGCACTAGCTTGAATGCTATTCCCCATTTTGTCACTTTGGATAAAAGCATCTGCTACAAATGACCAAATGAATGAATAAATAAGAAATCCAAGGAATTTGAATAACCAGGACAGTGACCACGATGAATGCCATGTTTTTGTGTTTTCGTGCCCTGCCCATGTCTTGATTCCACACCACGACACCAGCATCCTCCTTGGACTCCCGAAACGCCACGTTGCACACCGACCCACACACATGCCCGCCCACACACACACACACTCCCTGCAGTCTGCTCCTCGGGCTGTAGGCAGATGGGCCAACTACAAACTGTAAGACAGACCGTTAATCATGCCACCACATGCCCTCCAAACGGGACACATATGCCACGCTTGGCTGCGGAGAGCATAGAAGCCTTTATTTAGTGTGAAGCCAGTGAACTGGGTGAAGTAAGATTTCGTCATCCATCCTGCTGCGTCCAGTCTGTTCCTGGGCTGTTTTTAATGGTGTGTGTAAGAGTGGGCGGGACGTGTGAGGAAGTGGGCTTACCTGAGCAATAAACAAGTGCTCCAGCTGGGCCATATTTTGGGAGGAATTAGAAGAAATTGTGTGTGTAAGCGTGTGTGTGTCTGTGTGTGTTAGCATGTGTATGTGTGTGAGTGTGTGTGTGTGTGAGTGTGTCTGTGTGTGTGTGTGTGTGTGTGTGTGTGTGTGAGTGTGTGTGTGTGTGAGCGTGTTTGTGTGTTTATGTTTGTGTGTTTATGTTTGTGTGTGCTTTTTTGTGTGCTGCTCTCTCTGCTTGCCTTGACCATGGCAGGTCTGAAAGGAGATGGGTCACATGTTGCTGTTGCTGTTGTTGTTGTTGTTGTTGTTGTTGTTGTTGGCATGGCACCAGAATGCCCGTGCGCGAGAGGCACAGGTTTCACATCAACTTTAGTTTGGATTAATAAATTGGGTTAGGTATCTGCCAGGATGTGTCATGATCTTGTGATTTCTGTCTCAAATCAAAATCGCAGCCGTGTTTTCACAACAGGTACTGTACGTTCATTAGTTCATTATATATATATACCCCAGGCTTCCCTATGTGGATATATTAATTATATATAACACATACTCTATACAGAAATATTTGAATGCTATAATGCACACACACACATATAGCCATGTGTCTGTGTGTGTATATACCGGTATACATTTTTTCCGTTTCTTATTTTAAATGCATGATATGGCCTCTGAAAATGGCATTATTAACATTCTAATGGTTATGTTCAAATGTAAAGTAGCTGTGTTTTATTCAGGCCTGCTGTGCGATCTGTAGCGCTGTACAGTATGGCAGCATCTGCTCTATTGTGGGAAGAATAGAGTCTCCTAGTCGCCAGGCTCCTAAGCTGCAGGGTTAGTTACACCACCTGCTGTTTGTGTCCCGCAAACTAGTCATCTGAATGCTTCATCTGGTGTCTTCACAAACACCTAATCTCAAACTATACAAGCCTTAATCTGACACACTGGCTAATTCCATTCCCCAATTTACATACAAAAGTAGCAAGACATGCGTGGGCTGATGGTTGAGATGCTGATGATTTTAGTGTGTGTGCGTGTGTGTGTGTGTGTGTGTGTGTAACCTACTTATGGGCACTGTGGGTCATGTGGTCTTTGGTGTGGACTGACGCCACCACAGTGCCTGCGGGTATATGCCACGTTGCCATGGGAACGCAGACGCCCTAGGAAGTGAAGCCAAGGGAGATCAGGACTTAACTCAAACAGACAGCCGCTCACTGCACCCCTTCTGAACCTCACACACACACGCCTGGACATGCACACACACACACACACACACACACACACACACACACACACACACACACACACACACACATACACACAAACACACTCACAAACACATATACACAGACATACACATGCACACAAACTGAAAATATGTAAATAGGTTCTAATTAACCCCATGTGAATAAAGTTTGATTGGAAGATGAGTGCAATACAGAGTGTTTTTGATTTGGTCTTCTGAGGCTGTACTGACTGACCCTCCTGATAGACTTCACCTCTGATCAATTGTTCTCCTGTCTGATCTTCTGCTATTGTGTTTGCAGGTCCTGAAGAGTGGTGCGTTGGTCGCCCAGAGTTTGATGCACCCCAACTTCATCCTCTGGCCTCGCAGAAGAGGACGACGACTGGTGGCTGTCTGCCTCTTTGTGTGCCCAAGTAGTGCCCACCTGCACGCCGCACGCTTCAGGTGCCATGCAGGCATAACGGGTTGCTGAGCAGGGCACCCAAGGTCATCGGGAGGAGTGAAGGGCAGTGAGAGCGGGCACTGCAGTAGCGGGCACCCGGGACAGGACACAGGACCTATCTGTCTCTGGGCACAGGACTCGGGTACGGGCACAGAGGGGTGGTCACAGACTTCGTGGACGATGACCAGCCTTTTCCACCGCACCATCTCCAGGTCACATGGCGCAAGCTCTCCCCGCACGGGCAGTGGCAACAGCAACAGCAACAGCAGCAGCAGCAACAGCGCCCCTGGCAGGCCGCAGCGGGTAGTGCACCGGCTGGAGTTCAACCAGGCCATGGGCGACTTCCGGACCATGTTCCCCGGCGTGGAGCGGCAGGTGATCGAGTGCGTGCTGTGGGCCAACAACGGCGTGGTGGAGGCCACCATAGAGCAGCTGCTGCAGATGAGCCTGGACGGTCAGGGCACAGGGGACGACAGCTCCGACTCAGAGGACAGCATTCCGCCAGAGGTGAGCCAGAGCTGGCACAGAACTGGACCGACAGATGTAATACTTTACTGTGTGATGGTTGACAGGAACTTCAACCAACTTTTTGAAAGTTATGATATACTTAAAACCTCCATTAATATCAGTGTAATTATGTTTTTATGACACTTCAGTATTCACGGTGCTCTTTATCCTTTTAATATTTGATGCTTCACAGAAATGGTTCCCTAAACTTCCCCCAATATCAGTGCAATTATGTTTTTATTGCACTGCAGTTCTCTTTCTGGTCTGTATCATATGAATATTTGATGCGGCGCAGGAGTAGGTC
>NW_027468870.1:19874376-19899376 GCF_046254945.1 Alosa pseudoharengus | reverse complement strand
AATTTGCTTATTTTCCATCTTCACCAGGGTTAGATAAGAGGATCCATTACATACCCTTCTCCTCTTTGTGCGTGCAATAACCCCAGCTAAAAGGGATATATATATATATACCGTATTTTCCGGACTATAAGTCACACTTTTTTTCATAGTTTGGCCAGTCCTGCAACTCAGGTGCAACATATATATATATTTATATATATGTTTTTTTCCTCTTCATGAAACATTTTTTGACTGGTGCGACTTATACTCCGGTGCGACTTATAGTCCGGAAAATACGGTAGGCTAAATGGTGTAACCCACTTCCAGTGAATTATGCTAAGCTAGGTTAACAATGTCAGAATGGGTTGTTGCACGCACAGAGACGAGAAGGGTATATGTCCCCTTACCTAACACTGAGTTAGACAGCAAATAAGCTAAGCATTTCAGCATAATAGCATTCATCAGGGGCAAGAAAACATTAAATATTTTGAAACCCACCTTTAATTACCACTTACTGTGTGTTAACTTAGCCAGGGCTTGTCACTAACCTCAGAGTACCCCTCAGCCTCAGGAGATAGAATGCGGTTCTGTGTCTGTTTATGTGTTTGGCGTTCTGTGCCTGTGTGGTTCTAGTGTAAGTGTGAGAGTGTAAGTGTAGGTGTTTGTTTATATAGCACATTTTTCATGCATGAAAATCAAAGCACTTTACACAGAACATAACAATATAAATTAAAATTGTTCATTGGTTAAAAAACAGCTGAAATGTGCATAGGCCAAAGGTGGTGATTGGCCTGAACAGCGCACAGCATGGTGTCATTGAACAGACTAAGCTAGTAACCTTATTGGCTGTCTGGAGAGCTCTGGAAGCACAGACCAGTCTGAAGTGAAGTCGTGAGCAATCTCTCTGAGCAGATGCTGTAAGTTGCGTGTATTGTGTTGTAAAGTTGTGTGCATTGTATTGTAAAGTTGTGTGCATTGTGTTGTAAAGTTGTGTGTATTGTACTGTAAAGTTGTGTGTAGAGTCCAAGTAGAAAAGAGAGAGTTCTCTGCACTTCTGCAAACCACAACAATCCGAAGCAACCAGGGCAGGACAAGACAGTGTAGAGCAGGGGTCTCCAACCTTTTTGGGAATGAGGGCTACCTGAAGACCCAAAATCATATGGAGGGCTACTCATTTGAAACGAACATACCCTCACCCCTTTTTTTTCCAATACTTTGATATCAATATGCAGCACTACCAACATTTTTGTTCAGTTTGTTCCTTTTAAAGTTTGCATGGGGAATCTAATCTATTTATTTTTTGAACAAAAAAACAATCTTTTTGTGTTAATAATTTTTTTGTGTTAATAATTTGGGTTACAATTTTTACCCAATTTATACACACCATTATGGATTCAGGGGTTGTTTAAGTTCTGATTTCAGTGGACAATTCGGTTTTAACATTTCAATAGTAATCGCCCACACTACCCTAACATATGAAGACGCCTTTTAAAGTTATTGCATACCTGAAATCTCTCCATGATCTGACAAAAAAGGTAATGCACAGTCCTGCTCAGTCATGCATGCCACAACATTTTCAGCGCTATTATACGAGAGTAGCCTACGGAGGAGAAAGGGCCTGTGAGCTAAAGCAATCGTTTTTCAGTCCTTGAACAATGATGCAAGAACCGTATTTGACGAACATGGAATGGCCACAGAACTTTTGCAAAGATATTCTTCCATTGGCTACACCAGACAAGCAAGTTTTTTCCCCCTTTACTGTCTATGCGTGCGAGCAGCGTGTATGCACTCCGCTTCCGTTGTTGTTTAAAGATTGAATGGGAAACGGATTTGGAGCCAAAGGCTAAAATTTAACGCAGCTACAATTTGTAAGGTATCACCAATATCATTTTAATGTTACAGATGTATGGCTACATACATTCTTAAAATGGTTCTGGTCTAGACTTAAATATCTATTGAAAACTTCACAATGGAGCGTGTTTTTAGAGCGTGATCTGCAGGCGACTTGTTGGCTATTTTTAGAAGCTGCGCTGGGGGCACCTCATAGCTGTCCCGCGGGCTACCTGGTGCCCGCGGGCACCGTTTTGGAGACCACTGGTGTAGAGTAAAAGAATGCCCCAGTCCAACACAGATGTCTTCTTAATTAATTATTTTTTTTTATCTTTTAAGGTGCATAACAGTGACTAACGTTTCGATGTAAGAATGTCTTACATCAAAACGTTAGTCACCGTTATGTACCTTAAAAAAAATTAAAACTATAAATTAAGAAGACATCTGTGTTGCACCGGCGTTCTTTTTACTTTTGTGTGTAGAGTGTTGTAAAGTAGAGTGTTCAAAGTTGTGTGTAGTGAGTTGTAAAATAGTGTGTTAAGCCCCCCTGTGGTTCCTCCTTAACCATCGGTCGCTGTAGACTGGGCTCTGCTGCCTCCACTGCCAATCTGCTGGAAGATGCTGAGGGACCAGCGCCCGGTAAGAGGCCCTCCCCCTCTCCTCCACCACTCACATCAGAGCTGTCATAGAGCCCCTCCCCCTCTCCTCCACCACTCACATCAGAGCTGTCATAGAGCTCCTCCCCCTCTCCTCCACCACTCACATCAGAGCTCTCATAGAGCCCCTCCCCCTCTCCTCCACCACTCACATCAGAGCTCTCATAGGCAGGCAGGCTACACCACATGTGCGTTCAAATTCCCAAACATAGGCCAACGTTTTCTGTTTGCCTTGACTTCTCGGCGAACGTTTGCGAACACTCGCAAACAGTTTGAGGAGGAAGTTCAAGTTAATATCACTGATGGCCTGGCTACACTGAGGATGCCAAAGATGCGGACCGTTCGCAGAGCAACAATACACTTCCACAATAATATGTGAATCTGGCTACACCAGACAGAGCAGCGAGTATATGCCGTTGAGATTCGGAAAAACAGGCTTGTCTTCCATTTCTACCCTTCTGTGGGACAAATGCCCCGTGAACTTTCCGCCTCCATTCCGTGTTCAGAGTAGCCCGGCTGTGGGTGATGTGATTTGGGGAAAGTAAAAATATGGTGAGCCCCAGTGCACACAGATCAGTGCTTAAACATTGTAACATCTGGCCTGAGGTTATTTGTGGTTAGACAGTAACCTTGAGGTATCTTTGTTGATCAGAAATGTTTCCCTCAGAGTGAATGCATGGTGTGGTGTGTATAAACTATACAGGTTCCAGAATTCATAGGTATTGTTTTTAGTATAAAGAGACTTACATATCACTCTCTCCGTAAGATCATTTTGACTTAATGGGCAGCCTGTCTTATTGTATGTCTTATAAAAGCAGCCACATTTGTTTGTTTTAAGTAGAAGTATGTTTAGACTTAAATAATTTGTGTAGCCTTCTTGGGACTTATGTAATGTTCAGGTAATGAGGACGAGTGCAGAGTATGTGTCTCTGCTCTTAACCGTCAACTATACACTTGAGCTGGGAAGTCACCTGTTGTTATAATCCTTAAGCCATGGATGTGGACAATGATGAGTTTAGATAAGAGGTGAGAGAACAGGGAACCACCGGGACAGGGATTGATTTATAAACTCTGGACTGAACCATGTTTGTGTGCAGAGGGGGACTGCCAACTCAAGACACCCGACACTCAGGAAGAGGAGACAAAACAAAACAAGGAAGTACTCTCATGGTAGGCACATCCCTCCTTTTATTACTTCAGACCAAGACATAGACTACATAGAAAAAATAAAAAAATTGGCCTTGCTCTGTGAGGTTATGTCAAACACTGCCTGATTATCTTTCCAGATTGTTCCATCTAGTTCATGAGTTCTTTGACGACAACAGCCATGTGTCTCTGAATCTAAGACTTCCACATAAACCTGAAGTATTTTGAGGTGGATCACAATTCAAGCCATGTGGATGAAGCCCTTACTTTATCACATCATGAAGAGAAAGGTGTTGCGCACAATTAATTCTGTGTGAATTTTGCTTCAGTAAATCGTCTTATGAAGAGAACATTCATACATTTTTGTTATTTCGCCCATCTCACTGATTTGACCTCCTGATTTGTGTTTGGAATCTGGTTTGTACTTCAAACTGTGCAAGGAAGTGGGATCTTCCTGGTGAGTCACCCCCAGAGGTGTAAACCCTACTGCACAACTAAAGATGTTTATGTTTATGTACATGCCAAACCTCTACTCATGAAATTAGTGCTTATGACCAGTCGGTCATATTTTATTCCCGAAACAGAAATATCTCCAGAATTGCCTAACTTCCTAACCTTATTGTTAACTCTATTCACAACATTACAAAATCTCAAACTCGTAAGTCTTCATTTATATTAAGTTGTTAGCTAACCCTTTTATCCAACGCTTGCAACTGTCTACACAGTTTTTCAACTGTTACCATACAAAGGCCTTGAGAACTGCCCCAAATGGACTAAAGCCTTGAAGATCAGTAAAGTTAAACCACACAAACTTTAGGGCTCAGCTGGTTGAGACAAGTCCTTTATATCGAACATCTAGACATCACCTTGTGTCTATGTGGTGCTCATTTCCGTTAAGCACACTGTTATCATTCACCCCATGTGTTTAGGAAATTCTGTTTCTTTCTTTCTTTCTCTCTTTTTTGGTTTTTGGGATTATTGTATTTTTTACATAGCCAGCTAACAGTTAATGTCTGATGTCAAAACACCACTATGCTGAAACTCATAACAGCACGTACATCAGCGCTGGAAAATAACATTGGAAAGCTTTGAGTGTGTATCACTAACCAAATGTATGTGTGTGTTTGGTAGTATGCATTCTATCTATGACTGCAACAGCTAGAGCAGCCAGACAGCTACAGTGCTACACTTTAAAATCATGCCCCCACAGTGTAGCACTGTAGCTGGCTACTCTAGCTGTTAGCTACAGAAACTCGAGCTAGGTAGCACAGATGTTTATTTTTTTTCATACCGACAGTAGTCGTGACCTCAAGAAAAAGAGATCTATGTGAAAAATTGCCAGGATTTTCCTTTAAGGTTTCTCTCAAAACGTACAGAGGGAAGCATAGAGATGTTATCATTCATTTGGTCCTGTACTGAACGCCTCTCTCAGTTTGTTGAATTGAGGATGGCACTGGTATGCATGTGTAGGCTATAAGTTCATGTCAATAGCGTAGTGGGAAGAGTAAGGCCAATCATGTGCAGACTGATGGCCGGTTCTTATGATATTATAACTTGCTCAGGGAGAATCTTTTGCTATCCTTTGTTTTTGTTTTCTGCTGAAATTATATTTTAAACATGCATATCCTCTGGAAAAAAAAATCACAGCATCTTACTACTATCTTATACATGTTTCTGTTTTTAAAAATAACAGTCATTGAAACATAATGACAACATATTAAAATTAGCATACCATAATATCTTGAGTGTCATGACAAAACAACACTGACATCTCTGAAATAATGATGTCACATACACCCTTGTAACATTCTAATGTGTAAGTACAGGGTAACCTGTGGAGCAGCTGTTTGTAACAGCACATCTGCTCTGGTTCTTCATTCTGAAATATGTGTGCTTACAATGTACTATTCATGTCAAGTATTCAATACAAGATACTGTAGTTGTTGTGTAGGCTTATTTTCACTGAAGACACAGACTCCTACGTGAATGATGAAATGCAGTTATAGAGGATGAAAGAATGTATAGTTGAACTATTAAACCACCATATTCCAGATCCTAGGTCTTTAGGGCTTTTCCTACTTAGTTATGCTAATATTTGCTTGTTTCTGAAGGAGGTACCTGACTGTGCCCTGTTTGGGCTTTCCTGTATATATACGGAACTTGATATTAGGCCAAGTTATTGTCAACTTAACACATTGAATCCTTGCATCATTCACTGAGTAATCTTGCCTGGATTTTGACTCTGTTTTGAAAACAAAATCCTGTAATGTTGATGCTGGACGTTTTCTTTAGAGTAGAAGAGAACTTGGAGGCCAGTTGAAATACTAGGCAGAATGCAGTACACTTTCTGTTTACAATGTACCTCTGTGCATTACCTTGCATTACTCATATCTCATATATCATTCATAAGAAAGACCATGTACAGCATATGACATTAATCTGAGAAAATGAAAGTCCTGACATTATATTGTGTGTGCCTCTCTTCTGTTCAACATTGGTTAGGGTTGGAAGACAAAGACTGTAGTGATTTTCTCACTATTTGTTTTGATAGAATGCAATGCCGATTGCTTTTTTGTAGCATATACAATGCATTGTGTGGTATTGTATATGTATAATAAAACTGTAGAATATGTGTTATCAATTATGGAATATTCTGATTGCTTAGTTAGAAATTGTTTTATTTTAGGTGTTTGTTTTTCTTTTGTTTTTTGTTTTGTTCCAAGAATATCTTTACTTAAATTTTATGAATTGATTTAAACTTCGGTTTTTCTTCCAAATAAAGTTATGCTCTCAGAATCTAATTTATTTTTAATAACTTTGTTATTATACACATATTAAATGATCTCTCTATAATGCGTGTGGAAGATATGCATGATAACCAGGATAAGCCGAGGAATTCAGATTTTCTTTGAATGCTCTTGCAGTGTGTGTGTGTGTGTGTGTGTGTGTGTGTGTGTGTGTGTGTGTGTGTGTGTGTGTGTTTGTTTGTTTGTGTTTTCTTTGTATGCATTCTCTTGAAAACTTTAATTTGAATCATTGTAGTCAGCCTTGTATAGTAACTCATCACTTTCTGCAGTTCTGCAGCGCTAATTTTAATTTACATTTACACACCAGCTAATTCTAAGTTTTAACTTGATCTGCAGCCATTTATTTGATCATGACTGCACTCATTCCCATTGAGCCCTGAAAGTGAAGGCGATAACTGTCTGTGTGAACGTTAAGTCTTTCTGCTGCACCAGTCCAGTCATCAAGCATCACGAGTCATGTCCCTGCTCTTCCTGACATTGTTTTCACTTCCTCATGCTCATCCTCGTCCAATCCCTGATGCCTGGGTCTGATTCCGGCTCCGCTCTGGTCCAGAGCTGGCCTTGAGCCGAGAGCTTCTCTAGGAAGCGTCCCTCGTCACCATGTGCCCATAGGCTTATCCCTGGGCAGCATGTTACACAATACACTGGCACAGAATGCCATAGACTTAATGCAAGCTTATAGGTCTCCAGCTAAATTTTAAGAGACTGACTATTTTTAATAGGACTACTGTCTACCTTTTTTGAATAATGCGTAATTACTAGTAAACAAGACTAAGAGCACTGTGCATGCCTATTATGAGGTATACTAAGCACAGTCGACGAGTCCATAATATCACTGTACAAACCAAAATACAAAAGTACATTTTTCATGCTTTTTTTTATTGAGTCAATTTTATTTGATATACTAAAGAAAATGATTTTGCAGCTAAATCAATGTCCCTTATCTATGCAGCAAGTCTTCCATTTTGTTCACTCCTACTTGTGTCCAGTAGAGGGCGCCTAGCACCAGTGAGGTGTCTGTAACTGCCTGTAGACCACAGCACTGACGAGCTGCATGTCCTCCTGTAGTGTGTACCTCTGCTCAGCCTGTCTCCCAGCCAAGCCATGAGAGTGGATTTATGCGTGTGATGGTTGTCACCCCAATCAACACCTCCCACACCTGACACCTCCTTTCTGCGCATCACCCTTACACCCCCCCCCCACACACACACACACACACACACACGCACATACACACAAATATTACACAAATACATACTAGCCTACCACAGAGATAGATAGATAGATAGATAGATAGATAGATAGATAGATAGACAGACAGACAGAAGTACAGTTCACTGATAGACAGGAGTATACAAATGCACACACACACACACACACACACACATACACACTGCTGAGCGCTAATCAGAAAGGGGGGAGGGGGTTGTGACGGGGTCGTGGCTGGTGAAGCCGGCTGGGAGGGAGACTAGCGTGGCTCGGTGATTAAGCCTGCGAGGTCCTCATCCTGCTAATTGCAGCCAGGGCCGCGGCCACTGCTGAGCCGTTAAGCTGAGCACGCCTGCCTGCCCTGACCGCTGTCCAGCATCGGCAGACAGCACAGAGAGGGCCTCAGCCGCACTCACAGCCTTTGGTCAATCACACTAGCCTGCAACATGCTAGGCCACACACGCTAGTGACGCTAGTCACGCTCTCAACTGCACTACACCAGAGACAGTTTTGACGAATCTTTGACTAGGCCTACACTCTGTGTATACACTACAGTCACTGCTTACACACCACACGACCTTACTGTTATCTACGGCAGTGTTTTTACATACAAGTTGGTTCAATATTGAAAACAAGTCAGATATTATATTTTACCACGTCTGCTCGCGGACCACTTGGGATAGCTTGTGGACCACCAGTGGTTCCCGGACCACACATTGAGAAACACTGTTCTACGCCACCCTACACTTCACTGTCAGTGCAGCACCCCCGACCTTATTGTCATCTACGCCATCCTACACTACACTGTCAGTGCACCACCGCAGACCCGGCTCTGAACTCTCAGTGTCAACACACCATGCAGGCCAGCCATCCGGAATTATGGACAAGCGGTCTAAATATCCCACACTGGGTCCAATAAGACTATAAGAAAGCCTATACATGAACCCCAAAATGCTCCTGATGTGTTCTTGATCTGCTCCTCCGCCATTGGTGTGTGTGTGTGTGTGTGTGAATGGGTGAATGTGAGGCATGAAATTGTAAAGTGCTTTGAGTGTTTTAAGGAGTGGAAAAGCACTATATAAATGCAGTCCATTTAGGCATCTAACCACCCTACCCATGCCCCTGGGACGCTGGTATGTGTGTGTGTGTGTGTGTGTGTGTGTGTCTAACCTCCCTACCCATGCCCCTGGGACGTTGGTGTGTGTGTATGTGTGTGTCTAACCTCCCTACCCATGCCCCTGGGACGCTGGTATATGTGTGTGTGTGTGTGTGTGTGTGTGTCTAACCTCCCTACCCATGCCCCTGGGGCACTGCCATGTCTGCCTTATATGAAGAGCTCCAGTCTCACCCCTCATCCACATTCATTAGGGCCCAAGCACTGGAGGTGCAAAACCCTATTGTTTCTGCCCTGACATTTTTAAGATTATTATTGTTGTTATTCTGCCGGACTTTGGCCCTTTTGAGGTGATTCCCATGGGCGAAAACTACATTTATTCTGTCCAGAGTTCGACCAGTCTACCTGTGTGTGTGTGTATGTGTGTGTGTGTGTGTGTGTGTTTGACCAGTCTACCTGTGTGTGAGTGCTTGTGGGCTACTTATGATGCATTGACATATTAAGGGTTTGTGTGGTTCAGATTATCCACTATCTTATATGGATGGCTTAAATATGATCCCCTTTGAAGGTCATGTACAGGTCGACAGGTCGTCACAAACTCCTTTTCACTGGTGTCTTTCTGAAATCTCAACCACAAGCCAAACTGAAGAGATATGAGAAAGATGAGGAATAGACTTGTGGGTGCTAATATTTTAAACCATAATTTTGGCTCTATGATTTTTCCATTTAATTTATGCAGTAGCACAGTGATAGACAAACATACACACACTCGTGGACAAGGACACACACACACACAAACACTCGGACAGACAGCAGACAGACACACACACACACAGACACTCACACTTGGACAGACAGATAAACACACAGACAAACACACACAAGCACATACACACAATCATGCCCTGTTGTGTCAGGTGAGCTGTGAGAGAGGACACTATCAGATTCCCCCTATAATCCAATTTAATCTGACGTAACCCTTGGAGGCATTCCTTTAAGTGGGGAGCCACACTGTTGCCACCAGCCAACAGCATTACAGCAAAGGCAGATTAACTAGCAGCCTGGCAGCCAGGCAGGAAGGACATAGTGGCAAGCAGAGAGTGAAGACCATATGCTTAGCTGTTTTTCCTGTAACTACTCGCAGTGGTACAGAGGGTCCTCTAAGGCCCTTTTGCTCCGGGATTATAACTTTGTGAGGGAGGGGAGCCGGGAGGCCAGTCTGCGATTGGACCAACCTGACCAGTGAACATGCTTTTTCCTTAAAGAGCAGTCTGCAAAGACTATGAGGCTTTCCTAATGCCTTTTCGGAGAATTCGGAAGGTGAGTAAAGAGAGCCAGTAGTGCTTCTTGAAGTTTGACGTTTGAATCTGATGTTTATGGAGGTCTGCCATAAAGGTTTGGAGTTTCAGGGTTCATCAAGACACTATCAATCAATCACAGCTCATAGTTTGTATAGTTCTCAGCCATTGTCAGTAGTGGCTAAGAGTCAGGTTAACGTTGGCTTTTTGTATCCATATGAAAGTATTCATTTAGCGATGACATCTAATGAAGGCCCCAGGCCGAAACGTCAAAAATAAATACTTTAATATGGAGCTAGAATGTGTGTCACTCTTCTCTTTGAACAATTAGCCAGCGGCCAGCACCTCACAAACAATCCTTGGTGTGCGTCACACGTATCTTCTATAGTTGGCTTTTTATATGACAACGTCAACATGGACCTGTGTGTTTATGGTCCTCGAATCCAACTCACTAGACCACTTTAGTCTGCAGAAAAACACACACAGCCACAACAAGTGTACATCGCACCAAAACAGATTCACATCGCACATCACGCAAACTAGGGCATATTTCAATTGATTGATGCAGTGATTCAAGTGATTGATTACAGGAATGGTTTAAATAGTTGTAGAAGATGGGGAAATCTATATCAATGTATAAACTGAATGTAAAGAATATCTAATAGATTCTCACAGAGCTTATTTGATCTTGCTCAGTCCTGAATACGCTGACAGACAAAATAATATTGGACAACACTGTTCAAATGTAACATTGCGAGTTTTAATGGTGCAAGCAACGTTTTGAGGCATACAGCATCTTTATCAGAGTCAAAGCTCTGGTTTTGACTCTAATGAAGATGCCGTGTGCATGGATGAAGGCTCTGATGAAGACACTATGCGCGTTAATGAAGACTCTGATGAAGACACTATGCGCGTCGAAACGTTAGTCACTTGCACCATTAAAGCTTGATAAAGGTATTCGTGTGCTTCGGTCCTTCCCTGGGTTCAGTCATCCAAAGTGACCCAGAACTTGTTCCTGATTCTGTGGTCCTGCTCCCTGAACACCGACAGGCTAGAGCGCAAGTGTTACCCATTTCATTGCTGTAACACTGGAAGTGTTGGCAGGCCGCTTGGTGCAATTTGAGGCTTTATGAACAAACACTGTATTGTTTCATTGTCCACATTATGGTTGGTATCTTTCAGAAATAACAATCCAACACACCTGACATACACTTACTCTTATCCTCTGGTAGTAGTGATTGATGTACTGTGTGTGTGTGTGTGTGTGTGTGTGTGGTAGTAGTTAATGTAGAATTAATTGGCACAAGGTCTCTGCATTGTAGCTGAAATGTTACTCCTCTTTTCGGTAAGTCGCTTTACAAAAAAGCATCAGCTAAATGAATACATGTAAATCTGTGCAAATAAAGTTGTAATGGACAGTAATGCCCTCTTCAGATGGGAGACACTCACTGACACACACACTGACAGAGATATACATAGGCCATACAGGCTACACAGAGAGAAAGTATGGAGAGAGAAGAGAAGAGAAGAGAAGAGTGTGTTAGAGAGAAGAGATGACAGAGATGCAAAGAAGTGACAGTGACAGTGACAGAGAAAGAGAGAGAGATAGGGAGAGATGGAGATAGGGAGAGATAAAGAGAGAGAGGGAGAGATGGAGATAGGGAGAGATGGAGATAGGGAGAGATAAAGAGAGAGAGGGAGAGATGGAGGATATACAGGCCAAAACAGAGAGAGGATATATATGCAAAGACAGAGAGAGAGAGGGAGATGGAGATAGGGAGAGAGAGAGTTGGAGATAGGGAGAGAGAGATAGAGATAGGGAGATAGGGAGAGAGAAAGAGGCAGAGAGATAGGGAGAGAGAAAGAGAGAGAGAGGGAGAGATGGGTAGATAGAGGACATAGAGGC
Organism: Alosa pseudoharengus; assembly: GCF_046254945.1. Taxonomy (NCBI): domain Eukaryota; kingdom Metazoa; phylum Chordata; class Actinopteri; order Clupeiformes; family Clupeidae; genus Alosa; species Alosa pseudoharengus. The sequence continues at coordinate 19,887,431 of NW_027468870.1, read as the reverse complement.
CAAAACAGAGAGAGGATATGCAAAGACAGAGGGAGAGAGAGAGAGATGGAGATAGGGAGAGAGAGAGATGGAGATAGGGAGAGAGAGAGAGAGGCAGAGAGACAGATGGAGGATGTGTACTGTGAGAGTGACTCACATCTCAGATGGCAGAGGCATGTTTCTGAAAGAACATCGCACCCTCAATGAGACCCTGCAAAATTGTTTGTGGCTCACTGGATGGTTGGTCACACACACTCACACACACACACGCGCACACACACACACACACACACGCACACACACACATACAGCCTAATGCTTTCTTCCTGTTCAGAGTGCACATGACATTACTGAACTATCTTATGAAGTGACAGTATGTGTGAGTGTGTGTAAATGTGTGTGTGCGTGTGAGTGTGTGTGTGTGTGTGTGTGTGTGTGTGTGTGTGTGTGTGTGTGTGTGTGTGCGTGCGTGCGTGTGCGTGTATGTGTGCGTGTGTGTGCGTGTGTGTGTTATTGTGTGTGTGTGTGTGCGTGCGTGCGTGTGCGTGTATGTGTGCGTGTGTGTGCGTGTGTGTGTTATTGTGTGTGTGTGTGTGTGTGTGTGAGTGTGTGTAAATGTGTGTGTGCGTGTGAGTGTGTGTGTGTGTATGTGTGTGTGTGTGTGTGTGTGTGTGTGTGTGTATGTGTGAGTGTGTGAGTGTGTTTGTGCATGTGTGTGTGTGTGTGTGTGTGTGTGTGTGTGTGTGTGTGTGTGTGTGTATGTATGCATGCATGTTTTCACATACTAGTTTCAGTAACTCTTTTCTTGAACCCTGTATCATAACACTAATCTGTATCATAATACTAATATGACCATTCATAAAACATGCCATAGCAGATCATATAGGCCTACACTGTATACTGTTGTGACTTGGGTAAGACTCAGGTGGGGATCACATTGGCCAGCGGCAAGTGGCAGTGGCAAGTGTAACGCAACACTCAGACCATAATAACTTCTATCTCGTTCCTAAGCAACACAAATGGTTTGCCTAAACTGATGATTGAATACGCTCGCGTTCAACGCTAGCGCTACGCCAGCGCTGCCACCATTCCGCTGCCGAACCATTAGAGAACAATAGGAAACTTGCTGTGTCAGTCCCCGCCTTAAAGGGGTAAGAGTAGAATTCGGTAGGATTCCAGTAGGCATGGGCAGTTCCCGACTGATTCGGTCAGAAAGAACGAATCCCGAAGGTGAACGACGAGAACTGATTCCCAAAACAAGAGAACTGGGTTTTTTTTAACATACAAAAAAATGGTCACGCAATAAAAGATACAAACGAACAGAGCTTCATCTCCCTCGACCGTATATTGCAATTGAGTCTAAAACGTGAATGAGAGTACTACAGCAGGTAGCAACCGCGTTGCCATGGGTAAACAAATGATAGGCCTGGCTTTACTTACGTGCCTGCCTGCCAGCTCTAGAACTTGGAAGACGCCATTTGATTCTTACTGCATTCCATTCAGTATATTTATGGAAAAAGGCACTTATGTGCTTAATATAAAGCTTGATATTTACATAAATGATGTAACAGACCATATGAGACGGTGTTCTAAAGGATATTTGACCTAAGACAACCGAGACGGTGTTCTAAAGCATATTTTGACTTAAGGAACTGAAAGAACTGAAAGAACGAATCAAACGAACGATTTGTGAAGGTGCAGGGAACTGAAAGAACTGATTCCCGGAATAGAATCATTTGGCCCATGCCTAGATTCCAGTTGTCTTGACCACACCAAGGGAACTGCTCTGTTGACTTGTATTGGATCTGATACAGTGAGGTGTGGCCTGTGTCTAGCTGGTTATCACGCTAACTTTAGTGGATATCTGGACAACATAGAACACAGGTGTTTTGGACATTATGTCTTCACACTCTGTTGCTGGTTCTAGGTCATTTCAAAGTTTTAAACAAACAGAGAAGATAAATAGCCCCTATGTGTCACAAGACCGTCATGAGCATGTCATAAAGGGTTCATGACAGGTCCCTAGTAGTTCTTCTTAGTTAATGATTGCCACGGTGCAGTGGTCTGACAGGGTCATGGTACCATTATCATTATAGTTATTGATATCTTTTGTATAGTTATATAGTTTACAATATATATTATTACTAAATTATAAATAGTTATAATCGTTATGACTGCTCTCATAGCTTTAGCTGCCATAAAACCCTGTCACAAACTATTAAGATGTCATGGTGTAACACTGTCAAGAAGATTCCAGTTTGTGGACATGAGACTGACACTTGAGACATGAGTCTTTACGACAGGACATGAAATCGGCCAGAACGTGTTTATAATATTGACAAGTGAATATTTGGACATTTCAGAGTACATCCTGTTATTTTAAGGAACGTTCCATTAAATGAGTGAAGGAATTGTCTGTAAAAAATATATAAAATGTACAGAAATTGTACAATAAGAAAATAACTAGTATAGTAAAATAACTAGCATTTTTAGCCATTCAGGGTTTCAAATACTTTAATTTAGGTGCACATGCTGGGACCATTAATCAATGGCATATGCTGCAGGCTGCTCTGCATAATGCACCTGTATGTCACTGATGGTTTAGAGGTTGGCCACATGTGCCTGTGACCTATAGTGAACATAGGCTAATTGATATGTGGTTTTGTTATGTCAGAATTGTGCTAAATGTAGACTTTTTAAAAATAATTCGGATCAATTGGTTTAGCCTACTACTATTGCATAATTATAGACCAAAACTGTGAATTTAAGATGCAACATTATTTTGTGGTATTCTGAACTTCACCATTTCAATTAGTAAAGAAAGAGTCTAGACCTAAACATAGGCTATCATTTTGTCTCAAGACAATGACCATAGCTCACCATAGCTCACCTATAATTGGTTGATTTGTGAATGTCCTAGCACATTAGACTCATATAGACTCATATACAAATATAAACGTTTGACAACATGTTTTTATATACTCTTGATGTAAACGAACATCATGACACATCAGTACATAAACAACGCAGCTAACAATACATTGCGCAAGAACTACATATCCCAACATGCAGCGTTCCGTGATGTTTCTAACAGCTGACAGACGCTAAAACCCTATGTGAGAGCTGCCAGGAAAGAAGAGATAGGAGTCTCTCAGCAGAGTGAGCAATCCACACGACCCAACTGCGCTGTTAAATCAGCACCGTTGGAGTTGGGTTGCTTTGTACCAGATTATCTTTGATTTGCTCTCTCTGCTTTGCCTAATATTAATTTAGGTTATCGTCGTTTGGACAAAGCTGCATTGTGCCGTGTTTGACTACTGTAGTCAGTGCATGTGCATTCTGTTATTTGCAGTTTATATCTACCCACACAAGACGTGCCTAATGCCGAGGAATGGATAGTGTGTCTGATAAAGGTGGAAAGATGGTCGAAAGTGATGAACAGTCGGAGAGGGATAGTAGCGGCGGCGCAGCGATGGCCGCGCTACACCAATGCGAACTCATCCAGAACATGATCGAAATCTCCATCTCCAGTTTACAAGGGCTCCGGACCAAATGCGCGGCGTCCAACGATCTCACCCAGCAAGAAATACGCACTTTAGAGGTAATTATAACGCAGAGAATGTTTAAAAATAGCAAGCCAAAATGCAGTGTCATGCAGGCGTTCGCTACAGTGATGGGCTGCAGGCTATCTCTCTCTCCCTGGTTGCTTTAAGGGTATCGCCTCATCCGTCTCTTCCTATTTTTGCAGTATACAGTTGTGTGGGTTGTGCTCCACGGTGGCATACAACGTACTGACAATAATATATGTAAATGTGAATTTATTTATATGGATCACACTGGACACCTATCCTATTGATGCTCAAAGGCTATAAATAGAAATACTAGCGTTTGATGAGGTTGTTATTTTGACCTCTTTCTCTACAGTAGGTGTAATATTTGGCAGTAACCCCCGGATATTTTGCAGCATTAGACTGCGTATTTTGAAATCTTTGTCCATCCCGTGGACGGCTATGCTGCAATCTGCGCGCTAATTGTCCCTGTTTTAGACCATTTTCAGTTTAAATCATCTGCATCAATGAACCAAAGTATTGTAGAAAAAGACAAATAAATAGTCCACACATCGCCATATTGTGAGTGATTTTATTGGTTTTCTCGATTGGAGTTGCAAAAGCTATTGAAGTCCCCAACGCATTAAGGCCGAAGTGTCAATATGCGTACCCCGCCTTAAACGGCTACCAATCTGGTGCACCTGTAGAGATAATTTATGAGAAATCAATACAATCGTGTATCGGATGACGTGGTGGCCTGTGCAAACCATTCTGATGGACGAGTAGTTTGCGCATAGGGTGATGGCCCGCATTGAGGACCACCGCGATGGCAGAGGCAACGCGCTAGCCTATATAATTTGACATCAGCCAGCAACACGCTAGACTCACATTTAGCATGTCTGTCACAATTTCTTTTTGTTTTTTGTTTTAAAGTGGTGTCCGTATGAAGTGTACTATTTAATGGAGACTTAAATGTTGCTGCTGGTTATTTCATATGTTCTTAAATGTTATGGCATGGTTCTTGATAACCTATATCAAACAGTCTGTTCCATCTACGTCTAAATATGGCGATTAACCCTTGTCTGTATGTTCTGAGGGACATCTAGACCTCGGCGTTGTATATAGCCTCCTAACCAATATAGCACATCTTGCATTTATTTTTAGATGTCAGAACACGCTTTGTTTGCCGTATTAGGCAATCACGTCTTTTGTGTAATAATTGTGTTAGACTATGCACGCTTTCCAATTCTCATAGATTGTGTCATAAATCGTGATAGGCTAATCCAAATTGACCCGTCCAGATTGCACTTGTCACATACGAGTGTGAAGTGTAGGTAGCTTTGTTTTCTCCTCTTTGGTAAATTAATAGGTCGTTAACCATTTCCTGTTGTTTAGATGACCTCCATGTGCCATGGCCCAGTAACGTCAGTTTGTTGTTGTTCAAAGCACCACTGTTGATATAAAACATGACTGATAAGGCGAAGGCTGATCGACTTGGTTGTAAAATATGCCTTTCATTGTCTGAAATTGTGGTCTGCCAGCTGAGGTCTTTGTATGGGTTTCTCCTTGTTTTTTCCCCTTAACCCCCCCCCCCCCCTACCCCCAGCAACCACACACACACACACACACACACACCAATTACCCAATATTATCACAGAGTTATGTCCATTTTCCTCCATTTTACCTGTCATATTGCTGACAAACGTAGTAGCTAAAAAGGCCACATCTCAAATGGGATCTGACTGGAAAGGCTCAGGACAGATTCTCACCATGTCTGCTCTGGAGGGAGCTACACTATCTGAGGTAGTGTTTTCAATATGCTATTTTTCTCCAGCTGTGCTGGTGCTACTTATCTGGGGTTTATTGTGCAGAGTTGGTACTGCATACAGGCGTTCCATTGGTAAAATACATTAAATGTCTCCACCAGGTCTGTCGTTCTGTCCCATTGCAAGGAAGAATGTAATGCAATTATAAAAAAAGGTGTTTTACTCTTAACATCAGCATTTGATTGCAAAAAATAAAATAGAAGCAAAAATCCAGCGGAAAAACCCCACCACCACCACCAACAACAACAACAACAAAACGTTGTGGTTTCCAACACTCATGTGAGCAAGACATTTAGCACAGTCGAAATGTAATGGAATGTGTATTTCAAACAAATCACTCCCGATAAATGCTTAGCTTGCAAAAGTAGGCTTGCGGGCAGCCAGGCAGGCAGTACTGTTCTGCTCTGCACTACTCTTCTCTATGCTCACATGAGATGAGATGAGATGAGATGAGATGAGATGAGATGAGAGGAGAGTGCCGTCTGGCTGGCCAGTGGTGCTACCAGCAGTCTGCCGAGCCGAGCTGAGCCGGCCGCCGTGACTGAGGACCACTCAACACAGCAGAGTGGAACATGTCAATGGCCAATTGTCAATTTATATTACACGGCCACTAATGGCTCTTTAATATCCTGCGCCTGACAACAACAGCTGGAGTGGCTGTCAGCCTTGCTGCTGCTGCTGCTGCTGCTGGTGGTTGTGGTGGTGGTGGTTGGTTGTGGTGACGCCAGCCTGCCAGACTGGGGGGCCGGGCAGGCTCTTTCCTGTGTCGAGGCCCAGTATCGTGTGCGCCAGAGCCGCACGCGCGTGTGTGTGTGTACTTCAGGCCAATCAAGAGCGGCTTGAACTCCTGTCGGCTTCTCTTCTCCCTGATGAGCCTTTATGACACCTCTTCATGGTTGTGTTTTTTTTTTTTTTTATAGCGCGCGCTCTCCACGTCGCTTCATTCTGTGCACGCTGGCTACTTCTACTGCTGCTGCTGCCCGTAAAGGCCGGCCTGCATGGCCACCAGATAATGGAGCTCAGCTTGCTCCTCACCGCTCTCCAAGTGAAGTGCTGCAAGGTGGTGCTTCAGCTTTTCAAGCTAATCTGAGTCTAGTGTGAACCTCAAGGCTAGCTCTCTCTCTCTCCCTCTCTCTCTTTCTCTCTTGCCTTTCTATTACATTTGTCCTCCACATCTCTCTCTCTCTCTCTCTCTCTGCTTCTTTTTCTCGTTCGCCGGTCTATTGTCGCTGCGTTTCCTCGCTGTTCATTTCAAGCTGTTGCTGCTGAATTGGAGTTTTTCGCCCCCTCTCTTCATCTCTCTCTTCGCCGCTCGTCCTTGAGCTCGGAGGGTTCTTTATGGAATGGAGTTGGGAAGAAAAAAAAAAACCTCTCCGCTAGAGATATCCGTTTTGACCTCGCTCTTAGAGATGTGTAGCACTAGTCAGCAACATGAAAAGAGATGTGGTAGTCTACCATGTAAAAGACTAGCCTCTGTATGGGTGCTCCTGTTCTTCATTCACTACCATTGTAATGTGCTGCATCCACTTCAAATGGTAACATTTTTTAAAGCTAAAAGCACAAAAACCTGCCATGTAAATCTACACAATAAAGAACAAAAGGGTTTTAGGTCTAAAATCCAGCGGTGTCACCCTGACCTAGTTTGGAGTGTTAAGTGTGATTGTAATTAATGTGATTGTGGTGTGTCCTTTTTTTGCCTTGTATTGCAAATGAACTAAAGTCTTGCATACCCTCTGCCCATCATCAGACATGGTTGTTGTTCTTGTCAGGTAACAGTTGTGGCCTGGGCAGGTAGTAAGTGTGTTGTCAATGCGTCTCTTCCATTGTGCCTCTGTGGTGGGGAGAGAAAGAGAGGGGGGGGGGTGGAGAGAGGGAGAGATGGAGAGAGAGAGGGGGGGAGAGAGAGGGAGAGAGAGAGAGATGGAGAGAGAGAGGGGGGGAGAGCGAGAGAGAGAGGGGGGGGAGAGCGAGAGATGGAGAGAGAGAGGGGGGAGAGAGAGGGAGAGAGAGGGAGAGAGAGAGAGATGGAGAGAGAGAGGGGGGGGAGAGCGAGAGATGGAGAGAGTTTGCGGTCGTGTGGATGCTATTATGGCTGCGTCTATATTTAGCCGTCTTTCTTCCTACGCATTTACAGGGTTGGCTGTTAAATAAGAAAATCAAATGACGTGCGAGGAGGAGGCTGCACACGCTGAGAGAGACAGAGAGAGGGAGGGAGGGAGAGACAGAGAGAGGGAGGGAAAGAGAGAGAGGAAGAGAGAGGAATGGAGAGAGAGATGAAGAGACAGAGAGAGAGGGGGGAGGTTGGAGAGAGAGAGAGAGAGGGGGAGAGAGATAGACAGAGAGAGGTAGAGACAGAAGGAGAGGGAGGGAAAGGGGGGAGAGAGATACAGAAAGAGGGAGACAGAGAGGGAGAGAGTGATAGAGAGAGATGGAGGGAGGGAGAGAGAGAATGGTGATGCAGACAGAAGGGGTGGGGAGAAGGCGAGGAGAGAGCCAGTCAGCTGGCTGTATCTGTCTGGTCTGGTTGCAAGGCACAGACAAGGGCCTGCACATACACACACAGCCCCTTGCACACACACTGCACATACACACACAGCCCCTTGCACACACACTGCACATACACACACAGTGCACATACACACACAGTGCACATACACACACAGTGCACATGCACACACAGCTCTGTGCACACACACTGCACATACACACACAGAGCACATACACACACAGTGCACATACACACACAGTGCACATGCACACACAGCCCCATGCACACACACTGCACATACACACACACTGCACATACACACACAGTGCACATATACACACACTGCGCATACACACACAGTGCACATATACACACAGCTCCGTGCACAGATGGTGCACATACACACACAGATCCGTGCACACACACTGCACATACACACACACAGCTCAGTACACACACAGCTTCATTTCATATAAAAGCCTTGGACTTGATGCTCACGCTATGCTCCCCCTACACACACACCTCCTCTACCCGCACTCTCACCCCACCACACACACACACACACACACACACACCTCCTCTACCCTCACCCTACCACACACACACACATCTCCTCTACCCACACCACACACACACACACACCTCCTCTACCCCACCACACACACACACACACACCTCCTCTACCCCCACCCTCACACACACACCTCCTTTACCCCCACCACACACACACACACACCTCCTCTACCCCCACCCTCACACACACAACTCCTTTACCCCCACCACACACACACCTCCTCTACCCCCACCCTCACACCTCCTTTACCCCCACCACACACACACCTCCTCTACCCCCACCCTCACACACACACCTCCTTTACCCCCACCACACACACACCTCCTCTACCCCCATCCTCACCCCACTCACCAGCCCCCATCTTGATATTTTGGGAAAAGTGCATCAGTGGAGTCTCAGGGCTGATGATGGAGGTTAGAACATTGAGGGCCTCTCATGGAAGGTCTGGACTGATGATGGAGGTTAGAACATTGAGGGCCTCTCATGGAAGGTCTGGACTGATGATGAAGATTAGAACATTGAGGGCCTCTCATGGAAGGTCTGGACTGATGATGGAGGTTAGAACATTGAGGGCCTCTCATGGAAGGTCTGGACTGATGATGAAGATTAGAACATTGAGGGCATCTCATGGAAGATCTGGACTGATGATAATGATTAGAACATTGAGGGCATCTCATGGAAGGTCTGGACTCTTTTTGAAATGGAATTGTGTGCATTGAATATGAGAGGTGGTGTGGTTCGTCATCACACTTGCACCATGCATCTAGTTGGAGAGGGAGAGGCCTGATGTGAATGGAATTGGATTTGTATTTCTCAGTGGATGCTGTTGCTGAAATTCAGAACATTTTGACTGTAGTCTGTGTCCATCACACGTATTGTTATTTTACAGCATCACACACACACAGTTCCAGAGAAGTCATATACTGTCAGTGTTCATAACTGAGGAAGAATAGAATGGTGTCTCTTTGACCTGTATGTCTGTCAGTTCAGGATGATGTGAAATGAGATGACATGACATGACTCTGCATGTCGTTGTAACTCAGAAGGGGAGCACAACGTAACGTAAGCGAGCTGCAGGATGTTGGATGCAGGGCTTGAATTCAGCTGTGGGTCTGGCATGAGTGTCCTGCTGGACTGGACTGGGCTAGGGGAGGTGGATTTAGGTATTTATCACCTGAATGAGGTCCAGGTCTGAGCTCCTCTGCTAGCCACACACACACACACACACACACACACACACACACACACTCCTCCTCATGATCACTGAATATATCTCTCAGGCCTTCCAGCCGGTGCACTAATCTGAGATCAGTGTTTGTGTGACAGAGTGATTTGGTGTCTGTGATGTGTGTGTGTGTGTGTGGGTGTGTGTGTGTGTGTTTGAGTGGTTCTGTGTGTGTGTGTGTTTGTGTACAAGTGAGCGATTCTGTGTGTGTGTGTGTGTGTGTGTGTGTGTGTGTGTGTCTGTTTATGTGTGGCTGGATATCTGTGTGTGGGTGTAATCTGGTAATGTTCATGTCATCCTGCACTGAGGCTGTTTTTGTGAGGGAAGATGGGGCAGCAACCCACGCTGCTCAGCCCTGCCCAGAGCTCTGGAGGAACCTTGGGGCAGGAACTAGGGGACAGGAACCATGGGGCAAGAACCAAGGGGGCAAGAACCCTGGGGCAGAATGCCCGTTAACATCTACCCGTTACCCTGGAGACAACTGTGCTGGCGGTCTCTCAAAGACCTCCATTCTACAGTGAGCCTCTCCTCTGTGGAAAATAGAACATTTTGTAAATGAAATACATTTGTAATATTTTAATGTGATATGAAATATGATACAATAGAATATGATAAAATATTGCATCATATTGCATGACATTTATCATATCATATAGGTTGCCAGTAAGTGGTACATTTTCTAGTCGTAAAGAGAAAGAATCTGCTTCTCCCTTTGATTTGTTGTTAAAGAGACCAGTATGGCTCAGATGATTGGCTTATTACAGTGAATGAAACAGTGAACAGTGGCCTCCAAACTGAATTGAGTCCCATTGAAGGGAGAACGGAGCTGCTGCTCCCATTTGCTTATTTATTACCATTAGCGTTAGCGATTCCTGTTGATAAATGAGGATGCTAATCCATCGCTCGCTCCAGGTGTGTGTAGTGTGTGTGTATGCCTGCCTGTCTGCCTGGGAGAGGGGTTAGTGGGCCATTGTGTGTTTGGCCTGCGTCATCGGTGCTCGTGCCAACCCCACAGAAAGGCCAGGCAGCAGCGGTAGCGGTAGCAAGAGCGCTAGTGGCGGCAGCAGCAGCAGCAGCAGCAACGTGTGACTCAACTTTTCCATTCCCGCCTCGCGCCAGGACACCCTTACTCACCAGTACACGACACCTCCTGTGGCCACTCCAAACGCAGCACGCACAGGCTACAGGCCTCACTTGTCATTGTGTTTGTTTGTTTGTTTGTTTGTTTACAGGGGCATGACTGGCAAATTAGGAAAACCTAGGTTATTTACACACAGATGTGTGTTGTTTTACAGACATTACACTGCCCATGGTCAACCAGACCCTTTTGTTGCTGCTTTCCTGAACATTAGCATGAGGCTTAAAGTAAATACAGTCTATGGGGGAAATATCGGAGGGTAATTGTCACATCATAGTGCGAAACTCTCAGTTCGCGAACATTCTAATCACATATTGTGACCGTGCTCCTCAACAGGTTAAAGTGTTCAGGCACTGTGCCTGAATTCAGGCGTGAGCCGGTACGTTTAAGATTTGGAACCACAGCACAGACATTTTCATTGTTTTAAGCCCTGAATGGTTCTGGTAGTGTCTCAGCATTCTCATGGGTAGTGCACAGGTGTTCTGAGATAAGGAAAAGGGTTTGTGTTTGTATGCAGTGTAACATTAGCCTGCATGCAACACCACACTATACATCATACAGGCTCTGAAAATATTCACAATAATAATAAATATAACATGTAAATAATATAAATGTAATAAATCAAGTATACCCCATCTCTCTCACTTCCTGTCAATCTTTAACTGTCCTATCATAATAAAGTCAAAAATGCCCAAAACATATACAAATTTGATTCTGTATTTGACATAGATGGCAAACCATGGGAATGGGCGCTTTAGGCCAGAGGTGAGAATAGAAATGACCGAGAGAAATGCTAATATTGGGGAAGAGGGACAGAGCTAAGGAAAGTCCTGGATAATGTTATGAGCAGAGATGCTTGATTTATTGGGTGGGGGCTAATCTTTTTTTATACGGAATCCCAGGAGTACAAGCTTTGAGAGACAGAAATATTTTTAAAATAGTAGTCATTGAGAGCCACATTGTGTTTCATAGTTTGTGCAAAACAGGTAAATTTGAGCACAACCGTCTGTAAGACGCGTTTCCATGGCAGTCACACACACATACACACACACCCTGGCCCCTTTCTGGTCTTTGAGAGTCACCATAACAAACAGATCTAGCGTACTAATAAACTCAGGGCAGTTGCAGCCCCGCCCCACCCCCCAGACCCTTAGGCTTACTTCCCTAGCAGGTGGATCATTCTCAATCTAAATGAACTTGTATCATTAGAATGTCCTGAGGGTTAAGCTGGTGTGTATCTGTCCTTCCCTGATATTCTAGTTCATGTGGTGTGTGGACAGAGGCTTGACGTGAATGTTTTGAGGATAATGTTTGACCAGGACGTGTCGTGTGTGTGTGTTTTGCTGTGGCTTGAACATGACTGATATTATTGTTTGGTGTTTTTGGTGCGAGCACGTCCTCCTATCTCGGTTCTGTTAGTGGGAAAATCCCACTCCCTCAAAAAAAAAAAAGAAGGAAAAAAAACGCTCTGGCGACCCAGGAGTGAGGTTGCCAAGCAACCTGACGTCACACTTGCACCAGTGTATTGTTCTCAGTGCAGCGTCTGTGATTCTGTCTACCTGGTGTGTGTGTGTGTGTGTGTGTGTGTGTGTGTGTGTGTGCGTGTGTGTGTGTGTGTGTGCGTGCGTGTGCGTGTGCGTGTGTGTGTGCGTGTGCGTGTGCGTGCGTGTGTGCGTGTGTGTGCGCAAGCATATTGATTTGTGTGTGTATTGTGTGAATATGTCTGCATGTGATTCACAGCATGTCTGCCAAGTGTGTATCTGTGTGTATGAGTATACATAAGATTTACAGCTTGCCTGCTTGGGCTGTGTTTATGTGTGTGTGTATGTGTGTTTGTGTATGTGTGTGTGTGTGTGTGAGTGTGCATGCGTGTGTCTAGATGTGATTCACAGCAGGAGTACCATAGCTGTGTATACGCTGTAGTTTAATAGTATATCTCATGCACAACCTAGTCAGATCAGGAAAGAGGAAGGAAGGAGGCTTCTTTGAACCCTCACTTGAGCCGAAACAGTGAAAGAGTGTTGCTATTTTGTATGGATTCATTTAGCCTTTTTTTTTTTTTTTTTTAAAACCACATACAAAAAACAATGCACTGCAGTGGCATCAGTGAGTTCCCTCTGTAGGACTTTGAAAATGTCTCTGTAACTCTGTAAGACATAAGTGGCATTGTGCTGTGCAAGCTGAGTTATGGGGAGGGGGGGGGTGCAGCAGGGTCTTTATCTAGAATAGAATGTCATGAGTGCAGAGAGTTCTCATCGGTGCAGTGGATTGAGTCCA
>NW_027468870.1:19699376-19869376 GCF_046254945.1 Alosa pseudoharengus | reverse complement strand
CACGCGCAAACGCTGTCGTCAACATGAAAGGGAAGAAGGGAGAGAAAGAATCGGAGAAAATGAAGAGAGAATGAAGGAGATAAAGAACCAGCCCAGCCCTGCGATCCAGAGCAGTCGGAGGCAGCTCAGCTGAGTGCCCGGCTCAAGCTGCTTGGGTCAACACACACACACACCAGGGCTGGAAAATTCATATCGGATCATCCAGCCATGTTTGTTTGGAGTGAATCTGGGTGCAGCTCTTCAGAACATTCCCTTCATTTGTTTATTATTGAAAACAAAAAAGATCTGAATACGTGCTGCTCACACACACACACACACACACACACACACACACACACACACACACACACACAAGGTCTTGGTCCCATGGACCTGACTTAGGAGCCAAAAAGCTGGTTGAATCTGGTTAAATAAATGCAAGTGTGCATGTTTTTGAACATTTCATCAGAACTATGTTTGTGTTTGATATGTGTGTTTGCTGGAAGTGGCTCTGTAAGACCTGGGAGCGAGTGTGTGTGTGTGTGTGTGTGTGTGTGTGTGTGTGTGTGTGTGTGTGTGTGTGTGTGTGTGTGTGTGTGTGTGTGTGTGTGTGTGTGTGTGTGTGTGTGTGTGTGTGAGTGAGTGTGTGGAGAGTAGTTGAGGTGTTTGTTGGGCACGTAGACCCAGCCACTGTCTGTTAGCCTCGCTGTGAACCCAGCATCTTCTAGGGCTGTGATGTACCAATGGCCCAGCCATCAGTGACTGCAGCATTCTGATGACACTTGGTTGCCATGCCAGCAGCGCCGACGCCCCCCATGAGAAGCCCTGCGCACTGTTCCCTTCCATGTAATAACAGCTATTTATATCTGTTTGACAGTCCTGTCCACTGGAGGGGAAGGCCAAAAAGAGAGAGAGAAAGGGTTGAGAGAGGAGAGAGTGGGGGGGAAATCCAGACAGATTTCTTGCTGGCTGCACTAGAACATCGACCTTGGGAGCATACCCCGTTGTATAATGAATATGTGCATGTGATTTTTTAAATGATTTATGCCCTGCATATTGTCTTGATGTCGTGATGAGATGGGAGAGTGTTTGAGACGTGCTCTAGAGATGCTCGCTGTGGCGGTGTCTGTGTCTCGTGTTTATCTGTGTGTGTGCGTGTGTGTGTGTCTGTGTTTGTGTGTGTATGTATGCATGTGCGAGTGTGTGCACATATGCATATTTGTGTGTGTGTGTGTGCATGCACTCACGCTCACGTGTGTCTGAGCTACTAAAAGTTCTCATGGTCAGAAGGTTGTGCATCTAAAGTCGCGATATTTATGAAATTCTTTCAGCAAATATTTAGACAGAGGAGTGCGTTTATGAGCACGCTACCTTGGTCTGGCCCCTGGCTACGGAGTCATAACTCTTATGACCCCTCAGGCTGAGGAGGTCAACCTAGAACTTCACCTGTTCTCATTCGCAAAATACTGCACGTTTATTAGGACAGGGTATTTGTCATGATATCTCTTGCTCTCTCGCTCTCTCTCTCTCTTTCTCTCTCAGACACACACACACACAAAAACATGATCTCACTATTTGATTTGGTTCTTGCATGATATTGATGATATTTAACACAAATAGTGGCCATTCAACACAAATATGGTCAATGATCAAATATTAAGATTTACATTTTCTATTACTAATCAGAAAATGTTATTATGTATTATTTACATTTCAGTCTATCTGTATGAACTAGACAGGCAGGACTAGGGAGTTGAGTTGGAGGTTTTCTGACTGATTTGCACCACCAATGACTGACCCCTCTGTGGGGTGATTTTAGACATGACTCTCAGAAGGACTCGGAGTGGTTCTGTGTTGTCCTGTGGGAAAATATCTCGGCCATGCAGCAGGGAGGGTGACTATTAGTTGCAGCTACAAACAGACCATCAGAGCAGAGATGGACAGCCAATGAGGTTTCTGGTTTTGCCAGTGTTTCTTTCTGATTGGCTGCTTAACCTTCCAGTCAAATCTGTTTGCTAAATGGAGGCTGCTGGAAAACAGTGAAAGGGAAAGAGCAAAACATTCCAGTTCAGCAGAAGGTTAAGAGGACAGCAGTGGCAGTGGCAGTGGCTTCTGTTGTGACATTCCGGAATGCTCTTCAGAGTGCATGAAAACATGAAGTGCTGGCTTCTTATTCCTTTTTTAGCATCATATTGAAAGAGAAATATTATAGGTGTGTTGAGTGTATCACTTGGGTGTAATATAAGAACACAACAATGATAAGAGAGTCTTCCTCTGTGCCTCTTAAGTTCATTAACAAAACACCTACCACTTATTCATCCATTTCACCTTAAACCCTTAACTCCTGTCCATTAATGTTGAGAGGGTGATAACAAATCAGAGAATAAAATGATTTCTTGACACTATTTTTTTTATGGAATGTGTCTCTCAATAAACAGTAAACCGTTATCATGTTGTGGTAAATTAATGGTAATCAGTCTACAAAGACCCACTAAAGGAATTGATCTATGGAAATTGGATCGGATTTGAATCACTTGTGACATGCAGTATATCTGTAAGTAGTGCCACAAAAATGGTCCATATGTATGACCAGCAGCACCCTGTGGATTTGATTTGGGAGTGCTTTGGGGAGCCTCAGCGCTAGTTTTGAGAGCTCACGTCACATCTCACTGAATAAAACCTTTTATATAAGAGTAATTTCCCCTGGTAAGTGCAGCAGGCATGGTAATGCTAGACTAGACATTGCTGCTTAATCTGTGCCACACCATCATGATGTTTTAAAAAAAAAAAAAAAAAAAAAAAAAAACACACAGAGGTTACATTACTCCTAATCTCATTAGTGTTGCAGAGCACTCAGACGCAGCATCAGAGCAGTGGGGCATTTTGAAAACTCTTTTAGGGCCTAGAGACATGACAGAGTCCTGCCTGTATGCCTGTTCAGTGCTCAGCGTTGAAGCAGCGTTGAAGCGTCCTCCATTTTCCCCCTCCTCCCTTGTCTGATCTGATGTGTGCTCTGTCGCCCCCCGCAGGTGAAGCTGATGAAGTACATCTGCAAGCAGCTGCAGTGCAAGCAGAAGGTTCCGGAGACAGAGAGGCCGCAGGCTCTGGACAGCTACCCCAAACTCGGAGACTGGCTGCGCACCATCAACCTCAGGCCAGAGCTCATCGAGGTAGCCTACACACTACACACTCATATCAACAGCTGTGTGTGTGTGTGTGTGTGTGTGTGTGTGTGTGTGTGTACGTTTGTGTATGTTGTGTTTGTGTTTGTGTATGTGTGTGTCTCTCTCAGTGTGTGTGTGCGTGCGTGCGTGTGTGTGTGTGTGTGTGTGTGTGTGTGTGGGTGTGTGTGTGTGTGTGTGTGTGTGTGTGAGATGCTTGGGGGGAAGACAATATACAAAGATAGAGTAAATCATATCTTATATTATCTTATAGTAGCCTACACACTATACACTCATATATCAACAGCTGTGTGTGTGTGTGTGTGTGTGTGTGTGTGTGTGTGTGTGTTTGTGTGTGTGTGTTTGTGTGTGTGTGTTTGTGTTTGTGTTTGTGCTCTGTTTGTGTGTGTGTGTGTGTGTGCGTGTGTCTCTCTCAGTGTGTGTATGTGTGTGTGTGTGTGTGTGTGTGTGTGAGATGCTTGGGGGGAAGACAATATACAAACATAGAGTAAATCATATCATCATATGCATTAATGGATGCTTGTTATGTGTAAGTGTGGTTATCATGTGTGACATAAACTGTATTGAGGTACAGAATTTATATATGGTAATGATGATTCCTAAAACCAAACAGACAGAGAAACCCCCTCTTTATCAATCTGTGTGTCAGTCTTAGTATGGATATGCGTGTATGCTATCTGAGTCATCGGAGTACTCTAGTCACGTGTGTATGCTTACATTTCTGCTCTAAACTTGGAGACCCGACTTTTCATGATTATGTGGCAGATATGCACAGCGCCATATGGTTGTACTGTTTCACACCCAGGGGAAAGAACAAAACAGTTGTTAGTGGTTTGCTGGTGTGTTTGGTAATGGATATGAGCTGACCCTGCAGCCAGTTGGGGCAATAGGTTGGGACGATGGTCGGTGGGTATGTGGGGTTATATCATAGTTAAGGTAGACATTGTTGAGCTTGTGAAATGTATAATTTATGAATTTATTTATTTCAATTTGTCCTATTACTGTACACAGAACATGTTCTAATTGTGTAATCATCTGTGGCCTGCATAGATGTTTTTGTTTGGTGCTGAGATGGAAAACACATTACAAAGTATAAATAGGCTTTCAATGCGTGTGTGTGTGTGTGTGTGTGTGTGTGTGTGTGTGTGTGTTTACATGTGCAGGATTGCAGTGGTTAAGGAAATATCCATCTTCAAAAATTTCTGGGATAGCATGTTCTTTGGCCTTTTTTTATAAGGGAACCACAAACTCTGAGCATTTGGCGACTCTGAATGGCAGTTGTAGCGCGTAAACAAGATAATTAACAGTTAAAGTTGGGGATATGTGCCACAGGCGTGGCTATGGCTTGATCCAGAGGCCAGTTTTCCACCACCACTTTATTTAAAAAAACATCAAATACAATTTTAAATAAACATAAAATACAAATAGAAAACAGAGTAAAAGTTTTTATTTACTTATGAAATATAAATAGGCCGATCCTATGAATTGTTATTGCAGCGCTCCGCTCATACTTTAGTAGTACTCTAGTTGTCCTCTTTATGATTTACTTGTTTACTAATAAGTAACCCATAACCCAAAATGGCAAGACCATCTCTGAAAAGCATAATAAGCAACATAATTTGTGTAGGCCACTAATGGCACATACAAGGAAAGACAAGTATTGTCCACAGTAAATGATGGCCCTACTAAAGTGCATTATAAGTCATTCATTCCTAACGCAACTGACTGGGTTCAAGTGCATCTTGTAATGATATGTATTGTAAGTGATGCAATGTGCTCATGTATTAATTATTGAGAACTTCGTTGCCAGAAGTGCATCATATAAAGTGGGGCAGTGGGCCTATTGGCATTTATGGTCTATAGCTCTCCTGAAGCTACACACTACTATGCTAGTGTTAGAAACTCATCAGTCTTCATCATGAATCAGTACAGTTGGGATTGTCTCTCTGTACGATATGCCACCCAGTGCAACAGATTCACAGCACTTGTTGCCACACACAGCAGCATAGTTCTAGTTCTCATTACGTTAGCAAATAGTAGCGCAAGTCAAGTCCTCGGTGCCTTGACCCACTTCTAGTGACACCGTTAGCCCAGAATACACTGCCTGCCTGCCTGCCTGCCTGCCCTGCCTGGCTGGGCTCACATGGACGGCGCTGTTGTCAGTGAACAATGGCTCTCTCTCTTCTCGCCTCTCTCTCTCCTCTCCTCTCCTCAGCGCAGCTCGGCAGCCTGCGTGGAAGTAAGTAGGGCTTACATAATGTTACGTAACGCGGCAGGCGGGCAGGCGGGCGAGCGGGCGCAGCTGCCACTACTGGGGTTATCTGGTGAAGAGCGACAGCCGGGCGACTGGGTGGGCGGGTGCACCGCGTGTGCCGGGGGCGGCAGGAGGGGCTTTGGCTGGGATCATGGGAGATGCCCCCCTATGGAGGCACACTATTGCGCCACATGGTGCCAACAGCATCATGGCATATTCATGAAGGTGGTGTGAAGGTGGATGTGTTGGCATTCAAGAAGAGGATGCCCCCAGACTGTGCCCAGGTCTTTGTTTATGTATGGACCCTTTCAACAAGGTAAACAAAAACAATGCTTGAACATTCTATTTGGGCCCCAATCTACTTCCTCTGCATTAAGATAACATATGGAATGTTAAAAAGGAAGTCTTGTGGGGCCAATTATGATGCTGATAATGGAACCCTCTTGAAAGGGTCTGTAATTGTCATGTTTTCACGGGCGGTGGGGATCACTGGAGATCCCATGGAACTCGGAGTGTGATGTTCAGGAAGCTCATCTCATATCCAAATTCCAAATCCCCCATCCCCCATCCCCCAAGTCAGAGAGCTTTACCAAGGCATCATTGGGAGATGAATCAGAAGTGTACAAAATGGAATGAGAAAATGAAACAACAGGAACCCCCTGCTGCCCTATTAGCTAAAGTCCAGTTTTCCAAAAAACATTTCTGCAGCAGGACCCTCCAGTCCTGTTTGAGAGAGGGAAGAAGTGAGGGATTCTGCAAGAGATATTGACGTTTTAGCCAGTCTAGATTTGCCTTGCAAATGATGATGAGACTCTGAATGAGACTCTGAACAAGCCTAGAATGTAGCTCGGCTACGCCCAGCTTGGCTATATTATTGCGATTTGAAATACTGAAGTTTGATTTTTGTTTTTCAAGTGTTAAACTATGTTGCCAACCTTGGATGCCTGAGTGATGTTAATACATGCTAGTAAATAGCATTAGCGCCACACACCTGCCCCTCTTGATTGAGTATAGAGGTTTGAGTACAGTGCATCATTTGTCCCGCTCCAAGATTGCACTAGCATGACATTAACGTCAGCAGTGGCTGTGTGGACGCGATGCGCTATGCCTTGCGTCTAGCTGTGTGATGATACATACAGATAATCCTAGCCATACTGTAGGTCTAATCCCAGATTCCTACAGTGACAGCCTGCTGGGCTCTTATTTGTTTGTTTGTTTGTGTACAGTGTACATGCAGTCATTGTTATGAATCTAAATACTCGCAACAAACAGGCTGTGTCTTGTAATCTAGTCTGTCTGGGACGTCCCTGCTGTCTAAACTGTATCATATAACATGCATGATCTGCATGAATCCTCTAATACCAGAGTGGCACTGGACAGCCTGCTAGGTTCATTATTATTAATTATGTTTGTGTATTTGTGTCCAGTGAGTTGGTTGTTGTTGTTTGTGTACTTGTGTCCAGTGAGTTGGTTGTTGTTGTTTTTGTGAGTTTGATTCATGTTTGTGTATTTGTGTCCAGTGAGTTGGTTGTTGTTGGTTGGCTGTAGGGAGGGTTATGTGATGTGTGTGTGCGTGTGTGTGTGTGTGTGTGTGTGTGTGTGTGTGTGTGTGTGTGTGTGTGTGTGTGTGTGTGTGTGTGTACTGTATTTGCACACGTTGCCTTACACTCGCAGAACAGTCGTCTTGTAGCGGAGCATGTTTGCAAACAGCCCGTGCAACCCGAGGATGTGTCTGCCATGGCCACACAGTGTTAATATCACGATGGCGTTAAGAGGCTCTTCACAGGGCTTCCATTCTACCCATCCAATCATGGCGCTCCTTAATTAGGTAATCAGATCATTTGGCGGGTTTAATTAGTCAGAGAGGTCGCCGGCTTTGGGTATTTCGATGGCTCTAGAATTTCACTCCCATCGTGACAGAGACACCCATTGTGTGCAGGAACACAATGGCTAAGGGTGGGGGGGGGGGTGGAGGTTGAGTGGAGGGGCAATTTGATGGGATCTGAAGGACATGAATGCCAGGGCTCACTCGGTCGTCACTTGTGCCTGCTAGTGGCCTCTTTGGTAGAGAATTTCAGAGAACTCTAAATTCACATCGATTTCGATATCTACAGTATGGTTATAGCTAGATATAGAATTGGAATATAGCCTACTGAAATATACTAAGTGACTTGTGTATGCATGCATATTTCACGTGGGTTTTTATGTTATATGAAGCACAGAGGTCTAAATGTATTTAGCCAGAATGTGCTTTGGCGTAGTCGGAGATGCTTTCTTGGCTGTCGTTGGTCATGGTGCCCATGTGTTAAGTATTACAGTAGGCACACTGGAGTCAGCATTGGGATCTTTAGGTGGTGACAGTGATGCCTTATTTGAATAAACTCCCCTGGTTTACATATAAAGGTGCAGCTGCCAGGGTATAGACACACACACACTTCATTTCCCTAAGACAATGGGTCATACACCAGTAAAAGTTTGCAAATTCACCTTCATGTTAGGGTCTTAATTATCCGTGGAGCTAGCCTGCCAGGTGTGCTCTCTGATGCCTTTACTCTTGCACACAGACTGACAAGTCATTTGCACACTGTAGACCACAGGGACATCATTTGGTTACAATAAATGGTGCTGAAGGGGTATTATTTGCTTATTAGTGATGATTCTCAGTTTCTTAGGGCCTGTGCTGCGAAACTCCTTGTCCACATTTGTGTTTGATTAAGGTGTGTGTGTGTGTGTGTGTGTGTGTGTGTGTGTGTGTGTGTGTGTGTGTGTGTGTGTGTGTGTGTGTGTGTGTGTGTGTGTGTGTGTGTGTGTGTGTGTAGGTGATAAGAGTCCTTAGAATAGTAACTTCAGTACTGTGGTTTAAAAATTAAACACAATGCCTTTGTGTGTGTGTGTGTGTGTGTGTGCCGTGTGTGTGCCTTTGTGTGTGTGTGTGTGTGTGTGGGCCGTGTGTGTGTGTGTGTGTGTGTGTGTGTGGTTTGAAAACTCAACATGACAACACCTTGTGTGTGTGTGTTTGCTTCCCTTGTGCCCTCCTCCATCTGGTCTGGTGCCAGGCTGTGCCCGTGAAGCTCTCGTTGGATGCCCTGCTCCAGATGCCCGGTGCCCAGGTGCGGGAGACCATGAGGAGGCTTGGGTCCAGCACGGAGGAGTGTGCCAGGCTGAGTGCCGCCCTGTCCTGCCTCAAGAGTGCCACAGAGTCCGGTGAGTGCCCGCCCGACGTGCCTGCTCTCACACACACATACACACACACACACACACACACACACACACAGACACGCACACACACGCACACACACACACACACACACACACACACAATGCCCAGTGTGCCCGCTCTCACATGAGCTCTGCCAACACACGCACACACACACACGCTCTGCCAACACACACACACACACACACACGCTCTGCAAACACACTGCCATCAGCCTGAGAGACACACAATGCGCTAGGGAGACTTCAGCCACACGAGTGGACCATCTTTGCTCTATGTTAGGGCTGGGCGATATGGACCAAAACTGATATCCCGATATTTTGGGGCTGATTGGCGATATACGATATATATCGATATTTTAAACCGAAAGAGCTAAGTGTTTCGTATTCACTCAACATGACAATTATAACAACACAACCAGCTTTAATTAGAATGATTTCAGACTGCTGCTGTGCAAAAAAGTGTAAACAATAACGTATAGGCTTACCAATACCAATAGGCATAGTAGGCTACAGCTGCTCTGATAATGCAGATAACAAAAGACCAAGAAGTCGATCCTGACTGACAACACAGGCCTACATTGTACTGCACAATGCAATATTTTGGGCACAAAAATATTGCAGTAGCCTACTGCAGAAAAAAACCTGCAGTTTTGTCACACAGTGTATTTTTTTTTTTCGTAAGGGTTTAATAGGGCCTAGATGACAAGCAAATTTATGATGGCCTAGACATGTGTGTCTTGCTATCGATAACAATTAAATCGTTTTAAACAATTAGGCTACTTACTCACCAAGAGTGTGGTAGACGCTACCGTCATTTTGTATGCGTTCATTACCATTTTTGCATGTTCCGGTTCATAAGAAAAAATCCTATGCACGAATGAATGGGGTTTCGGGAATCATAAAAAATTATGCCCCTAACTGCTCGCGAGTCCCCGCGTGCATATCCTTTTAATAAAATCAGCATGTAGGTTTTCTCCCTGAGGACTTTAGATCTGCTATATTGCTAAAGAAACGCAAGCACCCACCCCATAAGTGTATTTAAATTAGCTATGTACATTTTACCGTGAGTCAAAGAGCTGTAAACAGTGTTGTAACTTAAGTCTGCGTGTACAAAACCGCTTGGAGCTCCAGTGGAATTTTGATTTCAAGACAAGAATTCTCGGTCTAACCGTTGATGTGCACCAACCTCTGATCACGGTAAACAAAATCTGACTCAGATAAAATGGCCCAATATTTGACGATATTGTCTCAACTACGTATCGTTTTCAAAAATATATCGGTTGTAGTCAGAATACCGATATATCGCCCAGCCCTACTCTATGTTGTCTTTGTCATGAGTGTGCCATCTTTGCTCTATGTTGTCTTTGTCATGAGTGTGCCATCTTTGCTCTATGTTGTCTTTGTCATGAGTGTGCCATCTTTGCTCTATGTTGTCTTTGTCATGAGTGTGCCATCTTTGCTCTATGTCTTTGTTCTGTGTTGCTACAGTCTGCCACAAACCTTACTCTACTTTCACCTACTTGTTGTCTTTACACTTGTACATTCCTGGTTTCGTCCCTATTTTATTATGTAATGTAATGTATGTAAATGCATTTTCTGTTGTGTCAGCTCTCGAACTTCCGCACAGTGCCCGCTGTACCAAAGGTCACAGGTTTGATGTCCAGGAAGAGCATATTGATCAAACGTCTACCTGTGCTCTGTTAAAAAACAATGAACTATGTAAATGCGTTAATCTCCAGTGCTACTGCAGTGAAGTCCACCATCATGGAAACGGAACGTCAGACTTTGGTATGCTATGGCCCGTACTTTCTGAAGCCGGGTTTCTCCCACCACTGGCCCCGGGGTCTCGAGCCGTTTCTGAGCGCTGTGTCTGTCTGTGGCCCCTAGGTGGCGAGCTGAGAGAGGACGGCGGCCCCTGGACGTCGGAGCCCACGCGGCGCGACAGCGGCTCCCTGACGCCCGTTGACCAGCTGCCCGGCCTCGGCCTTGGGGGTCCCCTGCGCCCCCACAGCCCCTCCCCGCTGGCGCGGCCGTCCCCCAGCACCCCGTCCACCCCCTTCGCCCCCTTCCCCCACCCGCGGCTGGCGCCCGTGTCCGCCACCGACATTGCCCACGGCTACGCCGAGAGCCTGACGGACCCCAGCCCGTACTACTCGGCGCGGCCCGGGCGCATCTACGGGCACACGTCCACGCCGCCCATCACGCCGCCGTCCAAGCGGCGCCACCGGCTCAAGCCGCCCTGCACGCCGCCGCCGCCCTCGCGGAAGGTGCTCCACCTGCTGCCCAACATCACGCTGACCCGCAGCAAGAGCCACGAGTCCCAGCTGGGCAACCGCATCGAGGACATGCCCACCAACAAGTAGGTCACTTCCTGCTGTCTCAGCCTTGTCATTTTACTTAATCTCTCTTTAATAACTCTTTATTTAGAATGTATAAATCTTTAAACCCATAATTTGGAGTAAGTAGGTAATTATGTGACTTAGCAGCATGTTCACAATGGAAAGAGTCTCCAGGCACTCCACAGAAGCCAAGGCCATCATAAGTGTTTGGTTTGGATGATTTTCGGTTGGTATGTTTTTTGTTTTGTTTTTGTTTTTCCTTATTTGGCAGGACACACAGTAGTGTGTGTGTGTGTGTGTGTGTGTGTGTGTGTGTGTATCTGCACGGTTTGACCTGGAGGCTACTCGTGTGTGTGGTCAGCATACCAGTGCAGTGTGTGTATGTGTGTGCGTGTGTGTGCGTGCGCGTGTGTGTGTGTGTGTGTGTGTGTGTGTGTGTGTGTGTGTGTGTGTGTGTGTGTGTGTGTGTGTGTGTGTGTGTTTAGCTGTATATGTCTGTGTTTGTGTCCAGGTTTGTGTGGGTGGAGGGCATGCACAAATACACACACACACACACACACACATACACACACACACACACACACACACAGTGAGGCAGACAGATCACAGACAGAGGGATGACACACACACACACACACACACACACACACACACACACACACACACACACACACAAGCACACACACGCACACACACACACAGAGGCTAGCTGCTCCATTACTCTCAGTGTGTTTGGCCTGCTCTAATCCCCCCAGATTTCCCAGAGATTATGAGGAATGTCACAACAGGATGGACTTCTGGGGCCTGATTTTCAAAAGAGGACAAGTCATTGAGTACACACACACACACACACACACACACACCAACACACTTTCATATATGAGTATGCATGAGACATCTGGCTGAGGTTAGAGATATAACGGTATAAAAATCCCGATTATAGTGACCAAAATGATCAGTTATTATTGCGGTACTGTTAAAATGTGTTGAAGAGGTTTCTAAGCCTACAGTACCACCAATGATAGACAGAACTCATATTGAGACAATTCAGTTCAGTTCAGTTCAATTCTATTATATTTACGGTAGATAACACCAGTAACAACTGAAATTGGGTCAGTGTGCATTACGGGACATTAACATCCTGAGCCCTAAGAGGAACAAAGGCGATAGTGGCGAAGGAAGAACTCCCTTTTAGCAGGGAAGATGGCCTTGAGTAGAACCAGTTTCAGATAAGCTCCTTCAGATCCAGGATCAGTCGGGTCATTGATGTCTGAGGTCCTGGGGAACAGCCTGTCCTCTCTCTGTACTCTCCAGCATGTGTGTTAATGTGATGCTGATGATGATTTGGGTCCATAAATAGGCTGTGTTTGTGTGTCTGTGTGTGTGTTTGTGTGCGTCTGTGTGTGTGTATGTGTGTGTCTGTCTGTGTGTGTGTGTGTGTGTGTGTGTGTGTCTGTCTGTCTGTCTGTGGGTGGGTGGGTGTGTCTGTGTGTCTGTGTGTGTGTCTGTGTGTGTGTGTGTGTGTCTGTGTGTGTGTGTGTGTGTGTGTGTGTGTCTGCCTCTGCCCGGGGCAGCCTTCTCAGTAGACTGGACGTGGAGCTGGGTGTTTGTGGTGTCCTCACCACTGACTCATGTGTGTGTGCTGAGTGCCTCAAAGAGCCCACACATTTGGCTGATGGACACGCAGTGACAGCCGAGTTTCAGTTGAACCAGATGCATCATGGGAAGAGGGAGGGGCTGGTTGGGGTTGTTTGTTTGTCAGTCCCTGCTCTGAAATTCAAAAAGACCTCCATTTTGTTTTGTGCAAAAGCAGAGTAGAGTAGCTGTAGCCCACGCAGCTGAGCCGGGCTTTGTGAGATCACCTGAATTGGCTTGAATTGAATTGGGCTGAACCAAATTGAACTGAATTGAATTGAACCGATTTGAACTGGGTTCTAGTGAAATGAAATGTACTGAAAGGAAGAACTTTATGCATCATCCCAGAGCCACCTATCTTAAGGGCTCGTGCCCTGCGAGTGTTTTGGGTGGACTTGAGTGGCCCTTGCTTAAACAATAGTCTGTCAGCCTTCAGTCTGTCCCAGGTTCTCCCCGAGTAAGCTGCTTTGGAGCAAGCCTGGCGCTGCCCTGATGCCACATGTGTGACCATGTGTGACCGTGTGTGTGTGTGTGTGTGTGTGTGTGTGTGTGTGTGTGTGTGTGTGTGTGCTCCTGCTCAGGTGCGCCAAGAAGAACAAGCTGTTCCTGAACGTGCAGATCAATGGGAACGGCTGTGAGGACTCGCCCTCGCGCTCCCCGCTGCTCTCTGCCCGCACGCCCGGCGCCATGCCCGCCACTGCCCCCTACACGCTGCCCGGCACCCCCACTCTGCTGGAGGAGCACAGCGGCCTCAAGAGTGAGTGGGCATCAGGACTGCTCATACCTGTTCACACCTGTTCACACAGTGGTTAGCAGTGTATGGCACATACTGTATATAGTTTAATTTAGTGCCCTCTCAGTGTGTAAGCATGCAAACAATAGAGGCAACAGTTTGTCACATTTTAAGTTCATTTTCATTTGTTTCATTAAGTTTAAAAATCATCAGTTTACATTACAACGCTTCCCGGACCATGCATGCGCGTCAGATAACAAAACACTGGTATCCTGAGACTGAACGGACAGAACTGAACTTTGTCGATGGGACAAAACATAACATCTCAGTTTTGCCACTACAAGGCCCACACATGCTCAGTAGATCTTAGTGCTCTTTAGTACACGTAGAACACATTTAGTGGCACTGATATGATGCCCATAGATGGTTGGCACATCTTAGTGCTGTTTAGTACCCGATATGCATGTTTTTGGTTTTTGTTGATGTTGTTGTTGTTGTTGTTGTTGTCGTTGCTCTTGAACCAGATAACATAACAGTCCACCGAAGCTCTCCTCAGACAGTCAGAAGAGACATCGGCCTTAATGTGACACACAGGTAAACTCCTCAACCTTTCACTTTGATGAGGTTTAACAAACCAGAGGGGTATTTCACAAAACCTAGATAAGGGATTAAGCTGGGATTTTTTGGTTATCCTGGATGGATTTAGCCTTGACTTGGTTTCACAAAAGAGATGGTACATAAGTTACCATAGGGATTTATTCTCTGCACCTAGCCTGGTCCCGACCAGGCTAACAGCCAAGCTAAGTTAATTCTAATGTTAATTATGTTGTCTTATTGGTTCAGCTAGCTGTCATTCAAATCAGACCTACGTGTTAATTTTTTAAGAGCTTTATTCCATTTATATACTTATATATTATTTGCTACTTGTTACTCGCTAATCACAACAGATTGTCTGCCTAATACCATATGGTTATCACTTTAATTATGGTAGCCTTATAATTATTAACATAGGCCTACTCATTGTTAGCCTACTTATTTTGTTGATAGATGTTTGATGAATAGCCTACTGAAGTAGTTGATTGGAAGTGGAGGGGCAATTTTCCGAAGGTGTTTTCAACTAATTCGGTGATAAAGACAATACAAAACGTATATTCATACTATGTGCATCTTTGCAGTGGTAAGCGCTTTCTTAATGACGTTGCGTGCCGTCCGAGACAAGGAAGCACTCACACGTGGGTGCATACGTAAATTTGCATTCAGCTGGTCTGCCACACCTACTCCTACTGTTTTACAGAAATAGCCATGATTCCCCATTCAACAAAGGAAAACTTTACTTCATTGTTAGTCTATATCAAAAGCGGTTGTTCACTTTGTGTGAATGACGCTATTTTCCACGTCTTTTTTATTCCAACCGTGAGTTCTTTGGGGGATAAACGAGAACGCGCACCTATCCTAAATTACTTACACCTGGCTTGTCCTAGTCGCTCCTACTCATCCTGGATTGGCATTAGTGAAACGAGTTGAGCTAGGATGACCAGACAACGCTATGTCAAACCTCGCTTTATCACTTATCTTGGATGTTTAATTCTACCTTTGTGAAATACCCCTCAGGTAGCAAATTCTTATCAAAGCATGTACAAAGTGTATGGGAAAAATAGATAGTAGGTGTTTTTTATCTGAATTGCCTCACAGCAAAATATGGTCTATAATCTCTTCATAAGGATGTGTGTACTGGTAGGGTATGGACCCACAGCGCAACAGTAGCTGAGCCACAGAAATGTAATCCTGTGATCTTTCAAATCAAATGTCCATCTTTGTTTTAGATTCTCCACTAAATCCTGGCTCTCCCAGACCTGCCAGGTGTGTCAAAAGAACATGATCTTTGGCGTGAAGTGCAAACACTGCAGGTAAGATCACCACACGCACACACACACACACACACACACACACACACCACACACATAGAGACACACACACACACACACACACACAACACACCACACACACAGACACCACACACACACACACACACACACACACACCTGTCTGATGTCCCCATCACGTGTCCATGGTGCTGATTGGTGGATATGTGTTGTGTGTGTGTTTGCAGGTTAAAGTGTCATAACAAGTGTACGAAGGAGGCTCCGTCCTGTCGCATCTCCTTCCTTCCAAGTGAGTGTGTCCAGCTGCTCAGTCCACTCAATACACTTTCTGTTTCAATTTCTGTTTTTACTTTAGTCATTTTTATTATTTTATTTTAT
The DNA here is from genome assembly GCF_046254945.1 of Alosa pseudoharengus. Classification (NCBI taxonomy): domain Eukaryota; kingdom Metazoa; phylum Chordata; class Actinopteri; order Clupeiformes; family Clupeidae; genus Alosa; species Alosa pseudoharengus. The sequence goes on along the minus strand of NW_027468870.1, from coordinate 19,853,774 downwards.
TTTATTTCTTTATTAAGATTTATTCATTAATAGTGATCAAAGCAGATAGCCTATGTTTTCTCTTTATGATTCTATAAAACGACTAACATGCATTGTTAACATCAATCCAAAAGAGCTACTAAATTTGCAAGAGTGATGCTTTTATTTAATCATTTTTCCAGTTGTGTATGTCTGTGTGTGTGTGTGTGTGTGGGGGGGGGGGGGGTCTGTATATCCCCCTTCCACCTGAGCTCTGATTTGATTCATACAGAGCCATTAACAGTGGACATTGTGCTAACTAAGGCTCTTCACAGACCTCGGGGCTGAGAGTGTAATCGGTGTCTGTCTGTGTGGATGGTGTGTGTGTGTATGGTGTGTGTGTGTGTGTGTGTGTGTGTGTGTGTGTGTGTGTGGATGGTGTGTGTCTGTGTCTGTGTGGATTGGAGGCTTTTTCATTCTGAGTGTCCTTGTTCTGCTGAGGGACAATAGGCTCAACACACACTTTTCAAACAGCTGAATGAAAACTGCACTTAACTGTATTAAAAGCACCATGTCATGTCTGATCTCATTTAGTAGAGTGTTGAGCCTCTCTACTGTCTGACTACACCTCCTGTCTAGTTTGTATTTTTATATATATATATTTTAAAGCATCTTTTATCCACATTTGTCTGTGCTTGTTCTCATGTTCTCTCCATCTTGTCTGTAGTTACTAAGATACGGAGAACGGAGTCAGTACCGTCGGACATCAACAACCCTGTGGATCGGCCGGCCGAAGCGCCGCAGTTTGGCACCTTACCAAAGGCAATAACCAAGAAGGTAAAGTCCCTGAGTCACCAACAACCCAACACAAAGCCTGACTCTCTTCCCCACTAGTAGCCATGACGTATACGTTTGTACTGTACACTGCTGTTGTATGCCCTACAGATAGTCATGATGTATATGTTTGTGTACATTTGTACACTGCTGTCATATGCCTTTCTAGTGGTCATGACGTATACGTCTGTATACGTTTGTACACTGCCGTCATATGCCTTTCTAGTAGTCATGATGTATATGTTTGTGCATGCTTGTACACTGCTGTCATATGCCCTACAGATAAATAAACAGCATGTTTGTGTAAATTTGTAGTGTCGTATGCCTTGCAGGTGGTCATCGTAAATCGTAAATCAGGTTTATTGGCCAAGTATACTTGCATATACAAGGAATTTGTTCTCTGTATTTTACCCATCCAGGGGTAGTGTACAACACACCCACACACACAGTGTACATCCATTCAAACACACACACACACACACACACACACCCTCAGAGCAGTGAGCACACTAGGAGCACACATACACACCAAGAGCAGTGGGCAACCTTAATCCTGGTGCCCGGGGAGCAGTTGGGGCTTAGGTGCCTTGGTCAAGGGCACCTCATCTGTGGATGTGGATGTGGGAGAGCACTGTTCAATCACTCCCCCCACCCACATTTTTCCTACCAGTCAGGGATCGAATCGGACACCCTTCGGTCACTAGTCTGATTCATTAGACCAGTAGGCCACAGATGCCCAAGAAGGTAAAGTCCCTGAGTCACCAACAACCCAACGTGTGTGTGTTTGTGTTTATGTTTCCGCAGGACCACCCACCGGTACTGAACCAACTGGACTCCAGTAGTAACCCGTCCTCCACCACCTCGTCCACCCCCTCCTCCCCCGCCCCCTTCCAGCAGAGCAACCCCCCGAGTGCCACCCCGCCGCCCAACCCCTCGCCCAAGGGTCACCGGGACAACCGCTTCCACTTTCCAGGTGAGTACCAGAGCCAGCCGGGCCACCTCCTCAGCTGTGAAGGGCACCCAGAGGAAGAGCTGACCCGACCCTGATCTGGGTTGGAGCTGGCCCAGATCCGCTGCAGGTGTCTGCATCTGCTGCTCTGTGGGGTGGATGGTCACTGAAGGTGATTGTACCAGGGGGCATGTTTTTGGGCAATGTTGCTGAGTGGGCAATGCTTTTGAGTGCTGATCCCATTGATACTGGACAATCAAATTTACAGTAACATTCACTGAAGGACAGTTTATTAGCTTATCATCCAATCAGAACAGTAGTCCGTGTCCTTATCCTCAGGTATGAGTACACCAGGCGCAAAAATGAAGCATTCCGTTCGCGACACGTAAAATTCATTTTAAAAGACTGGTCTATTTTTTTCGAACGTACGCGCCGCTATCACGTCTGGTGTAGCTACTTCCATTGATTATAGTGGCAGGCAGCTAATTGTTGCAGCAGACGCTACGCGAACGGAACGCCTGGTGTAGCTCATACCTCAGTCATGTGACTGCCCAAGAGATACTGCCCCATGCGCCTTCACTTTTAGTGACCTTTCAGCTACCCCCTAGCGGCCACATCAGTCCTGCGCGCTCCAGCGGCCGTAGCTGTCTGTAGCGGTTCACCAGCCCGATTTCAGCCCTCAGACATCGGCGGTCTGGTTCTGATCCGATCAAGCGTGGCTCCTGTTTCCTTCATGCTCCGTCTCTCCCAAACAGAACAGGCCTCTCCTGTGACTCATGCAGAATGTGCATGCTCAGTGATGACTGTGTGTGTGGTGCATCTATTTATATGCTACTAATGAGGGTTATGAACCTTTGCATTTTTATCCTGGATGATGGATGTGTGTTAACCATACCACTGCAAGTGCCGTAAGCTAAATCGTTTTTTTTTCTTTTGTTTTGTTTTTGGCAAGCTTGTTTAACTCAGACGTTCTTACCTTCATTAACCCAAAGTTTCTGTCCCCTTTTTAACCCGGATTGTTCTGTCTCTCGCTCTTCTTCTCTCCCTCCCTCTCTCTCTCTCTCTCTTCCTTGTTCTCTCTGGCTCTCTCTCTCTCATTCCTTCTCTCCTCCTTTGGCTTTTGCTAATTGCCCCCCTCCCTCTCTGTTCCCAAGCTGCCTGCTACTTTCAGCACAGACAGCAGTTTATCTTCCCTGGTGAGTTAACGTTCCCTGAATGTTTTTCGGCCTTCCCTTGTGTGTCCCTTTCTCTCCTGCTATGTGCTCTTAGCCACAAGTTGACATAAACTGCATAACTTGCTTTACTCTTGTATGGTGGACAAACTGTTCAAATCGTTCTGTTGAGTGATGGTTTGAGTGCTACCTTGAATGTTGGTGGGTGTTGTGCTTGGAAATAAGGGACATGCTATGCTATGTGTGGTTGAGTTGTGATTGTGTACCATTCTGCCCCCTGCTGGAGAACACTGTCATTACAGGTTCTCTCTGGCCGACAATATTCATACACATTGTATAAATGTGTTTAAAGAAAGGCCTTCCTGTTGGCAAACGTTTTATGCCGTTGAACTCCTCCTTATACTGAACTTTTTTTTTTAAACTATTCTCTACAACAAACTTAAATAGTCTTTATGCACACAGACGTGTCCAGCTCGACCACGCTGCATTCTGAAAGTGGCCTTCCAGACACAGTGTAAGTGGACCCTCTCACCAGGACGTACGTCCCATTACCATCCTGTTCTGGAGGATTGTTTTTGAGTTTAAAGGTGTTGTTTTGTCTGTTTGTTTGTTTTCAGTAATGAGAACGAGCCGTGTGCAGAGGATCTGCGGGCCGAGCTGGCTGAGGATGAGGATGGAGAGGTGAGGCTGGCCTTCATCACAGGAGCATTTTTTAAACATTTATTTTAGTTATATTTTTGTATATTATTTTTATGCATTATTTATTGTATATAAATAGTTTGGTTCCAAAACGCTATATCTCCATTTTTAAAAACATTAATAAGTCATGTTATTTAATTGTGTATTTCTATTGTGTAATAGCAGTAAAATTGCAGTTTTGCTGTTTTGATTGAGTGATGATAAATCAAATAACAATAACCCAATTATTGTAAACGTGCTAATTACCAACCATTTCGTTCGAAAATTCTAAAACAACGATGTTTTTTAATACTTCAAAATAACATTTCATAAATTAACCTTACATTTTCAGTAGCCATTGGTGTGTAGATTTGAACAAAATCTAGTTTGGTTCTTACCGGGGCTTTTACTGCCTGAAATATCCGATTTTATTTACCACGTTTGGAGTTTAGTGCTGGGCTGGTGGGTGCCTATTCCCAACCTTTCTCACTGCACATCAACGGTTAGCCTGAGAATTCTCGTCGCAATTCAAAATTCCACTGGAGCTCCAAGCGGATTTGTACACGCAGCCTTACAACACTGTTTACAGCTCTTTGAGTCACGGTAAAATGTACTTTTTGGTACATAGCTAATTTAGATACACTTATGGTGTGAGTGCTTGCGTTTCTTTAGGAATCCGCCGCCTTGGTTTGTATAGAAATTAATATTAAGTGACACATACACGAGAGGTTGGACATACAGTATGGTTGGTAATATGTGACGTTCCGATATACTGTAAATGCACTGAAATTACCTGGAACAAAATGTTTAAAAAATTATTTATGAACATTAATTGAAATGGAGGATATAGCGTTTTGGAACCAAACTCTTTATTATTGTATATTTTTATATTGTTTATTGTATTTATATTTTTATTTTAGCTAATAGCTTTTGAGCTTTTATTTGATAGGAAGGATTTGAAGGGTTGCTGAGATGGTTTCATCAGGGTGGGTTTATAAGCAGTTGGTTCATGCTGAATACAACATTCCCTTATCAGGAGGAAGAGGAAGAGGAAGAGGAGGAGATTGAGGCCGAGGGGGACGAAGAAGTCGTAGAGGAAGAAGAGGAAGAGGATGTGGAGGAGGAGGACGAGGAGCAAGCCGAGGAGGAGTACGAGGAGGAGGAAGAGGAGGTCCACATGGGCTCGGACGGGGAGTGCGATGGGGACGAGCTCGACGACCTCCCGAGCGCGCGGGGCAGCGGCGGCAGTGGTCACTGGAAGGGCCCCATCTCCCGCAAGGCCAGCCAGACCAGCGTGTACCTGCAGGAGTGGGACATCCCATTCGAGCAGCTGGACCTGGGCGAGCTGATCGGCAAGGGCCGGTGGGGCCGCGTCCACCGCGGCCGCTGGCACGGAGAGGTGGCCATCCGTCTTCTGGAGATTGACGGCAACAACCAGGACCACCTCAAGCTCTTCAAGAAGGAGGTGATGAACTACCGGCAGACACGCCACGAGAACGTCGTGCTCTTCATGGGCGCCTGCATGGCCCCGCCCCACCTGGCCATCATCACAAGGTCAGAGTCAAGGCCAAGGTCAAGATCAAACACTGCCAGCCTCGCTTAGGGCTGTACCAGTAGCAAGGCGCCTTGTAGGCCTCACAGAGTAATAGGGCTTCATCACTTAAGAGCTGTCCAACTATACAGCGGAAATAATAAATTATATATTTTTAGTTATATTATTGTTCCAGTTCTCATTTCTTGTTTTCATTTCTTTCTTTCTTTTTTTTTCAAACAGTTTCTGCAAAGGCCGGACTTTGTACTCTGTCGTGAGGGACACCAAGAACAATCTGGATATTAACAAGACCAGGCAAATCGCTCAAGAGATTGTAAAGGTATTGTCATTATCCATACTTTTCTATTCAGCGTCAAACTCCTGTCTGTGCTGAAGCCTAATGCATAGATTGTTGTGTTTAGTCTCCTCCAGTATCTGTCCTCCAGTATCTTTTAAGGTCATTGTATTTATTTCATTTTAAATTTGTATTGGTGTGGTAGTGGTATTTACTGCTGTACTATTTATTGCTACCTAAGGTCTCCTCTGCATTGTAGCTTGAATGTTAATTATCAGTTTGTAAGTGGCTTTGGATAAAAGCATCTGCTAACTGAATAAATGTAAATGTAAGTGTAACTCTCTATATTTATAGGGCATGGGCTACCTTCACGCCAAAGGCATTGTTCACAAGGATCTGAAATCTAAGAATGTCTTTCACGACACCAACAAGGTGGTGATCACAGACTTTGGCCTTTTCGGGATCTCTGGAGTGGTCCAAGAAGGACGGTAAGAAGTTCTGCTGTCTCTTCCCAGAAACCAGCCACCACCTCTCATCCACCTCTTACACAGATCTGACCCCAATGGGCAGAATTTAACAGCTTGCTATTATAGCTGGGCTGTGAAGTATGCGTCTGTGTGTGCATGTGTATGTGTATGTGTGTGTCTGTATTTGGGTGTTTTTTGTGTGTGTGTGTGTGTGTGCGTATACATGTGTGCTCATGTGTGTGTATACACGGGGGTGTGTGTGTGTGTCTGTCCTATAGGCGTGAGAATGAGCTGAAGTTGCCACACGGGTGGATCTGTTACTTGGCCCCCGAGATCGTTCGCAAGATGAGCCCGGGCAACAACGAGGACAGACTGCCCTTCTCCAACGCTGCTGACGTCTACGCCTTTGGGTATGTCCAGCTCTGCGCACAGTGCACCAAACACAGTGTAGAGGATAGATGTAGATGTATATGTCCAGACAAAAACAGGACAGTCCTTCAAGGCCAGCCATAATGTTATCTTGCTGAAAATTATCTTGCTCAAATTAGCCAACTGGCTAGAAACCTTTTATGTAACACATCTACAGACATTGTTATGGCATTGACTGTGATAGCTATGTATGTAATAATGTGCGTTGCATTGTCCCTGACAAATAAACTAATAAATAAAAAAATAAAAAAAGGGACAGTAAAAGGGTCAGTGTGTATCAGCATGCTGTACAGTGGACTGAGTCTTTGTTTTAAGTATTTTTATTAATGCATTTGTTTATTGTTTATTGTTTATTGTTTATTGTCTATTCTGGAACCTGGATGAGATGCATCAAAACAAGCTGCATAAACTTCACAAAATATTTTGCAACTCTAGCTTTCTATAACGCCATTAAAATGACGTAATTTCTGAAGTCTGTGGCTATTTTGACCTTCAACCATAAAGCCTGACTGGACATAATGAGGAATGCATTCCAGTGCTCTGGGTGTGGAGTGAAGGACTTTGGCATTTGCCTGGTGAGATTAAATGTTTTTCTCTGACCTCTCCCCCCCGCCTGCAGGACCATATGGTACGAGCTGCAGGCCCGAGACTGGCCCATCACCAACCAGCCCGTGGAGGCTACCATCTGGCAGGTGGGCAGCGGGGAGGGCATCAAGAAGGTGCTGGCCGAGACCAGCCTGGGCAAGGAGGTCACGGTGAGTAGAGAGAGATGAACGACAGCACTGCAGAGGGAGGGAGGGAGGAGAGAGAGAGGGAGGGAGAGAGAAGCGAGAAGGGCAGAGAGGAAGGGATGGAGGGAGGAAAAGATGGAGGAGAGAGGGAGAGAAGGAGAGAAGGAGGGAGAGAGAAAGGAATCTATCAGGTGTGAGTGGTAAGTACAACTGTGAGTCGTCTGCATAGCAGTGATATTGAATATTATGCTTCTGCAGGATAGAACCGAGAGGCAGCATGTAGAGAAAGAATAAAAGAGGACCTAAAATTGATCCTTGAGGGACACCACAGTTAATAGCAGCAGAATATAAAGAATTTGACGGAGAAAGTTCTATCTTTCAAATAAGAGGTGAACCAGCTTTACACTGCAACCAGTATGCAAGAGAACATACTCTCTCAGTACTTACCATGCAAGTGTATTAAAAAGACTTCATTAGTTCACCAATATCATGTATTTTTTGTACAGAGCATGATGTTGTTGGCCTTCAGTGCGTCTGGCCCAGGTAGACCTGACAAAGAAAGCTGATAATGTGTGGACAGTGGACAGAGCTTATCACCGAAAGCTCTTACTGCCTCACACTTAAAGGGATGTAGATGCCAGCTTAACATGTTTGTCCCCCCTGCCCTGCCCCTTACCCCCACCCGACTCCCTCCTCTGCAGGAGATCCTGTGCACGTGCTGGGCGTACGACCTGCGGGAGCGGCCCACCTTCGCCCAGCTGGCGGACATGCTGGAGAAGCTGCCCAAGCTCAACAGGAGGCTCTCCCACCCCGGACACTTCTGGAAGTCCGCTGAGTACGTATCGTAGCCGCGCCTGCCTCCCCCCCCCCTCCCCAGACTGGCCACTCTGGGCAGGTGTCTGGGATTGGACACTTAAAGGGGGGAGGGGACTTTTTTTCAGAAAGTAAAAGTCCTGCCATTCACTTCAACCAGCTGATTCTGATTAGCACAACTCAGCCAGGTATATCCGCTACTTAGTGAGTTCACCTGTAACCTGTAAGTGCACAGGTAGAACCAATACATGGTAGGACTCTTACTTTCTGAGGCCAGACTTTTCCACCTCTGGGAGTATTTGGCATTTTAGGGGTGGGGGGTTGGGTACGAAGGGGGCATTTGGGCATTTTAAGAGGGGGGTCACAGTCTCTGACCCTAGCCATACACCTGAGTGTATCCTCAAGTCATGCCCTCAGTAGATAGGAGAGGCTGGGGTCACTTCAGACCTCTTAGATTATCTGTACACTAGCTTACACTTGGAGACAGGGAGTTAGTTGCCCAATAAGGATGATCCTTTTCCACATCTCAGTAAACATAACTTTGCTGGGGTGATTGATTGTTACATCACTGCAGTGTCCAGTCAGATCTTTCATTGGATGTTACCCACTGCCAGGCTGGAGACTAAGCCATGTACTGCATGGTCTGCCAGCCTAATGCCAGTCTATGAGTCTAGAGTGTTTTAGAGTCATCCCTTGAGTGATGCATATCATTGAGGTCCACATAACTAACTTCCTCCCTCCATTTTAGACATCAAGCAAAAGGCTTGGCGGGGGATTGACCATTCTGCTCTTGCTATAACTTGACATGATTCTCTCATCCCTATGCTTGACCTCCTCTATCTCCTTAACTGCTTTCGAGTTGTTCCTTTCTGGGTCACATGCTGTAAAAATATGATGTACTCCTTATCCATTGACTACAACTCTTGTTATTTTTCTTATATATGCTCCATATGTTTCTCTCATCACCAGTATGCATATAGATGCAAGGGGCCGGATTAGTCTCAAAACCAGCTGGTATCTGAGCCAATCAAATTCTGTTAATTTGAGATGCCATTGGCTCCTCAATATCTCATAGGCAAAGGGTAGTGACATAAGGCCTCTATTGGTCAGTTCTACACCTCAAGCAACACTTCTTCCTGAGGGGAATGCTATGAAGCAGGGTTACTGCCTTACCCAGGTCACTTCAGGAGTTACCGCTGATCTCAAAACAATATGTTGCTTCAGAAGCAATACAAGTAAATTATTCTCTTGGAGATCACATCAGTGGTTACCAGGGTCAGGGATGGGCAAAAATAAATCAAAATGTATTTTAAAATAAAATATCAAATACCCTAATGTTAAGTGTATCAAAATAAAGTACAAAATACAGTAGCCACACCATGTATCAAAATAAAATACTGTATTTTTGTATTTTCAAAATACTAAAAATACTCTACAAAGGGGGCAGGAAATCACTTTGCATACCTTCCATATCTGTCTATTTAAGTGTCTATTTAATATATTCCTTCATCAGTACACTGGCTCTGTTGATTAAGTGGAAAGTGTCTGAGAGCTACAGCTTTTCCCTGCCTACGAGACATGTCATAAATCTGCAAACAGTCAACAGATCAACTGACCTGCCTGTTACATCTCATAGCCTTAAAATAACAACTTCCAACTCATGGTACTGAATGCAGAAAATGAAGTGGCATTATAATAGTGAGCTTATAATATCTTATCAACCACAAAGGAGACTTAGATCTTCCAATGCTAATCTTAATTGTACCCTGAGTGCTCCACAAGCAAAGTGGAGAAGCTGCTTTTATCCATTATGCCCCAAAGTTATGGAACACCCTGCCTCTGTACATCAAGCAGGCGAGTTCAGTGATTTTTAAAAAAAGTTCTGAAAACAACCCTGTATAAGAGAGCCTTTAGTTAGTTAACTCATTTTATCTTGTAGACTACTTTTTCAGATTATTCTACATTTGCTGCCATTGGAGCTGCAGCCAGCCAGAAGCAGATGGGCTCTCCCTATTAAGTCAGGTTCTGCTCAAGGTTTCTTCCTGGAATATGGGAGTTTTTCCTTGCCACAGTTCATATGGCGGGCTTGTAGGGGGTAAAGGGTTAAGGCTGCCAGTCTTAAACGTCTGTGTATAAAGTCAAATAATTACAACATATGCTAAGAACATACTAAAGCTAGCTGCTTAGAGTCCACATCAACATACCTGGGCAAACTTGTTTTACACTTTTATGTCATCACATCACCAAAAGTATTGGTTTTACCAAAACGCATTTTGATATAAAATATGTAGCCATTTTCTTCAACCCAATGAAATACAAATAGCAAAATACTATTTTGTATTTGAAATTTGCCCATCCATGACCGGGGTAAACCAGTAACCTCGCTGCGTGGTATACTCCCCTGGTCTTCAAATTTTTTATCCAAAGAGTATCTTAGTTTTGCACACTGCATGCACCCTCTTAGCTCATTAAACATCCTTATAAAACTGATAACAGCTATTAATATGACATGTAATAATAATTTAATAATGATTTTCATCATTCATATTTTTCCTAATGTATGATCAGCAGTTACCTTTTCTACATTAACATAATTTAACCCTTGTGTTTCTCTCTCTGTTTCGTCCTTTATTTTTCTGTCTCCCTGTCCTGCTCTCTCTCTCTCTCTCTCTCTCTCTCTCTCTTTGTGTGTGTGGTCTGCATCTGTTTTCCTAACACAGGTTGTAGCTGTTGATACGAAATCTTAAGCAATGCAAAACAACTAAAGCCTGGGTCTGCCTTGCATGCATCCTGAAATCCTTAACTTTCGGATTAAAAGACTAAATAAATGAATAAACTAAAGCAAAGCCAAGCGTTGACTCTGCCTGATACAGATTCTGCTTCCACTAATCCAAGACTGATCTTCCACCTCCTCCTCCTCCTCGTCTTTTCCGTTGGTATTCCTCTGTGGGCGGGAGCGGAGAATCTCTCACAGGAAGGGGAGGAGCTTAACGGACTGCACATTTCCTGCTTCTGACCCATCTAAAACTCTTGCCTTTATGTGTTTTTGTTTCCCTTTCTGTTTTTTTTCTTTCTTGGAAGAAATGAGTCTGTGGTTCTCCTCTCTGGCTTGTGGTGTGCTTAGTGAAATGGACGTGTGTGATATTGGTGATGGCAACTCAACCCCCCACCCCCCACACACACACACACTCACACCCTCACCCACGCTGCTGTGACGTGTTTCTTGCTGACAAAACTGGGGACTGGTGTTGGACTTTCATTAAAAAATAAATAAAAAATAAAAAAATAAACACAGCCAGTCACCATGGTACTGCCGGACCCGCCAGTGACTGTCCACCAATGGATTTTCCAGTGGTGCATCTGTGGTGTCTCTTGTCTATGCCTGAAGCGGCATATCCAATCACTCTCTCTCTTCCTCTATCCCTCTCTCTTTCTATCCCTTTATTGGGACAGAAAGCTCTGTTCCTTCTCCTCCCATGTTTTGTATATCAGGTGCCAGAGCTTCAGAACCTGGGCGCTTCAATTTACAGATGAAAAGACAGCTCTCTCATGTCTGTTTGTTTATTTGTTTGTTTTGTTGCTGTTGTTGTTGTTGTTGTTGTGGTGGTGGCGTCCCATGTACTGTGTGTTTCACCAGTGTTTGCGTGGACTCACAGTGGACAGTGAACCATAGGAACAGCTGCATTAGCTTTCAATGGATGCCAACGTGAGACAATTAAGTCCTGACAGTGGACTACAGTAATGGAAACCATGGAAACCATATCACAGATGGACACACAGAATGTCAATGCGCTGTCGCTCTCCTGCAATTTCATATGGCCCACTAACAAGTGTGACGCTGAGGATGCGAACCAACCAACTAATAAACAAGCTAACAAACAAACAAGCCAAAGGGAGAAGCAGACATCTTCTCGAATCTTTGAGTGATTTCAGACTTAACACTATGTAGTTTATGCGTTCCGAGTAAAGTTCCTTTGCACCACTGGGGGAAAAAAGAGAACTGCAGCAGCAATCTAGCATGTTAGTGTCTCCTTATTAGTTTTGATAAACATTACCTCTGGTGTGCGCCTGTATGTCTGTGTTTTGTGTTCTCATTTGCCGGTGTGCATGTACTGTAATGTGTGTATGTGTGTGTGTGAGTGTGGGTGAGTGAGTGAGTGAGTATATTGTGTCTGAAAATGTAGGTGTTATTTCTGTGAACGACTGAAGTCATTCTGGTATGAAAAAACATAGGTGACGTGTAATATACACACATAAATAACTACTCACTGTACAGCTAATACACATGCTGTAATTATTGTAATATTTGTACATTTTATATATATTGTACATCATAACATTTTTGAATAGGTACGGCTCCCCTGTTCCAAATGTACATAAATCTTTATATTTTTTCATGTATAAAATGCTGTAAGAAATAAATTGTACATTTTTTAGAATGGGTCAATACATGTTATGTCATGTAAAATTCATATTTTTGTATTGCATGTGGCTGCCATTCTGTACACACGTTCTGTTTTCATCTTTGAGAGATAATAAACAATGCTTGTCATGTGAGGATGCCTGAGCCTAATTTCTTTCTGTCTTACTTTCCTTCTGTATTCAGTGATTGATTGATTGGCTGATTTTCCTGTGTAGTAATACAGTAACATTACATTACAACTATGATATTCGGTAGACTCTGAGGAAGGATAGGCCTACAGATGGGTGGAGAAGTATAAATATGCTGATTGAAGGTGTTAATTTGTTGTACTGTGGCCTATATGCTTTGAAAACTGGGAGTTTGAATACTTCTCTGTGATAATGATGAAACTAATCACTTTGAGCATAATCAAGGTTTTTGCACTATATTTTTTGTATTGATCTGCACTCATAATAAGGCTATGACTTAGCATCTCATAATTTTGACTTTTATATCTCATAATCAAGACTTTTGAGTCAGCGGTTCCCAAACTATTTTCCCCCTCGTACCACCACCTACACCTTTCCTCGCGTAGGCTAGGCCAGTGTTTTTCAACCACTGTGCCGGGGCACACTAGTGTGCCATGAGAGATCATCAGGTGTGCCGCAGAAAATTACCCAAATGTCACTCACTGGTCCAGAAAAGCAACTGTTGCATCAAAGAATTTATAACCACATGCTCTCATTGATTGTATGATTGCACTATTTGTGGTATGCAGGCAATGTACAACGGGGGCCCCATATCCAGTATACAGAATCATCACATATCCAGTTCATAACAACAATTAAATTAGATATATGAAACAGAGGGCGATGGTTTTATTGAGCAGGTCTTGCATAGAAGCCATAATAAGGCCATATCTACGACGGAGTATTAGGGACAAAAATATTTTTCCCCTGGCGAGATTAAACTCGACATGTTGACTTTAAAGTCGACATGTCGACATTAAACTCGACATTTCGAGAATAAAGTTGAAATGTCATGTCGACTTTAATCTCGACGTGTCGACTTCAAAGTCGCCATGTCGACATTAAACTCGACATTTCGAGAATAAAGTTGAAATATCATATCTACTTTAATCTCGACGTGTCGACTTTAAAGTCGACATGCCGACATTAAACTCGAAATACAGTTTAAACATAGCCTACAGTTTAAGCTATGTAGCCTACTAACACACAATATGTGGCATGAATAATAGGCCTACTTCAAATAGGTGTTATTTCAGATAGATTGCTAGATTGCAGATATTTAGATAGATTGCGTCTTCTGTTAACTCATTGCCGTCATCGTGAAGCGCTGTATCTCGCGGTTATACCATGCACTATTATATAGCTAGAATAATACGTGTTTCCAATGATATGTTTCTATAGTAGGCTACAAAATGTTATTTCACTCTGTTTTACGTGGGTAAGGCCACAGCACATCCAAATAACTGCCCTTCATGACCCACAGGCTGTCATTCTCCATAACATGGAACTCATTTTTCTAAAACTGCTTTTCCATGTCTCCCCTCCATGCTTTTCCATGTCTTTTCCATGTCTCCCCTGCATAGGAGGCTATAACACAGATATGTATAAGTATATAGTAGGGCTGTCAATCGATTAAAAAAATTAATCTAATTAATTACATACTCTGTGATTAATTAATCTAAATTAATCGCATATATATTTTTTGCTGTGAAAGTATTTTAAATATTTAAATTCAAATGAATCATTGAATAATCAGCATTAGTGACATTAAAGTTCAAAAACTCTTTTATTATTATTTTCACTGTTCAAATAATTGCCATAATAATCTATGATATGACCTAATATGCTGAGGAAATAAATTCAAAAGTGCTTCGGGAAGAAGTTTTTTTTTCACATACAAGGCATTTCAGGCCACAGATATAACCTAGAGGACACAATGAAAATAAATGAACACTCCCCTCAATGTCAAAACGTATTTCTTTGCATTGATGTGCGACTATAGAGTTGATGAACTCCGGTGATATGCAAATTCCTTGCTGCAGACATTGCAGAGGACTTTATTTTCAACACTTTATTTTTTATGAACACCATCAGGCCGTTTTTAAAAAGTAAATGTTCCAATCAATGATCCAGGCAGCACGTTTTCTTCTCTCTCCTTCATTTTACAGTCTAATTTTTACTGACAGAACGGCTCGGGGTCAAAGGTCATACGGAATCGATTAATCTGCACTAATTTTTTTAATCAGTTATTTTTTCTCAAATTAATTAATCGAAATTAATCAGTTATTTTGACAGCCCTAGTATATAGGTCTATTTTGATCCCTTGAGGGAATATGTGTGCATTTACTTAGAATGGGGTTGCCTGGTCGGGAGGACAGCCTCATTCGTCCCTCCATAGACATTCAGCAATAGGCTGTTTTGCATCCATTACAAACAAACATGCAATGTGAAAGTCTGGGATTGGGGAGAGCACTATGTTAATTTTTTCTTCACACAGGATGTTAGTGTGCCGTGGGCAGGGTAGGAATTTCACGGCGGCCCGTCGTAGCCCCTTGCGTTGAAGCCCCTTTGAAAATCATAGGTTTACAGGCCACGGTGGCCTTGGTGCCGCCTTCTTTCAATATTCTGCTTTGTGTCCTACTAATAGCGATTTTTATTTAGCCTGTGGCCTGTCAAAATAATGTTAGCATTCACAGCGCAAATTAATTTAGTCTTTTACGCAGTGGAGAAAGTGACAGCGCAAGAAAGTGCGTCCAAATTCACCCATTCTTCTCAGTTGAACTACTCGCGAAGTAGCCTATTCATCACAGACATCACAAGTATCACATGAAAGAGCTTTTTCTCAGCTTTTAAACGATGTTAGCCGATAATTGCTGTGTTGAACGGTTCGCGAGAAAAGTAAATAATATAATTCAATTTAATCATACATTCTACACTCTAAAAAATGCTGGGTTGAAAACAACCCAAACTGGGTTGTTTTCAACCCAGCCGCTGAGTAAAATGTGGTCCAACACAGCATTGGGTTATCTTAACCAAGCAAATTGGGTTACTAAATTTAACCCAACAACTGGGTTGACATTTAACCAATATGTTGGGTTATGTTGACACAACTGTTTAGTTAAAGTTACGTAACGTTTGGGTTATGTAACCAAATCCCCCCAAAACTACTGGTTGATTTTTAAAATACTCTGCTTGTACAAACTTGTAATAACTCAAAGTTTGTATTTACTTACTTGAAAGTCACACCTTCTGTTAACAGCTTTAGGCCTGATATAGACAGTCTATATTAAATGTCCATCAAAAGCCATGCAATGAAATAAAACAGTTAAACATAATTATTTATTTGATAGTTTTCTTTATTTTTGAATAGATAGCCTAGTATAAAATGCATGTGATACTTCCATGAAGGCAGGCAGATTCCAAAGTCCGTTTTGGGGGTCAGTCCTGTCAATCAAAGAAAAAAAGAGTGCATTTTAATCACGGTTAGCCTACAAAACTTTATATCAAGACGTGCATGAACCATTACCAGTAAATGATGTTGACAGACATAAAAATCCACCAGGAGACAAATTATTAGTGCAACACACTCGGAAACCATGACCACCTTATATTATGGAGTTGTTTTAAACATAATACCGGTAATACAAAACGTGCGTTTATGTCAGATGAGCTTGATAACACTAGCAGGTAACATTACCATTAACGTTAGCCTAACATTAGGCTGACAGTCAGCAGTGCTAACGTTAGCTAGCTATGTTAACACATTCTTAGTGAATCCAAGTTAATGTTACCACCAAGAACCACCCGGTAAGTTACATGGCTATAATATGAGGCTACCCTGAATGATTTAATAAGATGTTGTTTGGCATGATTATTATCGTAAGTTACGTGTGTTGTGAAGAGACTACTTCGACTGTGTTAGCTAGTTGACAAACGTTATAGCCACGAAGCATATTTAATTAGCATAAAGTTTCCAAGTCTGCTAACGTTAACGTTACCTACCAGCTGCTGGTATGCTAATTGTAGTTCGTTGTAAAAGTTTGTTTTGTTTCTGTTCAGCAGTTCCTACCCAGTGAATACAGAAATATGTTTTATGAGTCTGTCTTTGTGTAGATTTAACATTAACAGTAGCTTATATTAGCTGGAATGAATGACACCTGCTAACCTGCTTGAAGCTGAACGAAATGGCAGGCAGAATATTCCTTGATATCACGAAGGGTATGTCTCTGGGTGGACTTTTAAAATCCGTCTGGATAAAAATAAATAAATAAAAGCAGATACATACCTTCCGAAATCACCTGATTTCCATTGCATGTTGCAAGGATTAAAGTTCTCCGTCGTAGGACGGATTTCCGTCAATTTGATTTTAGAAATGTCATATTTGAGATCGATGCAGATCCGATGAGAAAAAAAAATAGGAGGAGGGGGGGGGGCTATCACCTTTTCTTTTCCTTTTTTTAAGGCAACTACAAATATTAGGTCCGATGAATTAATGTGTGTGATGATAAATGTTTAAAGACCTAGCTGCTAATAGTGTTCTTGAGAACTTTCTGTGTCTCAATCAGTGACGGCTCAAGAAGATAGCCTAGCCTACCTCAGCCATGAGTTCCGCTTTGTTTATGTTGTAGCTACACGCTTGTCTCGTTGGCCTGGGGCGTTTGCTTAAAAAAAAGAACACATATGGAGGACTAATAACGGTCTAAAAGTTGGATTATAGTGACACAATCGAGACAGCTGATGAGGTTGGCAAATCCGTTTAACTTTTTTGGATATGATATTGTGAGCTCTATGTGCGAATTCGGAGAAGAAGCGTAGGCCTAGGCTGTTCTTTCCGTGCATCAATGTAGACAATTTCTTACTATCGCGAACTCTTGTCAGGGGAGGTCATTCATTTTGGGTGTCACCTATGACTTGAACAGATAGCCTGCTATGCCACCCCATGTAGGCTACTATTATTGTTACAGTTTTTAATCAATGCAACTAACATTATGTGTAAAGCGACGCAATATAAACCGTATGCAATGTATTATCCCGTCTGACATGTACAACAATGTTTTTCACAATTTGCAACGGAAGGTTTTGACAGCGTGTTAACATAAAATAATAATAATATTGTCTTCATCGCGAACTGTTTAGTAAGGGGGTCAGTCGTGTTTGTGACGCACAGACAGCCTTGTAGCCTATTTTGCTTTAGGCCTCACTTATAACGACAGTAGGTTGTGAGTGTATGTTGACAAAAAATAACCATGCAATCAAAATAGTCAACTTAAAACTTTGCTATAAAATATTATTAATTTATAGCACAAAACCATAACCAGTATGCCTACCAGAACCTCGCATATTAGCGTAATTTGCGTCTATTTGGCAAGGCCACTAGCTGTCATGGATGCGTTGTTGCTAAAGGAAGGCAGGTGTCAAAAGCTAAAAAATAAATGGAGATGGGCAGCTGTTGGAAATGGGGGAGAACTAACAAGCCATGGTGTAAAGAAATGAAAGTGCCAGGGGCAGTGTTTGGCAAGTTACTTCAAAATCGTAATGTATTATGTATTACTTATTACTGTCATTTCAAAGTAATTTGTTACATTATAATATTACTGTCTTTGAATTGTAAGGCATTACACTACTATTGTATTACTTTTAAGTTACTTTTACCAAAATATCTAGAAATATGGATTTGGAATTCTAAATGCAGTTTATTATGCTCAATGCAGCTCATTCCTTCTAATTGAGGGCGATGGGGTATAACATAATGACTGAGCTAGGCTTAAGGCTAACAGTAGAATGCAATAGGCGCAGTGATGGCTCACGATGCAATACAAGGAACAATCATAGCCAGAATTTTGTTAAAAGCAGACAAAAGGTCGAAGTCTGGTCAATTGTGATAGAAATGCTGTAACTTTAGGCTTAGGCCTACTCATTAAAATCAACAGAGAGCCCACTACCTGTATATTGTAACCCAAAACTTGTCAAGATAGGCTACACAGTGCCGCTGCTGGCCATTTTGGTGCCCTAACTGGTGAAATACAGTATTAACCCAAGTATGTCATCATATGGTCAACTATAAAGATGTAGGCTAATCTGCCTGTTCCCAGGGATGGGTAGTATTTCTGAAACATGTAATATGTAATTCAAATACAAAATAGTATTTTGTCATTTGTATTTTATTTGGTTGAAGGAAATGGCTCTGTATTTTGTATCAAAATACTTTATTGGTGTGTATTTTTGTATTTTAGAAATACTGCAAAATACTATATGTGAAACACACTAAAAAAAGTAGATACTACACACAGGTGTAATGAATAATTGGTAATTAGGCAACAATGGTTTATTTTTATCGCAATCAGCTAATGTGAGAACAGCTGTGTTCAAAGACACTAACAGCTTTTCAGTGACGGCTATTGTTGAAGCATCAGCTCTGGTCTGAAGCACTGGTGTGAAGTCGTACGCAAGTAAAGATGAGCAAGTTTACCTGTGCAAGTTCACATAAGGGCACCGACAAAGGCAACCATGTCCTATTGTCTCCATGCCAATCTTTAACAGAAAAAATGTCAGATATCTCAATGAACCACAATGACATCAATAGATGGTAAGGTGTTGAGTGTGTTTGAATTCCCTTCCTTGTAGCATCCATTTCTGCATTCTACAGTGGGGACAAGTTCACCTTGTTTAATTAAATAACAATTCTATTTCCTTATTAGCTGCATACTTGAGGTTGGAGATATTAAGGCATATCAAGTTTCTCACATACTGGAACTTCAAGATACATAGCCTTATGATTTTCTTATTCAGTTCTGCACTGGACTTGAATTACGAAATTCGGCACAGATACACAATTATGATTTTGGCCTATTGATTATAATGTGGTTAATTGTAAGCTATGTCAGTCGTTTTGGATAAGCATCAGCTAGTTGACTAAATGTAAATGTAAATTCTTGAATTATTCTTCTGATCACACTACATGAACTTGCATACGGTATACTATTTGGTATGACGGGCCAAATTGTATTGTTTTTTACTATATAGTTTTAATAGGCTAAATGTTTGGGATATTAAAAAGCTTTTTTTGCAGTGCTTTCATACTTCCTTGAAAAAAGTATTTTGAGTATTTTCTAAATACAAAAATACAGTATTTTATTTTGATACATAATATGGTTACTGTATTTTGTAGTTTATTTTGATACATTAAAAATGAGGGTATTAGGTATTTTATTTTGAAATACATTCTGATGTATTTTTGCCCATCCCTGCCTGTTCCCAGCATCAGAACACTTTGCGATGGTTAGCGTGTCGTAATTCAAGTCCAGTGCAGAACTGAATAAGAAAATCATAAGGCTATGTATCTTGAAGTTCCAGTATGTGAGAAACTTGATATGCCTTAATATCTCCAACCTCAAGTATGCAGCTAATAAGGAAATAGAATTGTTATTTAATTAAACAAGGTGAACTTGTCCCCACTGTAGAATGCAGAAATGGATGCTACAAGGAAGGGAATTCAAACACACTCAACACCTTACCATCTATTGATGTCATTGTGGTTCATTGAGATATCTGACATTTTTTCTGTTAAAGATTGGCATGGAGACAATAGGACATGGTTGCCTTTGTCGGTGCCCTTATGTGAACTTGCACAGGTAAACTTGCTCATCTTTACTTGCGTACGACTTCACACCAGTGCTTCAGACCAGAGCTGATGCTTCAACAATAGCCGTCACTGAAAAGCTGTTAGTGTCTTTGAACACAGCTGTTCTCACATTAGCTGATTGCGATAAAAATAAACCATTGTTGCCTAATTACCAATTATTCATTACACCTGTGTGTAGTATCTACTTTTTTTAGTGTGTTTCACATATAGTATTTTGCAGTATTTCTAAAATACAAAAATACACACCAATAAAGTATTTTGATACAAAATACAGAGCCATTTCCTTCAACCAAATAAAATACAAATGACAAAATACTATTTTGTATTTGAATTACATATTACATGTTTCAGAAATACTACCCATCCCTGGGAACAGGCAGATTAGCCTACATCTTTATAGTTGACCATATGATGACATACTTGGGTTAATACTGTATTTCACCAGTTAGGGCACCAAAATGGCCAGCAGCGGCACTGTGTAGCCTATCTTGACAAGTTTTGGGTTACAATATACAGGTAGTGGGCTCTCTGTTGATTTTAATGAGTAGGCCTAAGCCTAAAGTTACAGCATTTCTATCACAATTGACCAGACTTCGACCTTTTGTCTGGTTTTAACAAAATTCTGGCTATGATTGTTCCTTGTATTGCATCGTGAGCCATCACTGCGCCTATTGCATTCTACTGTTGTTAGCCTTAAGCCTAGCTTAGTCATTATGTTATACCACATCGCCCTCCATTAGAAGTGCAATGAGCTGCATTGAGCATAATAAACTGCATTTAGAATTCCAAATCCATATTTCTAGATATTCTGGTAAAAGTAACTTAAAAGTAATACAATAGTAGTGTAATGCCTTACAATTCAGAGACAGTAATATTATAATGTAACAAATTACTTTGACGATTTTGAAGTAACTTGCCCAACACTGCCTGTAGGTGGCATTAATTATATAGTAAGTGTACCCTGTAGCCTCGTTTTGGTTTAAACAATGGCCGTCGTGTGAATAAGGCGAATACTCCCTTTACTTTGCTGTTTGCATCTTTTTGTACATTAAAAACCAATAGGTCGCGACCGCAAAAGGGGTGCTATCTCTATAGGTATATATGAAGAACGTATGACTTATGGCCTGAAAAAAGTTCAGTCAAACGATTTTTTTTCACTTTAATCCCTGCATGTTGACAGCTGCTGGACTGGACGGTTGAAAGAATATGCCTGCCTGCCGATTTTTTTCTCTCAACCTTCAAATAACTATGCAGCTGTGTTGAAGTCACCCTGGTGCTGGGTAGTGTACTCCACGTCAGGTGGGGGACAGGGGGAGCACAGCCCTAAACTATCAACCCAGCAGTGATAAACTATCAACCCAGCAAGCTGGGTTACAGAAATGACCCAATATGAGTAAAAACAACCAAACAAAACGACCCAACAGCCTCAACCCAGCGTTTGGGTTGAAAAAATAACCCAGCATTTTTTAGAGTGTACTGAAGGTTTTGCGTCCATGATCTCCCTACCCATTCATCTCGGTGAAATAGACTTCACGAACCCTTCTTTTAACACATGACAAACCACATATCAGAATAAACAGCAGACCTTACCAAACACAAAGGTGTAAAGCAGTCCAGTTAGCTGTTCCAGAGTAATCCAGTTTTGAATTTGCAGTAAATTTCGACATGCATGGATGTCTCCAAATTTGGGCTTTAAGTTTTACAATGTGTTTAAATTGTTCCACATGATTTCATAACGGGCCAAATACAAAATAAATGTTACAAATATCGCCTAGATATTGGTAAATCAGAGGACAGCTGACTAAGAGTTTGTGAAAGTAGCCTTAATGATCACAAAATGCTAGGCTATTTGAGTTTCTTAAAGCTGAGCTGTGCTTAAACTTAAATTGTTCAATACATGATTTCATAGCAGGCCAAATATACAATACATTTTATATATAGCCTAGATATCTGTTTTTATTAGATGATCAGATGATTTACAGTTATATGTAATATGTCATGTTTCAAGTTTTTGTAATGTTTCATACAGTGATGCAGGTCTACTGCAGTTAATAGGCTAAATACAACTTTGATCATTTTTATAGCCTACTACTGTATAGTTAACTTTGGCCTTGGTGCCCTGACATGTGGCCTTTGTGCCCCCCACCAAATATGCCCAACTGAAGGCCAAGTGGCCTTGCCCCCAGAATGGTGAAATTCCAAGCCTGGCCGTGGGACATTTTAAGTGTCAAAAGTGTGCCGTGGCACAAAAAAGGTTGAAAAACACTGGGCTAGGCTATATCCGACACATAAAGCCATCATGTTTAGCCTAATTAGCCGCCCTATATGATAACAAATAACAAAATCAACATTTGCAACTGGTCTATGAGCTCCCACACAAAAAACAGTGTGGCGAACAACATCATCATAATAAAACATAAAGAACAAAGAGAACATAGGCTTAAGATAAAAAAAAAAAAATGTAACACCTTTTCCGACATTGCCCTTTTCATCTCGCGTAGCCTACCTCACAACCTCCGCGTGGAAACGTACTGTAGGCTACCACAGTGTGGGAATCCCTGTCCTATATGGAATCAGAACAATGCCATAAAGATTGTGTGTCCGTGAAAAGATATTCACATGTGTAATAGAGTTTTGTCTTCGAGAATATGATTTACACAAGTGTAGAACCGTTTTGGAACTGTGGAATTAATTTGCACACGAAAGATAGATGTCGCACTTCTCCCATGCCTGTAGCTATAAAGCTGTTCCACACACATTCAAACTAAATCCCTGTGGACAAATGTTTTTCACAAGTGCACAAAATATTTCTACAGGTACGCATTTTTTTTGCACACAGACAAATTAATTCCACAGTTACAAAACGGTTCTACACTTGTGCAAATCATATTTTCGAAGACAAAACTCTATTACACATGTGAATATCTTTTCACAGAGAAACGTAGTCACAGGCGGTAAGGACCAGGCTAATCTTTATGGCGTTGTTCTGATTCCATAGTCCTAAGCCATTCTACCATAAAAGTGTCTGCTCCACTCCTCAAAGACAGGTGTTAGATGTGCTGTTTGGATCTGTTTATCGGATAACAATATCGAATCGATGCCAGAAATGGGAGTGATGTGGCCACGGTGCCAATGTAGTGCCAACATGGTTAACCGGGAAATCGAAACTTAACTTCGTTGGAGCTGTTTATCAGGGTGTAGTAGCCTAGTCTACGTTTCATGATTCACAGCTTCTCTGCTCTTTATGAAGTCCGCTCTGCTCTGCGAATCCAGTGTTAAAATAACGACTGAACTTTGAAGAATGCATCAGCAATCTTACCACAGTCCGGTGAGTAACCTACATAACTTGAATACGAAGTTAAGTGGGGAAAACAAATCTAATTGTTTGAATACGACTATTAAAGTATTGCAATTTGCATAGAATCGACTTCGCCTACTTTGCTATTCGGCGTTTAATTTGATCCATGTTAAACATGACTTGGCCATGTGCAAAATGCGTAAAGATAGAAAATAGGCCTAACCAATAATTTGCACTATTATGTCAAGTAAAGCACAGCATCTGTGCACAGCACCATGTCTAAGGTTGTCAATGTCGAGCCAAATTTAACGTGATTGTATGGCACAAAATCATGTTGGCTGTAAGCCTATCGAAATGTAGAAGTAAATTGTAAAAGTAAATTGTCCAGTCGAGCCTTAGTTTGAAGCTGTGACAGTCGATTCTTCCTCCCCAGAGACTACCATTTACTGGTGCAATCAAGGGTGGTCTTCGTGAAGGAAAGACCATCACTGTCACTGGAAGAGTGCTTCCCGGTGCGGAAAGGTAATATTATAACTGTATTATGTCATAGGATGTACCCGACAAACACGGGACGTCCCCCGGACCTCATGCCGACATTCACGACGTCCCCGATTGGTCCCGAACGTCATGTTCTCTAGCGAACGTTCCGGTGACCTTATTGACGTCCGGAGCAAGTTATCGTTTGCTTATTGCGTGACGTCCGGTTCAGGACTTTCTAGGGACGTCACCGTCAGGTCCCTCGGATGACATTTGCATTTGGTCATTTCAAATACCTCCTAAGGACCCGACAATGACGTTATACCGGGGACATGGGGGGGGGGACGTTTGTTTATTCACACATGGCAGCGGAGTTGAGAGCACTCTGGCTAGCCTGCAGGACGGAGACATCACATCCATGCACGACTTCACGTTACACGTCTGGGGATGACTAAAGTATCTATCTATCTATAGTCTCTAGTAGCTGCATTAGCCTACCATAGTCTAAGGCAACATATCATACAGTTTATGAAGCGCCTATGAGCAAAGTAGAACCATATGTCTACTTTGCTCATAGACGCACAACTTCATAAACTGGGAAAAGGGTTAAAGTTAAACTCAAAATGTATGTGCTACATAATTACATAATTCAGCATGTCTGCATGCAGACATGCTAAATTATGTAGCACATACATTTTGAGTTTAACGTTAATGTATAACGTTACAAACTAGGAAAGGGATTTATTATTGCCACTAGAGGTAAATGATGCCACAGCCACTCTACACTGGTCTACACAGGTCTAAACTGGCATATTGTCTTAACACCACATGTCCTCTTCCACTACTCCTTCCTTAGACCTAAAACCTGTAGAACACTAATCAATTGCGTAAATCCAGAAATAACCTAGGCTACCAAGGATCTAGTCTACCAATCGTTGCTATCTATCTATTTGTGGGGCTCCCTTGTAGGCCTATAGCAGTTTCTTTAATCCTGTTTTTTTATATATATAATTCTGTTTAATTCTATTGAGTAATTGAGTAATTCTAGGCCTACTAGCCTATTATTTGTATTTGTATACGGGTAGGCTATCATTGGCCTATGCCGCTTTGGACAAAAAAAGCGTCCGTTAAACATAACCCCTCACTGCTCCCCGAGCGCCGCTGTTGATGCAGGCGGCTCACTGCGCCGGGATTAGTGTGTGCTTCACCTCACTGTGTGTACACTGTGTGCTGTGTGTGTTGAACACTAATATGGAAGCATATGAGTAGCTTTTTTCAAATGAGAATGCAATCTGCAATATGCCATTCAAAAAGACATTACATTATGCAATTGACAATTCATTATGCAATTTAATATTGCAATTTGCAATAATATCCAACAAATTGTATTTTAATCTGCAAAGTGACAATGAAATCCTAAAATCAATTCCAATAATTTTGGTTAAAAAATAGAATAAACATGGATTGAATTGCATTCCATTTTGCCATGGTACTTCAGTCTCAAAATTCAAATGGCAATTCATTTTGCATTTCAATTTTCAATATTCAGTTTAATCATTTAACTGTCAATTCGTTTTGCAATTTAATATTTAAAGTGCAATGTAGGATTGCATTTTAAAAACATATTTGGCAAAACTGTTAATGCCAGCTTGAAAAGATTTTGGATTATTTTGGGCAAAACGTTTTGCCATCGTTTTGAGGCATTTTATTCAAATGGAAAAGAAATAGCGCCCCCCGTGATTGCATTGCACTTTGATCACGCTCTTTGTGTTGCAAAATTCAAATGGCCATTCAATCTGCCAAACGCATTGCAATCTGTCAAGTCACTCGTCAAGGCGGGAACTAGGCTACGTCACTTCCGTGTTAACGTCTTCTTACCAGAGCCCGTCTACGGGCTAATGTCTTATTAGACATTCTCTGTTCTTACCCAGTTAGCGTTTGCAATGGAGGAGTTTGCAGTCTCTGGCCGACAGACCCGGCTGTAGAGTACAGTGACAGAGGGGGCATTCGCGATTTTCAAGGGGGCACATTTTTTTTTGGGGGGGGCGGGGGGGTGTTGGCGGCGCAAACATATCATGTCACAGTTGATGAATAATGTTAACCGTGACCGCGAGTAGGCCTAGTGTCCGCGAGACCCAGCTGTGTTCTTAAGGCTCTTATGTTGCTGCTGATAACTTTGCCAACCAGCGGCATCTTTAGTAGCATCCCCTCCCCCCAGCAATTAGTAGCCTACAAATAAGCATCGTATAGAACAATTCAGCGAGATAGATTTGGCCAAACGTGGGCCCGGAGCGACCGCACCCCCCGGTTTGCTTATGAGGCTAGCCAGACCACGGAGGGGAGTCTCCGTTGTGTGTGTGTGTGTGTGTGAGAGAGAGATAGAGAGAGAGAGAGAGCAGGGCAAGGAAAGGCTGTTAGTTTTAGCCTAACTAACGACAATGGACGACAGAGTGGGCGATCTAGCCCTACTTGTCCTGTGAACTCCAAAGAGCTCCGCGATCTCCCTAGAGAGAGAGGTAACCTTCTATTCCCTCCAGTGGTATCCACAGAAGGTCTCCCCACCGTCTAGCGCCCATTAGCTGTAAGGCCTCAGAAATCTTTGAACGGACCAGGTTGACATCAAATCGGACAAGTAGGGCTAGATAGCCCACTCTGTCGTCCATTTTCAGTAATCTGTCCGTTGAGTCAGACTCGTTGACACGGTGGTGTTCTACATAATCAGCCAGAGACCTTAGTGCAGCTGCAAACTTCTCCATTGCAAGCACTAACTGGATAAGACGTAAACACGGAAGTGACGTAGCCTAGTTCCCGCCTTGACGAGAGACTTGACAGATTGCAATGCGTTTGGCATATTGAATGGCCATTTGAATTTTGCAACACAAAGAGCGTGACCAAAGTGCAATGCAATCACGGGGGGCGCTATTTCTTTTCCATTTGAATAAAATGCCTCAAAACGATGGCAAAACGTTTTGCCCAAAATAATCCAAAATCTTTTCAAGCTGGCATTGACAGTTTTGCCAAATATGTTTTAAAAATGCAATCCTACATTGCACTTTAAATATTAAATTGCAAAACGAATTGACAGTTAAATGATTAAACTGAATATTGAAAATTGAAATGCAAAAGGAATTGCTATTTGAATTTTGAGACTGAAGTACCATGGCAAAATGGAATGCAATTCAATCCATGTTTATTCTATTTTTTAACCAAAATTATTCAAATTGATTTTAGGATTGCATTGTCACTTTGCAAATTAAAATACAATTTGTTGGAAATTATTGCAAATTGCAATATTAAATTACATAATGAATTGTCAATTGCATAATGTAATGTCATTTTGAATTGCATATTGCAGATTGCATTCTCATTTGAATAAAGCTACTCATATGCTTCCATACACTAATTCACGGATTGGGATAAATGCAGAGACCAAATTTCCCTCACGGGATCAAAAGAGTATATATACTTATACTTATACTTTTGCGCTGTCACTAGCAGAAAATGAGTCTGGGTTTTGGTCAGGGCTGATTATAGTAGGCCTAAGGGGTCAAGGTGTAGCCTATGTTTGTGCTGGATTTTACAACGGCATGTAGGCGGCTACAGATAAAATGCGTCGCAGCAACCACGGAACAAACTCGCAACGCACACGCCAAGTCGCGGTTGTGCAAACCCCCCGGCTCTGGTCGTGCCTAACAACGCCCCTTAGCTGTTCTAAAATCAGTGTAATCTAGGCTACGGCCTCTCGGTGATTATTGCTTAAATCTGCACCTGAGACGTGGTGAAACTGCAGAACTGGTATCAAAATATGCAACTATCAAGTGCATCATTGTGCATGTTGGAGCAAATGACATTTACAAAGAACAGCTGTATGTCAAAGAAGATTTCAAGGAACTTTTCTCTGCCCTATATGAGCTTGGAATACAAATTTTCATCAGTGGCCCACTCCCAGCAGAGGGAAGCTTTGTATTTACCAGACTATTCCGTTTAAACACCTGGCTCGCAAAAACATGCTTTTCAGTTGGGATGAATTTTATTGACAATTTTAACCTTTTCTGGAATCGCAGGGAATATTTCAGACCGGATAGCACAGAGGTGAGTTGGACTGGGACCGAGATCTTAACTGAAAACTATCACCTCTCTCCTGCACCCAACATTTTTTCTGCCAACCTTGAGCCGAGCCTCTGATAAGCGCTCAGTAGCCATACAAACGCTGGGTGCTGCTGAAATGACTCAAAGTCAATCACTGGAGTCAAACTCTTTGGAATCTCAGCAAACAAATGGATGCAATGAGCATTAGGAGATAGCACCTATCAAAGCTGCTGAGAGGCTATCAGAAAGGAAAAGGTCATGTTGTAACACCAGTATACCCCTCCCCACCTCCGTCGACTCCCTGCCACCACAAAGACACAACAACATGGAATACACTACTGGAATACCTGCTGAAAGCGAAACATATGCAACAAACTCCCCAGGACCTCAGCAGGTAGATGGAGACTCTGAACCAATATTCAACCCCATCTTCCTTGATTTCCAATCACCACCTACACCCAATCAAACTCCCCAGGCCACCCAAACCCCCCATATCTCCCATCACCATCCCCACCCCAGCACCCCACCACCCGCTCAAACGCCCCAGGATCCCCTGTATACCCATCCCCACCCAACACCCCCCCCACACACTCAAACTCCCCAGGATCCCCTGTATATTTGCATTGAGTTTGACTGTCTTATTATATCAGGGGATCTAAACTTGAATGTGGATAATCCTGAAAACAATTATGCCAAGGAATTAATTGCACTAATCGATACTTTCTCCCTAACACAGCATGTACATTTGCCAACACACTCTCTCAGGCATACCCTCGACCTTGTTATCACAAAGGGTCTCAAATGTCTCTACAGCTGTTAAAGACCTGGCGTTACGTGTTCGTTGATGTGTCTATGTCCCCACACACTCAGAACAGATCTATGATGGTAAAAAGAAGAAGAATAAAGGAGCAAGCACTTTCACAGACGTCAAGTCAACTGTCAGACTCGGTAGAAGACTTATTTGATCACTTTAATGCAAAAATGGCAAACATTATGGATGACATTGCTCCATTACAATTCAAGAAAATTAAGGACAAACAGAAAGCACCATGGAAGCAAAATCCAGCGGTTAAACTCCTAAAAAGAGATTGTAGGAAGACCGAAAGAAAATGGCATTAATACAAACTTCAGATCCATTATGAAATCCATAAAGAGATGCTCCGCACATATAACTCTTTTGTTTATGTAAAGCACATTAAATGACCTCTGTGTATGAAATGCGCTATATAAATAAACTTGACTTGACTTTTGACGCTGTGTGCACGCTCTTTTGATATGCGCCGAAACGGACAGGTAATATAGCTGACACGCAGCTGCCACGTTTGCGGTCTAAATGAGGCCTTATAGTGATAGCGCACAGCACGTCCTATATTCTTGAGATTCTTGTTCTAGACAGACATTTAGGATAACATGTAGAATGATAGCATTTAATTTTGTGTTATTTCATGTCCATACAGATTTCAGGTGGACTTTATGTGCGGCTCAGACAGAGCCCTCCACTTCAACCCACGATATGGCAGATCAAGTTACGTTGTGTGTAACACCTTGCAAGGATCGAACTGGGGTAGTGAGGAACGCAAAACACCATCACCAATTGCCCTCGGGGCTAACTTCACCCTGATATTCTTGGTCAACCACGACTCCTATTCGGTTCGGTTTGAATATAAAATTGTCTTTTCAAAATGCACACATTTTTCAACTTGTTCTAATTTTAACAAACTCCTGCATCATTTATTCAATAGTGTTATTCAATAGTGTTTCTCCATCCATTCAATCAGATTGTTGTGAACGGTGCCCATTTCATGGAGTACAAGCACCGCATCTCTGCCACCAGGGTCCAAAGCATCTTCATTGATGGAGGAGTGGAGATATATTCAATTGCCTTCCAGAATCCCCCAGTAAGCATTTTGATTGATAGGAATAGGAACTCCAAGGCTGACATCTTAATGACCACTGACCACTATAGAGGTCTTAAGAGATCAGTGATGAAGTCCAAACTTTTCTCACCTGTTGTTCCTCGTCGGTGGAACGAGCCGTCAGTGCCTACTAGAGCAGGGGCATCCCTCTCCATCTTTAGAAAACTCCTGAAGACCCAGCTCTTCAGAGAATATCTCCTAGTAGCACTACTTACAATTAGCCTTGCTAATTCAAGCACTTGTCACCTGACTAGAACTGACACTTGACTGTATAAAAACAGCACTCACTGGTGCACTTGTTCTTATTGTACTCTACCTTTTAAATGGTTTTAAATTGTTTTAGAATTATTGGGAGAATTGTTTTTAAAAAGCTTTAAACTGTTTACCATGTAAGTCACTTTGGTTAAAATGTGTCAGCCAAATGTAATGCAATGTAATGATTACAGTATTGACATGCTATGGTGCCACAGCAGGCAACTTGGTGCGTCCAAAGTCATGTAGGCCTGTCTTTTTTTTGTACTCCACTTCAGGGTCCTACTTGTCAGAGTCCTTTTCAGAGTCCCTCTAATCCTGCTCAGTATACAGTGTTTCAAGTCACTCAAAGTCATCCAAAGTCTGTGAGTGTTTGTCACCGTATCTTATGTTTACTGTCACTACTATAAACACCAAATCAATGTTCCTTGTTTATGTACCTTGTCTGTATAACCTATGTGAAAACTGTAAGGTGTCTTTGAGTGTCTTGAAAAGCGCTATACAAATTAAATGCATTATTATTATTATTATTATTAATAATAATAATAGTAATAATGTAAGTAGCTGTAAATGATCCTTTCACATAACCAATGACCTCATTTATTCTTTTAGCAGCAGAGCCACAGGGGGAGAAGTAAACCACACTTCTTCCAAGAAGCTGCTGCTGTTGCCCAAGCAGCCTCCTTCCAAATGGTGGGTGGACGGTGGGGGATACATACAAGAGTTTGAGAACTGTTTATTATTGTCTCTGCGGTACTGGAAGCCTCATAGTTCCATTGTCCAAAAGTGAAATATGACATAATGCCTTTTTTCCATCTTGACAGGCTCCACCACCGTACAGCCCTCCCCAGGCCTACGTAAGAGCTCATTTTAATGTTGACATTTTCGTTGATCATTAGACCCTTCGATATGTTACCTTTATAATGTATCCACATTTGTTAACCTGAAACCTTCTAGGAACAGCTGATGTCAAAAGTAGAACGCATGGAAATTCCATTAAAGGGTCTATACTCGATAACTCTTACACTGGTCTGAACCAACAATTCACTGATTACTAAGCATTCAGAAGAGTCAGGAACTTTTTGATGTTTTTCATACAAGACTAAATTCTATATAGTCTATCTATAATACAGATTTACATAAAACCAGCAGTGAAAAAAATTAGATAAATATTTTTTTTTTTAATGTTTTGATATATATGAAAACATATCAGGTTATATAAATAGTTTTGATAAATGATTAGACAAGGTAGGTCATAGTCCAAATGCCATGCCCTTATTGCTCCATGCTTGTCTGTGAAAGGGGAGAACATATATTGCAACATTTACATATTTACAAATTTTACACAGACTGTACCATACAAGACTGTTATTCAAGGCGGATTATATCCTGGTAAAAACATCACCATTCAGGGCGTCCCAAACCAACAAGCTGACAGGTACAGTATGTACTTTGCTAGTTAAATATTTTATTACTGGGTAATATTCTGCATGTTATGCAAAAGGTTTTTGTGAGAACTCTGCCAAGTATGGTGGTAGATCTCACTGAGATGTCCTAGTTCGCATTAGGGATGTGACGGTAAAAGGTATATTATTGAACCGAAGGATACGCCCCCTACGGTTCAATGCGCAGACGTGAACCGCGATAAGTCGGTACATCTGCCATTTATAATTTGCAAACATTTATCATTGCACCGCAAACTGCACACATGTTACACATTCACAAGACACCTCCAGAGAACCAGTGCATTGGCCCTATCACCTCTGCAACCAATCAGCCCTTCCCTGCTAATGAAGCAAAGCGATGATAGGTTGATGTGCTCTGTATGCAAATGAGTTCGAAAAACATTAGAACACAGCTGCTTGTTACAAATGCCGTTTACAAACGGAAGTTCGGGAGGAGCGTGACGGAATTTGCCACGCCTCCTTATTCAATCAGTCAGGTTACTTATTCGCAGTCTACCTGCCGAAGTTGCAGCATCGGTGTTACTTCGCTCGCAACACACCACCTCCCCTTATGCCTCCCGTCTTCCATAGTTAAAGAATAAGGGGGTTTATGGCGGAATCCTGCCCGAATCCAGCCCTGCAGGACAATCGCCAGAGACCTCGCCAAACATGCTCTTTAATTATGCTTTTATGTATTATGCTTTCAGGAATTCAGGAATATGAACTAGTGAGAGCAAGGCAGAGAAACAAATGTTGAAGTCAAGTCAACTTTATTTATATAGCACATTTAACACAACAGAATTGACCCAAAGTGCTTCACATATAAAAACAATGATAACAGTAATAATAATAATTATAAAATGAAAACAATAACTAGACAATAAGAGGGAGCGGGGTATGGTATATTAAAAGCTTGGTAATATAAAGCAGTGCAAGGATATGTTTGAAATATTAGGGTTACAGTCATTGGTCAAGTATTAAGTAATAAGTAAGGTAACAGTCCAGACTGGGGGAAGGAGGGAGGGGTTGTGCAAATGGGCTAATATAGCCATAATGTAGACATAGTAATATAAAAACTATAGCATTGCAAGGGTAGCAGCGCATATGGGATAAAGTTTAGTAGAAAATAGGAGAGACACAAATCAACAGTGAATATAAGAGGTTTGAGAGGTTTGAAGTAATAGGGTAACAGCCATTGGTCAAGTATGAAGTTAGGCCTCAGTCCAGACTAGAGGAAGGCTGGGAAGGTTATGAAATGTCATAGGCCTAGTCAGTTATAGGCTATTCAATGATCAGTTATAATGTCCACTCCACACACATTTAGGCAGCAACGTAACTTATGAATTCTATGAAACATCACAGTGAGAGAAATTTTAAATAGATTGACACAGACACCACAGCTCTTTTCACTGATAGTTGCACGAAGCAATTGAAAACTACCCTATAGTTAAAAACTATACTAGGCCTAGTCAGTCAGGCATTTCTAGCTACAGGCATTTCATGTGATAGGCAAAATATAGTTAATTGTTTAAATCTGTGTGTGTGTGTGTGTATATACGTATTTTTGTATATATTACAAAAATATATAGAAAGCCAGGGTCAGGGTGATTAAACTAAACTCCACACGATCTCATTCCAGGTTCTGCATCAACCTGCGGTTCAACTCGGGCATAGCCCTCCACTTCAACCCCAGGTTCAAAGAAAACACAGTGGTGTGCAATAGTCACCTGAATAATAAGTGGGGACCTGAGGAGAGGTCCGGGGGGATGCCTTTCCACTGCGGACAGCAATTCACGGTAGGTATCTGGTCATGCCTGTTCATGGAACCAGAAACTTAGCTGAAATATTCATCATTAGGGCTTCAACAATTCATTGATTAATCAATTAGTTTTAAACTATTAAGTTAATTGGCAAATATGTTGGTATTCAGTAAATCGGGGTGAATAATGTTTAAGGAAACTAAGCTGAAATATTCATCATTAGGGCTGCAACAATTCATTGATTAGTGTTGATTACTATTCAAGTAATCTGCAACTATTTTGGTAATCAATTATCAATTTGGTTTGAGTAACATTGAAAGAAAAAGGGCATTTTAGGACGTCA
Source organism: Alosa pseudoharengus (assembly GCF_046254945.1). Lineage (NCBI taxonomy): Eukaryota > Metazoa > Chordata > Actinopteri > Clupeiformes > Clupeidae > Alosa > Alosa pseudoharengus. The sequence goes on along the minus strand of NW_027468870.1, from coordinate 19,820,264 downwards.
TCTTGGGCTTTGGGTAATGCTGATTTTCTCTGATATTTGATAGACCAAACAAGTAATCGATTAATCAAGAAAATAATGCAAGGACAGTGAATTTGTTGTACATTGCTATACTGTCATATCAATTTGCTGTCATTCATTTGAAGGGTTCAATGGGAGAAAGAGAGTTGTTTGGAAACTAAGCTGATGTTGGATGTTGGAAAATGTGGATTTTCAAAACTGATTAAAAAAAAAGGAAAAGCATGGAATTTAATATAACATTCTAATTTTGTGATAATTAAAATTGAAGTGGTCAGTCGGAGTAATGAAATGTCTGTCTTCATTACAGGTGATGTTTGTGTGCGACACCCAGTGTTACAGGATAATTGTCAACGGCATCCAGATGTTCACCTACAACCACCGGCACTTCAGCCACGAGCAGACGGACATTGTGGAGATCTCTGGGGACGTGAGCTTGTCCTCTGTGCAAGTTTGATGTCTATGCTGAACCGCAGCATCTTCAAAATGCTTTGTGTTGTGTTGTGTCCCCCACATAATTAGCAGTAATTGTAATTACAGTTTCTTCTCACATAGCCTAGTTCTGCTAGGGCATATATAATGGAAATAAATGTGAATGACAATTGATTGATTGAGTGATTATCTATAATTTTCTTGTCAATCCCTAATTATTTCACTCTACACACTGGTTGTCAAAGCAGTAGCCTAGTATTATAAAGAGAGAATGTACTCGGTAGTCTGTGTTTTCTTGCATTCTTTCTTTCTTTTTTAACAAAGATATAAGACATGACAATGACTCCCAAATTCGATCTACAGTCTTTAAAGTACAGTAAGATGAGAATGATACCTCTGAAGCCTGCAAATGTGTAAATCGTGTCAGTCTGAATGGAATGCCATTTGTGGGTAAATGTAAATGGCCTCTAGGGGGCAGTGTATACTTATTTGTAACAGAGCTAGACGGAGCTTCGGCTTTGTAACGAACATGCCAGTAACCTTGGTAGCTCAACAATGCATTTGAATACACAAGGCAAAACATTCGAAATGAACACATCAACAGAGAGTTTCATGTAAAGATGGCCATTGTCACATATTTCAACATTAAAGAATGATCATTTCCTAGTGTACTGTAATTTGCAAATCTTACTACTACTACTACTTACTATACCCCTGAAGAGATCTAGTGCAGAAAGCATCCGATGTGTCAGTGTTCATGGCCCAGTTGGTTTGCAAATAGGGTTGCCAACCGTTCCGTAAAATACGGAATCGTCCCGTATTTGCAAGGAAAAAGATGTGTTCCGTATTGAACTGATACGGAACGCATTTTGTTCCGTATTATTGAGAATCAACTCGTGCAAATCCATGACAGATCAGTATTATAAGTTAGACTGAATGAAAAATTCACGATTTGTATGAGATAAAGGGAAACTTTGCTGCTGTCCTTTATCCCTCTCAGTTTGTCATCACTATCCCAACAGAGAATGCACTTTTTGTTTGAGCCACTGTGAGTCACGTATATTACGCTGATAGTAGCATGAGATGACATGAGATAGTAGCATGAGATGTCTTGCTCAGAGTTTTACAGTGCATCTGTGCAAGATAAACAAATAGGCTAGCCTACTTGCTGCAGAGACAGAAAAAAGCCAGAAATAAAATAAGGCTTCACCAAATTCAGAGCTTCTACAGCTGCTTGTGATGTTCAAAATATATTTTTTTCTATGAAAGCATATATGCCAGTTCAGTTTTCAGAGTTGTTTGGTTTGAGTATAATAGGCTACAAACAGTTATTTTTTATCAAGTGTTTTAGCATCGAAATTATTCTTGTTTTGCACCAGATAGAAAATGAGTAGGCTAGTAGGTTACATTAATTCAATATGGAGCCCTGGAGGCGTCATTGCAAGATTTAAAAAAAATATATATTATGAGAATGTGCGCTCATTTGACCAAATTGTGCACTTGTTTTACTCAATTATGATCTCATTTTACTCGATTGTGGATAGAATGTAGTATATTATGTACGCATTTTAGTAAATAATGGCTCACAATTTTGTAAAATGATGCACTATTTAGTACAATAATACATACATAATTTCAATACCCCCCCCCCCCCCCCCCTCACTAACTGAAGTGGATGCCAGTGTACTGAAGTGTATTACCACCCCCCCCCCCCACCCCCCCCTTGTTCCTTATTTTCATATCAGAAAGTTGGTAACCCTATTTGCAAAAGATGGCAGCCACATAATTTCCAAGGGCTGTCAATGGAATGTAAGTTTTTTGTAAAAAAAGAAAAGTCACGTGCGCTGTCTTCTCTCTCTTGCGCAAACAAAATGTGTGTTCCAAATAGCCTAGTGCGTAATTCTGCTTCATAAAGTTGAACAAATGCATGTGGTTATTTTACAGATATAAATAGCCTACTGTCATGCAGTTTATGGGCTACATTGCACAGTTGGGAAGTTATGGTAGGCCAACTTGGAGTGAATATATACACACAGGGGAGATTCTTTCTTGTAGCTGAGCAGAGTTGGGTGTGTAACGCGTCAGTAATCACACTACAGTTCCTAACAGTGTGTGAGCAAAGAGGCCCCTTTCCATTACGAGTCTTCGCGGTAAAACCTAGGTGGCGGGAACTTGTCCAGGAACCTGCTCTCACGCGGTCCTCCTCTCAGTCCTAGTGTTTCCATTACAATTGAATGACCCTGGTCAAACTCGCCAGCCTCTGGACGTTTATTACAAGACATGACCATATGCAGCTTTTACTTCACGATCGCGACACTAATTAGCAGCTGCAGCAAATACTCTCCCCACACTAATACCTTTGCTAAAGCTTTATTATCATTTACTTACATGCAGAGACAGTAGGCCTAACCTAAATATTCTGACTTACTACCTAAATGAGTCTATCCTCCTCGGAGGTGAAAAATAAAAATGTTTGAATCAGCTAAACCTATTTTACGCAAATAGGCATACGCTACCTTCAAATAGTGAACTTAAGTCCAGTTTAACCAGTTATAAAGCCTATTTTAACGGAAATGTGTTCAGGCTACCTCAACTTAATCAGTTTACAGCCTAACATATAATTAATTTAGCTCTAGCCCGCCTGCCTTGCTTTTTTTTTTGTAAAGTGTATAGTCTTCCACTCACACCTCGCTCAGGCTATGCACAGGCGGGTAGGCTGAAGCCTTCCCAAGGAATATGGGGAGTATATGGCCTGGCATGTGTATTATGAACACATCACATCTCTTAAAACAGCCTAATCCTAGTGTCGTCCATAGCCTCTTGCAGCATGCCATAACCGATATGTTTGCAGTAGGGCTGTCAAAATAACTGATTCATTTCGATTAATTAATTTGAGAAAAAATAACTGATTAAAAAAAATAACGCAGATTAATCGATTCCCTATGACCTTTGACCCCGAGCCGTTAGTCAGTAACAATTAGACTGTAAAATGAAGGAGAGAGATGAAAATGTGCTGCCTAGATCATTGATTGGAACATTTACTTTTAAAATAAAGTGTTGATTAAAATAAAGTCCTCTACAATGTCTGCAGCAAGGAATTTGCATATCACCGGTGTTCGTCAACTCGAAAGTTGCACATCAATGCAAAGAAATAGTGTTGACATTGAGGGGAGTGTTCATTTATTTTCATTGTGTCCCCTAGGTTATATCTGTGGCCTGAAATGCCTTGTATGTTAAAAAAAACTTCTTCCCGAAGCACTTTTGAATTTATTTCCTCAGCATATTAGGTCATATCATAGATTATTATGGCCATTATTTGAACAGTGAAAGTAATAATAAAAGTATTTTTGAAATTTAATGTCACTAATGCTGATTATTTAATGATTCATTTGAATTTAAATATTTAAAATACTTTCACAGCAAAAATTATATATGTGATTAATTTAGATTAATTAATCACAGAGTATGTAATTAATTAGATACATTTTTTTAATCGATTGACAGCCCTAGTTTGCAGGGTTGCGGTGGCACTGGTTTACGAGTCGCTATGCTCTGGACGTATAGCCTATTGAATAAACTGAGCATTTTATGATACCCACCCAGATTACTCGTCACATCAGTACTACTCTACTATTTGAGATAGCCTAGGCCTACTAAGAAAAAAGGAATCCTCCTCAAGCCGTGGAGACGCATGTTGCAATGGTGCTTTACCCTGCCATGAGCCGGGTGCGTGGAATCAGGCCGCCTCCTACAGCACTCCCTCCGAGACGGTCTTCTTGGCTTTAGAAGCTAAAAGCTACCGCTTTGCTTTTTACTATTTACAATCGGGCCGTTTATAAGAGCTAAAAACTAGATGTAGGCCTACCGCAAAGCGGTACAAAATATGACTGCCACTCAGTCCTGCACATTCTCTCTGCAAAAATTTCAATGCGTTTTCTTTATTTTAATGACTATTTACATTGTAGATTCTCACTGAAGGCATCAAAACTATGAATGAATGCAGTTATTTGGCCCACAGATGAATATTTGTCAAGTTATGGCTTGCTGAATATGGTATTAAATAAAAAAAAAAGCAACTTTGAAGAAACTAGAATATAAGACATGTTTTCAGTTATTTCACACTTTTTTGTTAACTACATAATTCCACATGTGTTCATTAATAGTTTTGATGAATCTACAATGTAAATAGTCATGAAAATAAAGGAAACGCATTGAATGAGAAGGTGTGTCCAAACTTTTGGCCTGTACTGTATGTCTTTATGTGTGTGTGTGTGTGCATTCGTGTGCGTACCTGTGTGTGTGTTTGTCTGTGTGTGTGTCTGTCTGTGCTTGTTTATGTGTGTGTGTGTGTGTTTATTTATGTATTATTTGTATATTTGTATTATTTATGTGTGTCTGTGCCTCCCTGCATGTGTGTGCATGTATCTTTACATGTTGCGTGTGTTTGCATGTGTGTGTGCATGCGTTGTGTACAGTCACTAAATGTACACATAATATTCATGTATGGTCCCCCATGAACAGAATTCCACGAAACTTGGCATGCATTCAGAGGGTGTCATAATGATCCTACACTTCAAATTCCGTGCAGTTTTGAACCTATCAGCCAAAGGTATCTGCGATAACAATGTCTTGTTTTTGCTTTTTCATTAACTTTTGGGCTTAAAGAAAAATAATTTGTGTCTGTCTGAGCTGCCGCATGTTCACGTTAAACGCGGTCACGCACAAAGTGTCCCGGTTTTAGTTCTGACAAATCTGGTCACCCTACTCTGGTAGCACTCAAAAAACTGAAATTTGGGGGAGCTGATTCAATGAGAGTAGGAGCACTGTTTGCTTGATCTAACCATGTCTCAGTTAAAAGTAAAAAATCAAGGTTGTGTGTGCAAATCAAATCATTAATTAAGAATGATTTGTTTGAAAGAGATCTGATATTTAGGAGTGCTAGTTTTGCTGCAAGTGTTGGGGAAATATTATCCACGGGGGAAATCTGAGGTTGTTGTGGTACTGGTAGATTTGACTGGTTAACCCTGTAAGCTTGATGCACTTGTCTTCTATTACTTGTCAATACAGGAATAGAGAATGTCATGGGCTTACTGGGTCTTGGCATGTTCTCAAAACTACTGTCAGTACCATTTATATTGCAGGGACCCTCTGTTCATCATACAAGACTGTCATCATATTGTCCTCTGCAGCTGCCATCAGTATTTTCCACTGCACATTCCATATATGCCGGCTGAGAAAATTAACTAAGAGGTTGCTGCTGCTTAAGAGGGGGTGAAGGTGCCCTGCGTTTAAACAGGGAGGGGGAGGGCGAGGGGGTGAAGGTGCCCTGCGTTTAAAGATCTTGGGCTAGTAAAACTCTGCATGGCTACTGGTAGCAGTCTCTCCATTCTGGCAGGGAACATCATGTGCTTGGGTGAGGATGGTGATGGGTATTCAGGGGATCCTGCGGAGTTTAATTGGGTGGTGGGATGATGGGGTGAGGATTACCATCCCCACACCCCCATCAGTCTCAGCCCTCCCTTTAAACCCCTCCTACACTTATAAAAGGACATACATTGGCTAGGGATTCCACATTCAGAGGCTGAAGCTTACAAGGGCCATTGAACTCTACTCTGCAGTAATCTACCTGTGAGTATCCATAATCACATCTATGTTCAATACTTTGAAATGCTTTAGCCACGGCAATGACCAATATTTAACTTGTCTAAATGTATTTCTTTAAACACGAGTTACTTAAAAAATATATCTGGTTGCTTACAATAGTATAGTGCATAATTTCAAAAGTCACAAGTGGTCTATTAAATAGCAAATTAAGAATGTTTTTTTTAGGTGTCCTTGCTGAATTTGTACATAAGTTAACATAGAGATTTATTCTTTGCAAAAGTGCCGCACACTGGCACAAAAGTGCTGCGCACTGACACCAAAACAGCCGAGCTTTCATTACAATTGGACCTGTTGCCTGCCCCGGCACACCAGTTGCATAACAATTTGAAATCTTCAACTAACAAGCATTCAATCTATTTCTAAAGTGGCACCAACATAAATAGAGCATGTCATAGTCGTCATTATTGTTTGCTCTTATATTATTGCTGTGGTTCAGTTGATTTGAAATGCATTTGCAAAAAGGTTTCATCCAAATTACACCTGATTTGAGCTAGTCACACCTAGGTTAAAACTCAGTCTCTTATTTGGGAATTATTGATTCTACTTTTGTGAAATAGCCCTGAAGTAGTTGTGTTTCTTCAAACAGTAAGCATCATGAGCAGGAACTTTCTGACCACCCATGATGAGCTCCGTAAGGGTGACTTCCTGATGTCTAACAACCAACAATACAAGGCTATCTTTCAGGTATAGATTGCAAACATTGTGTTAACCTCAATCTGCTAATGTAATGCAAGATGGGTGTTTCCTTCATAAAGGGATGTTTTCTTTGTCTATAGGAAGATGGCAACTTCGTCATCTATGGCTGGCAGCCAATCTGGTCTTCAAAAACTGGTGGTAATCAAGAGGCATATCGCCTTGTTATGCAGCAAGATTGCAACTTTGTCATGTACACAACTAGTGACCAACCTTGTTGGGCCACTGACTCTTATGATCCGTGTGAACATTGTCGGTGCCGTGTATTTTTGCGTGATGATGGTGTCCTGGAAGTTAGTCGGAATGGTGAAAATAAGTGGACTTCACATTAGAATTAGTGCAGAAGATGCGAGGAAAGAAAGTGAATGCAAATGTGATAATGAGCATTCACCTGCACAATGCTTGATTGATGTCTTGACTTCATTAACTTCAAATAAAGCTACAATTAAAACTACATCCCAGTTTGTGCTGTTAATTTACTGCAATAAGAAACAAACTGTTTTAATTATTTAATAGTTAAGAGCATCATGGCAGAGCCTTTTATAAGACTTGTTAGTCAAATCAAGTCAAAAGGTTCATTGTCATACATTTAAAAATCTTCAGAATTGTCCTGTTAAAGGGCAAGATATCTGGATTTAGTATTAATCAATACATATACAATCAACACCTATTCAAAGTACATTACAATGAAAACAATAAAAGGAGATTCAATCAAAAGTTTTAAGTTGCTAATTCAACTATAAGATAGTTATTTATCAAAAAGAATTGGTGTTGATACAGGGAGTCAATGTCAAATTCTGCAAACTCTACACGGACAAAAATGGCATATGGTGTTGTTAATGTAGGCCTGTAGGCCTATTTATGTTAAGTTTCAGTCCTCTCTAAAACAGATGCGTTAATAAAACTTATTTGTTAGTGAGTTCAATTTGCTGCCATAAAACTTACCCCAGCAGTGTTGCCAAGTCATTATAAGTGACTTGGGCTTGTTTTTTGCGAAATTACTTGAAAATATTATAGTTGCGGGTTGCATTTCGTTGGGCTTGTTTTTTTTGTGCACTAGCTTCTTTTGGGATTGCTCAATACCAGCTGCCTCGCCCTTGCCTTTACCCGTGCTTTCCCTCTGTCTAGAATTTAGAAGTTTCTCTTTGTTAAGTCAGAGTGATGGGGCAGCTCAGATGTAAAGGTTTGAGGTTTTGGGCTTGTTGTCAAGAGACCCGGTTGCTGGGACGTCACTAGGGAAAGACAGAGGGCTTAGCCCCCAGGGTTGTAGGTAGGCTAATGCGCGTACATAGAGCATGCCGGGGAAAAAATCATGGTTATGGGATTTGGCAGACGCCTTTGTCCAAAGCGACACACAAATACAAAACAATATAATACTTACATTTAACAGGGAACTATTTAATATGTTGGTCAGACTACATTAAGGAGAATAGCAATAATAAACAACAATGTCAATTCAATCAATAGCCTAATGAAATAAACAATGAAAATGAAGGAAAATAGCAATAATAAACAATAATGTCCAACATTCATGATACCTTAAAAGGGCTTCAATGAATTGGTATTAACAGGGACACCATGCCATTAGTTTTCACTCTCACAATATTGCTAATTATAACAACGGTCTGTGGGGACTGATATTGTAGGGCTAGCTTGCCAGTGGCGCCCCCAGAAAATGTTAACAGGGGTGGCCAGTTGAGGCCATTGCAAATATTGGGGTGGCACACCAAAACAAAACAACTTAATTTTACTATTATGCTCTTTCATTCATTTCATTTCATTTGCGTCATTGTAAGGGCCATCTATTATGCTAGGCCATATAGTTTTGAAGACATATAGGCTACTCATATCTGGGAAAGTATGATGTGATCATGCTTGCATATATCTTATGTCAGCCTTTATGTCAAGGATTATTGCACAATAATCCTCTCTTGAGCCATCACTTACCTCAGGAGGTAGAGTGGTTGGGCAACCTCCTGACCCTGTCAAAGTGTCCATGATCAAGACGCGGAACTGTGATCCGCGCAGATGAGAATGCAGATGTATGTGTGTGTGAATGAGTGAATGTGAGGCATGCTATTGTAAAGCCACGGAAGGAAGTGTATTGGGCGCTATATAAATGCCGTCCCAAGTATAGTAAAACTGACCAGAAAATGCACCATGTCAGGGGCCCATACAACATTTGGGTCTATGTGCCCTGTGCCGCAGGGACCAGGGTTTAAGTCCAGCCCGGGTCATTTCCCAATCCCACCCCATGTCTCTCTCCCACTCGCTTCCTGTCACTCTTCACTGTCCTATCAGATTAACTGCATCACATGCTCTTCTGTCCCCTCCTCTTGTCCATCCCTACAGTCATGATGGTGGGTTTAAAGAGGAGTAAAGCCGTACATAGCACTTGCGTGACAGGAGACGGTGACTAAGCTTCGCCTTCAAGAGGCTCGCGATATTGACATCAGAATCAGAATGGTGTTTTATTGGCCAAGTATGCTACACACTCACAAGAAATTTGGCCCCCAGGCTGCTGGTGTTTCTAGCAATACAGAAAAATCTCCCCCCAAATCACTAAAATAAGGCTAAAAATAATAAAAATGTGGTTGGTTACTTATATTACAGGAAGGAGCGGGATATGTGTAGACAACTGCCATATTGGTGTTACAAACTAATCCTATACATTTCTATGGAGGATTCTTTGAGTGCTGTGTCTCCTCATTATAAAGTCTCTGAATGATGGGCAGGGGAACCCCAAGAGTGTCCAAAGCTGCTGTCTCCTCCTGCACTCTAAGAAATGGAAGTACCAGTGTGTACCTAAGTCGGTACAAATGCTTGTCGCTGGGGCAGTACCCTTTTGAAGTACAATACTGTACCTATGAATGCAGGTACATTTGTGTACCCTAGCCATCTGTACCCATCAAGGTACACTTGTGTACCTGCAATGACTAAAATGTACCTGTATATATCATTATCACATAGTACCCTTAAAAGGTACTATTCTGTACTTCAAGGGTACAACCCCAGTGAAAATTTAAGGTGGTATAACTAAAATATATGCACAACCAATAAGTACATTTAAATGTTTATTCTGGGGGGATATTACACGCAATACTTCACATGAATACAGGTACAATAAATGTTAACATGTTCATATTAAAAACACATTCATATCAAAACATCAAAATATCTTATATCCATATCAATATACATATTCACGTAAAACATGTTATGACTCTTAATGTAAGTGTAAATAATAAAACACTTTGGTTTACAATATTTTGCCTGAATAGCCACATTGTGTTTATACGCAGAAGGAAAAAAATATATTAATTTGCACGATAGCACTAATAACACCTTTATATGATCTATAAAATACCAATATTTGAGCTAGTAATTACTCCAACAAACCTTGTATGCTTTCAAGTTCATGTTAATACTCGTGTATGTGACAGTGATGAAAATACAGTATCTGCTTGCCATAACCATTACACGTTGCAAAATTAACAAAGTCCTTGCAGTAACTTAGTAGCTATGATCTTAGATCTCATTCACAGTGCATACACCATAGAATTGAGTGAACGATATGTGTGATGTAATGAGTCATATAGCGACATTTTAGAGTAGTATCTCAGAAAACAATGTGCAAGCCTTTGGGAAATATTAGCAAGCCTGTAAAAATGTACAATATATTGTTACAATGTTCATTACCTCACCAATAAATCAATCAATCAGAAAACACACTCCAATCCTTCCAATCATGAGGCGAGCCACTAAAAAGGCAAGAGTCTCAAAAGGCACCAAAGTTCAATTTCAAAAACTGGCAGAAATCCAACATATTCTTCAGGAGAGTGTGCTAAGTAAAGGTCAACAGCAGTAGAGGCTGCTGTTTTCCCCCTCTTCAACTTCTGTTCCTCTGCATATATCCACTTTGACTTAGACTGGAACCTTACTTGATCTACAGGACGTTCACATATTTTCAATAGCAGTGGTAGCCTCACCAATGACAGCAGGGGTTTTACATCTGTTGGAAGCAAAATGCAAACACAAACCTCAGAATAAGATTTTTTTCAACCACACAAATAAATAGCCTCAGACAGATTGTGTAAAATACCTTGTCTAATACATGTATGTAACTATATGAATCTGCTCACCTGGCATAGATCAGCGTTGAGTCATTACAAGTTCCATGGACCGGCTGACTCTCCCAAACTTCTCCTTACTCCTTTTCACCGTATCTTCATGAACAAAAGCTGCCTGCTCCACTATGTGTTTGAGAGACAAATGCCATGCAATAGAATAATATAATTAAACAAAATGACACAACAATGAAATAGCACAAAGATAATCTTAACCAATATATAAATTGCTATTGGACAAAAAAAAAATCTAAAAGTTGTCTGTATTATTATAATTTGCATAATTTATTATGCAATACTTTTCTATATGTATTTAACATCAATAAGAAAAATACCATTACAAAAAAAACACCAAGTTGGGTAACTTACGTAGCCATTAGATCCTTTAGGAAAGGTAAGCTTACTTCCAAGTGGCCATGTTCTGCCTTGGTGGGTATCTGTGAGAAGGATTAACGTTAGATTTACTTTAGACCATTATCAAGCTCTGAGTAACTTTATAACATTATAGAATGGTTCTGAGTTGCTCCCTCTAGCTTCTAACTAGATAAGCAATGACAACCAGGATGTTCTGGTGAACATAGGCAACTCAACTAATTAATTTTCACCTAAACAAAATGACAGTGTTGAGAGTGATCATGCTTACTGCATGTATGCACTTACCAGGCTTCTTTCACCTGCACTACCGTTGATATTAAACCAGCCTTTCAGGGAAGTTAGCAAGTATGTATGGCTAACAGTGCTAGGATATGCTCATATATCTATGGGCTAAGCTAGTTAGGATAATGATTGCTAGTGAAAGTTGGCTTTAATGGCTTCCACAAAAACTTAACATTGACATGGGAAATAGTAGATAAAACACACACACAAATCATTTCCTTACCATTTATCACGATAGTCATGCATTATTGAAGGAGTTTGAACTCCATTTAAAAATATCTGAATTCATAGCTAACCTAGGCTAAGTTGCTAGCGAATGCTAATGTTAGCCTTTAAGCCAACAATCTGACTCCATTGCTGTAACAGTAGGCTATTTACAATGTACAAACCAAATTTTGATAAATTGCAACTACACCTTACCTCTGAATAGCTTTGCCTCCTCTTCCACAAAGATTATTCCATCCTGCACATGTGTTTTCTCACACCAAGCTCCTCACTGAAAGTTGCTCCATTTCTTGGTGAGTGAGATGAACAAAGTTGAGGGGGAAAATAACGGTTGCTCCCGTTCCGAATCTCCTCCCCCAACAACTTTTGAGTGACAGGCCATGTACTTTTTGTACCCTTAGGTACAAATATGGTCCCTTTGCGAAAAGGTACATTAATGATCCAGGAACGGTACATATTAGTACTTTAGGGGCTCAATTGTGTTCCCTTTAAGGTACAGGGTCAAAAGTTGTACCTAAAAGAACAAAAATGTACCCCAACCGTACCCCTATTTTTGAGAGTGTGTCCTGTTTTGTAGCGCGTCCAATCAGGGGTGTGTTTCCCAAAAGCATATAATAATAATAATAATAATAATAATAATAATAATAATAATAATAATAATAATAATACGCTTTATTTCTATAGTACATTTCATACACAGAATGCAGCTCAAAGTGCAAAGTTACAGTTGGAGCATGTTATCAGTCATTCTTCTTGCTGTGGCCGTTTATGATCCAATCAGCAATATATCAGAAATATAGATAACAACAATAGAGAATAGAATAGGTAAGGGATAATGTATAGAACGCCGGTCATTATGGGGAAAATAAGTCCCGACAGGGCGAACCTGCCCTGAAGGGACTTATTTTCCCATAATGACCGGCGTTCTATACATTATCCCGCTTATTATATGGCTACTTGCCAAAACGAAAAAATAAACTCCATGATATGTCTCTTTACACTTATTTGTTACCGTTTCATCGTGGCTTTTGCTGAGAAACAAATAGTTCGCAACACACGCTGAACTTGAATCAAACATTCTTTAGAACACAGCTGATCAACCGTCTGCTTTCACTTTTGAATGAAGTTCCAAGCGCAAACACCGTTGCCATTGACAGCGGTCATTCGTGTTTTCAGAGGTCCTTTCCCAAGAAATAATGACCGCTAGAACTTTCGGAAATCCCATTCAAGTCAATGGAGCATTCTACTTGCATTGTGAAGAGCCGTATAATAAAATAGAATAATAGAGAAGAATCAGTCATTCCTCTTTGTTGCTGTGGTCGTTTATGATCCAATCAGCAACATATCAGAAATACAAGTGCTGGTCATATAATTAGTATATCATCAAAAAGTTTATTTATTTCAGTAATTCCATTCAAAAAGTGAAACTTGTATATTATATTTATTCATTAGACACAGATATATTTCTAGGGTTTATTTATTTTAATATTGATAACTGACAACTAATGAAAATCCCACTGACTGCAAAATGACTGCTGGATTATACATTTCAAGTAGAAGTCTTAACATTGGATAAAGTCAGGTTTAAAATTCTTCTTTTTGTTTTTCATTTTGGTGATATAGGCCTACTTAGATGTTAGTTGAACGATGCATTGTACCATATTAGTAAAAAGCTAACCTCTGTAGTTGTAGGCTACGGGAAAAGCACCCCAGAATGTGATAACTTGGCCCTGAATGTCAGTGTAATAACACTGAGTTTGTGTAGTCAACATCATGATGGTGCCGGGGTCTTTGGGTCTCCATGGGCACTTTGGACCTGAATGTGGTACAAGCGCTGTAGCCAGTAGCTTCACAGCGCCCCCTTCTGTTGGAACTATTAAGAATGGAGTTGATGTTAGACCAGAGACTTTCTAATGAGGAGACACATCACTCAACAAATCTCCCATATAAATGTATGGGGTTAGTTCGTAATGCAAACATGGCAGTTGTCTACACTATCCATCCACTATCATCTCCATTGTCTTGCTACGGGATGTCTCCTAAGGTCCACTATCGCTCCATTGCTACGGGATGTCTCCTAAGGTCCACTATCGCTCCATTGCTACGGGATGTCTCCTAAGGTCATCTCCATTGTCCTGCTTCAGCTGTTCAACCTCCCGCAGATATGCACACACATTGCCATCTTGGATGAGTCCAATGGCTATAGTGTTGTCAGCCAATTTCAGGAGTTTAACAGCTGGGTCCTGAGAGAGGGGCAGCCTATTGTGGTGGGGAAGAGCAGTGAGGACACATTTGTGAGGAGCACCAGTGATTGTATGTGTGCAAGTGACTTCTGCTTCTCACCAGTTCAGTAAACATCACTCATGCCATAAAGTACCATGAATTTAAACCATGTTGAATTCAGTCACAGGAAAATGATCATCATCCTTAATCTGTGAGACACTTTTAACCCATCTTTATCTCCGAGGTGATGTGATGCTTCCTAGTGGTCATAAAACTCTTATTGTTCTGGACTCTTTGGGAAGCAACAACAAATCACTCTGTTCATGCAAGCATTTATTGGGTAAGCTTCTGAATTGAATTAATTTTGTGGCATGCGGTCAGGAAATTAACTCATAACCGGACTGGTTAATGAGGTATTTTTAGATGGCCTATTTCATCTAGTGAATGAACACATCCTTAAGAGGATATTTCCCCAAATGGTTTGGTAGGCCTAATTAGATAGGCTACTGGAGAATGACTAGATTAGCTAGTTTTTAGTCTACTAGCCTGAGTAAAATATGCCTGTACTCCAGAAAAAATGGCTAGGAGAGAAATTCAACTCAAATGAATGCATAATTCTATAATCTGTGATATTTAAAGTATATTGTTGGTCTTGTCCGATTACATGAATCTCATGAAACTAGCTGTCACAGACAGTCATGAGTGCCAGGATACTCTTAAACTACTTAAATAACTACCAAACTGATCAAGGTCCCTATAAGCAGATAAAGAGAGTGATGAAGTTAATTTGACCAACGTAGGTCAAAGTAACATGAATGAAATCACACAAACACACACACGCGTTCTTCTCGTGTAGGCTACTCATTCTCTAGCCTCCACTGCATACACCAGTTATGAAGCAACGCAGGCGCAGTAGGCTACTTGTCTATCACAGCAGCTTCACTGCTGTGTCTCTGCCTGGAAAGGAGGATTTAAACTTCCGGCACTGTCATGGCGGCGTGGTGGTGTTTCTGATTGAGAAACAAGAGAATAACAAACCACCCCCACCTCTTGGTGCTTTTATTAGTAATCAAGGGTTTATCATTCGCAATTGAAAAGAAAAAAACATAATTCGTTGGGGGATTACAAGAAGTCTGTCGCGGCAGCGTCTTGGCCCGCGATGGCTGCGCACAAACCCGTAGAATGGGTTCAGGCCGTAATTAATAGATTTGACGATCAGGTAAGATCATTTGTAAATGCCTTATGTATTTATGGTTTACGGGATATATTACACGTTGCAGGTTGTTGCTGGATTTGAGATATCCGTGGAGTTTTCTAGGTCTAGGTATCTTACGTTTCGATATGCTAGGATTGCGGATTGCGATTTGATAGCTCGTTTGCCCACCACCACTCCTGTACAGTAGTACTGCATCAGGCAAAACAAGACAGGCTGCTAACATTAGTTCTGCCTAAAGGACAAGCTCTATAGGTATTCCGAAATGCAGTTTGTATTACGAGCCACACAGATGACTCTCCTCGTCGTTTATGCAAGGGAGACACAGACGAAAATTGCAGGCTTGGCTACATTGACGATGTCAAAAAGGAACTCGGATACAAAGACATCGAGGCATCCTGGTATTCGGCTAGATTGAAACAGCTTCAACCCACCTCAGATGTTTGGCTAACTGGCGTGCCAACGCTAGCTACCCTGCTTCCCAGCTTTCCAGTTGCCCAGGTGCCTTACTGAATAGTTCAACAGCATCTGGGTAATGCCTCGTTGTGTTGCTGTTATTTCTATTCCGACTGTTACATTGCAGCGTTCAAGAGGTAGCTGTCAAATCTCACGCACTCAGGTGCTCAGCTAGTGTAGCCTACTCTGCTCATTTCTGTATTCGTAGTTCAGCTAGGCTACTTAGTACTCGTATGTCGATTTGAATTTGGGGCATTGATCAGGATTTTCTTTTCACTAGTACATGAATAACATACTGTCATTGTAAAAAACAATCTAAACAGTTCATCCTTTACACTTTAGACTCTAAAGGCTGACTTCTGCCTGTTGTTCTGCTTATAACTGCCTGTGGAACTCATTGCACATTCTTCAGATTTTACTCGGGATGCTGTTAAAATGTTTCATAAATTCTGTGCACAGGCCCATTTTCGTTCATATGCTGTATTAGGCCTGTTGCATGTGAAGACAAAGTCCACATATTGGCATATTGCCATTGGCCATAGTCATTGGCATGTAGGCTAGTCATATTATCATTTAAAGTTAATGTGGTCTCATATTATAGTGACAGAACTATAGGAAATGTCTTAATTTGAGAATCTCCTGGTCTTGGTATAATCAGCAACTAAAGCGTTCAACTTTGTCCAGCTGTTGAAACCAGTCTGGAAACTTGGAAAGAGAATGGGGGCTCCTGGAAGGACAATATGGAAACTGAAGAATCGGTCACGTTACAAGTTAAATGTTCACGGTTTCCAAGACTGACTGAGCAGCTGTTACAGAAAGTCCATGTTTTACCATTCAGGAAATCAGCCCAAGTAGTGTTCTATCTCCAGCATAAAGACACATCCAAATTCATTGCTCTTGAGTCTGTCTCCACACTGTCCTGTAATGGTTGACTGTTGATGTTTTTTGTGTGTGTGTGTGTGTGTGTGTGTGCGTGTGTGTGTGTGTGTGTGTGCGTGTGAGAAGTTTGTAAGAGGAGATGCATAGATATAAAGATCCTGGTGCTCAGTTAATGTTTTCATGAGGAAAGATAAACATGATTTAAACTTGTTGAAGGTAGAAATGGATGATTTAGTGAAAGGCCTTGTTGCATTTGTGGTGTTGACCTATGTGTGTTGTAAGATATTTTATAGGTGAGCACGTCAAATGAGGAGACATTTAGGGGGCTGGTATATGCATGAGTAGGCCTATGCCAACTTGGCCGATAACCAATGTCGATACCGATTTTTTTTTTTAACTTTGTTTAGTATAGTAGAAACCAAAGTATTCATAAAAATAACGGTCCTTCAGGCCTTTATAGGACAACATTTTACAGAGTGCAGAAGTGATACAACATAACAGAGAAACATCAGCCACTGCCATCGGTAAATGTCATAAAATATATGATAGCGGATACCGGTCAACAAGGCCGATATTGGCCAATACTGATGTTACATCCCTGATGAATACATCCCTTCTTCATTCTGTTAATATTATAAAGTCCACATGTAGGCCTAAGTGATGGCACACATAGGGATCTCTGGCTTAGAATAGTTGAGTCAGAGTTTTGTCTCACACTCCATTCACTACACTTACGGCCTGTCATTGTAGAAGCTTCTAGAACATCAGCTCGGCACTTAACAGAATTCCAGTCACGTGAAGTTGATCACGGTGCTCAGCTGGGTCACCATGTGTCAAGCATGGCTGTTTGCTGTGTAGGGGCCGATGCAACAGTGTCTCTCAGAGAGCTCTTTCTTAACCATTTAGCCTTTGCTTCTTATTGACACAAGGCCTATTTTTCTATTGTACGACTGTGATTAAATGTGTGTCATCAGGAGACACATTGCTGATGAAGCTTACAGCCCTAGAGCTTTAAACACCCTTGCTACCTGCCTCATGACATAGGTCTCAGGATCACGTCTACTACGCCCTTTGCAGCATTGTAAGAGCTGCACTGGCCTTCCTGCCTATACTTTTAGTTACTGACTGTTTGCTTTGGTTGATAGTCTTGACCTAATCGTTTTCCTGCTCTCTATGTTAAGTCAAGTATGTGTGCACTAAATCTTAGCTGTACCTTTTTGTCCACACTTTTTGTCTGTCTTGATGGAAGTGTGCCACTGACGGCAATTAAACAGAGCTCTGATGGAGATTAAAGGTATCGCTTTTTGTTAAACTCTTGTTAAACCTGAGGATAATCACTAAATAGGATTCTGAGAGTGTGTGTGTGTGTTGTTGTAAGCCTGTTTGCAATTCCGCTCCTTAAACCTACACCAAGCGTGTATGTAGTAGTGCTCGGTGCAGTAGACGTTCTCTGGTACAGATCAGCACTCCTTTTCTGCACTCCTATTCTTCCACCATCAGTGATGACATCACCACTGAGGATTATTTTACACACCCTCTCTTGTAAGGCAGTCAGTAAGGCAATGAAATCATTACTGGCTTCGTTGTCTAAATTTGGCAACATGAATTTCGAGGCCTAGGCTTTTATAACCCTATGTAAGTTGTCCTCTAAGCAGGGGTGTGCAGGCTGTGTCTGTGTTGAGTGGTTGATTCCCATTAATAATCCCAC
The DNA here is from genome assembly GCF_046254945.1 of Alosa pseudoharengus. Classification (NCBI taxonomy): domain Eukaryota; kingdom Metazoa; phylum Chordata; class Actinopteri; order Clupeiformes; family Clupeidae; genus Alosa; species Alosa pseudoharengus. The sequence continues at coordinate 19,801,972 of NW_027468870.1, read as the reverse complement.
GTCAAGTGGGTTTTTTGGTTGGGCATCAGCACCATGGAGACAGTATTTGGTGGGCATATGTTTGACCCGGTTTACATTTGGTTTTTGAAATTTGGTTTTGAAATTCAGCTTGGGTAATCCGATGACAAGCGACCTGTTCTAAGTGTAAACAGTCACCAAGACACAATGTGAACCGATCACGCAAACCACTTGTCGCGGTGGTCTGAGGCGCATTTGACCACATAGCCTATCATTTGTAGTCTAGACGCTAAATGTGTTCTGATGCGTCCTGGACAATGGGAGTTCTAGTGAATGTGACATTGGCAGTAAAAACAAGTACACCTTAGATACATGCGTAAACGGCGGGCGATGAGTCTCGGCTGACCACTTGTAATCAGATCACCCAAGACATTTTAAAAACTGATGTTAAAAACTGTCCCTTAGTGAATCATTTGAATTCTATAGTTTGTGTTCTAAATGATAAATTCCATGTTTTAAACTCTGGAATTATGTTTCTACATTCTAGAATGAATGTTCTAATTTCTAGAATTCATGTTCTAACACCAAGTCCTAACTACATGCGATGCGAGTGAGCATTAGTGATAAAGTCAGTTTAATTACATTGTTTTCAATTGGAATGTTCTGACTGTACGCAACACGAAGCAGTGCTGTGCAGCGCGATACAACGCAACGTTTAAGAGAACTTTTGTCGGACGCCTCGTTTCTATTTTCTTTCTGTCACTTGCAATGGTCTGCTATTTTGATGCAATGGAAAGGCATATTTAGGCTAACACAACGGAAAGGCATATTTAGGCATATTTAGGCACAATGTGGAGAGATAGCATTCAATGCTAGACAACAGTCGTTCACTCGGATCGCTCGCTGCTTGGATTCCCTGTAAGTTCTGAAGAGTGGTCAGAAGGTGGGCATCGCTCTGTCCTCCTCCTCTGGGATGGCCATCACTGTTGCTCTTAGAAGCTCTGACCTGGAAGACCAAGGCCAGCCGAGTGAGAGGCTGTGTGTGTGTGTGTGTGTGTGTGTGTGTGTGTGTGTGTGTGTGTGTGTGTGTGTGTGTGTGTGTGTGTGTGTGTGTGTGTGTGTGTGTGTGTGTGTGTGTGTGTGTGTGTGTGTGTGTGTGTGTGTGTGTGTGTGTGTGTGTGTGTGTGTGTGTGTGTGTGTGTGTGTGTGTGTGTGTGTGTGTGTGTGTGTGTGTGTGTGTGTGTGTGTGTGTGTGTGTGTGTGTGTGTGTGTGTGTGTGTGTGTGTGTGTGTGTGTGTGTGTGTGTGTGTGTGTGTGTGTGAGTGTGTGTGTGTGTGTGTGTGTGTGTGTGTGTGTGTGTGACTGTGCTGCGACTCCTGTCGCGTGCCGTTGGTGTGTCCTCCAGTGTTTGGGCCAGTGGGCAAGGGGATGTGGACTCTTCCTGTCTTCCCAAAGTGCGTGCGCGCGCACACACACACACTACACACAAACAGCAAGCCAGTGAACACACAGGGGCACTTTGTTTCTCGCCACACTCTGAAATTCCTCCGCGGGTCACCCTGCAAGACTGTGTGTGTGTGTGTGTGTGTGTGTGTGTGTGTGTGTGTGTGTGGTCGAGGGAGAAAGTAAGAGAGAGAGACGGGCAAGGAGGGGTCTGGTCAGGGGATTTTTATTTACATAATTTCCTTCTCATGTTGGATGAATGAGTGACTAAGAGTGTGTGTGTGTGTGTGGGCAGTCCATCACATCTCCTCTTACTGAAAGACGCTGTTTGCCCAGCTTAGAGGCCAATCGTGCCATCTCAAACCGCACTAGACTGGAGGAACATTTTTGTGCCCTCGTTATTGTGCTACTGGCCATAACCACTACATTGTTTAGACTTAAGAGTGTCTGTCTGTCTGTCCATGTGTGTGTGCCTGTCTGTGTTACTGGAAGTGTGTGCGTGTGTGTGTGTGTGTGTGTGTGTGTGTGTGTGTGAGATATGCAGTATACATGCTAGTTAGCGTCACAGATTGTCTGACTTGCAGGGGGTAAGACATCATGGTATAAAGTAGGCTAAGTTACAGATTTCCTCCCCCTGACATTGAAATTATTCAGGGGTGTACATAATCTTACGGATTTGTGGTAGATAAAAACCAACCAACCAGATGTTTCTGGTAGTCTTCAGCTCTGTCATTTCAGTAGTAGCCGCCCGGTCCATCCTTGTTGCCTGTAAATAATTTAATTCTAGCAGCTTTGGAGCGGCAGACATGCACGGTCAACAGCACACACGCACGGTCAACAACACACACACTCGTACGTGTATTGGAGCTCACATGAGTGTGGGCCAGTCTGCTACTGCTGCCCTGTGTGTGTGTGTGTGTGTGTGTGTGGGGGGGGCCCATTAGCATGCATATGCTCTGAAGTGTGCACAGTGAGTCCGGTGCAGGTGTGCAGATGGGCCAGAGAGAGACTTGTGTGGGTAGGGGATAGGCCCAGTCTTTAGTGAGTGCGGCCTCCAATGGTTTTCCTGTGTCAGGCCCTTCATTCTTTTTTGAATTTTTGGTTCCACCCTGTCATTCCAATATTCACATCCAACTGTGTTTTTATTGTATGGAGCCCTGCAGTCAGCCCTGTGTTCTCCAGAGTTGTTCTTGTTCCTGAGAAACAACCCTGTTCTTTGCCAAAGGCCACACAACAGCTACAAAGGGAAGAGGCGTTAACACCAGAGAACAAATCTTTATTTATGTAGTGGTGGAAACCGGTTTCCTTATATATCACCACATATCACAAATAAGAAATTCTCAATGCTATGTTAACTTTCCTTTTAACTTTGTTTTATAGATAGATAGATAGATAGATAGATAGATAGAAAGATAGACAGACTTTACTTTATTGATCCCCAAGAGGAAATTCAAGGTCCCAGTAGCTTAAGACATGGCACACAAAATACACTACAACATACACAGAATGATAAAATAACAAATCCACATGACCCGTATGGACAGTTGATTGTTGTTGATTATGCGCCCATTGTAATGTCCACCTCTTCTGATCTTCTCTGCTTTGTCCCTTTCCCCCTTCCCCGTCTAGCTTCCGGTCAAAGTCGGGCTACAGAACACCCACTCCAAAGTCAGCACGGAGCATAATAAGGAGTGCCTCATCAACATCTCCAAGTACAAGTTTTCCCTGGTCATCAGCGGACTGACTAACATCCTGAAGAATGTCAACAACATGGTGAGGCTCCTCTCCTGTCCCCCAGGATGTCCGGGGGTGGGGGGACTCTGTTACGTGGTTTAGTGAAAAAACCTGGGTGAATTAAGTCCGTGAGTCAGTAGGAAGCATCCTAAAGGGAGAGCTCCATGGCTTCATTCTTCTACCAAATCTCCTGACCAACCCAGGTTCATTTGATCGAACTTTTGACCTCTGGGACTGTAACTCTCCCTGTGTGTCCGAGTTTCCTGTAAGCGTTAGTCAGTGTGAATCATCTTACTGAGTTTCCCTTACAAAAGCACACACACCTCTTAGTGTGGCCCAGCCCTTTTTATTGCACTTTTGCATAATGAAACTGTGTGCTGTGTAAAGATAATGTGAACTTTTACCACTGAAAGCATACAACAGTACAATAATACAACAATACACTAGTACAATAATACAACAATGCAACCATAAACATAGTTTATCAGTCTTGTTATCAATACAGTGATCTATGTTGAAAAAAATATTTTTTTTTGAGTGATTTGTCTAGGCTCTAGGGGTATGATACAGCATTGTCCTGGGAGAGGAGTTTGTTGTCTGTGTGTACCTTGCATTTGTGTAATGGCCCAAACGTGTGTTTTTCAGCGGATATTCGGGGAGGCAGCGGAGAAGAACCTGTATCTCTCTCAGCTCATCATCCTGGACACTCTGGAGAAGTGTCTCGCAGGGGTGAGTTACAGACAGAGACAGACAGAGACAGACACACAGACACATAGAGATACAGACACAGACGTGGATGTTCAAATTTAATTTACAAATGACAAATGCCATTTAAACCTTGGACCTCAAGCTGTCCTTTATCATATCACTGACCGCCAATTATCTGATGTACAGTATGTGATAGGGGTGTAACGGTACATATATTCGTATTGAACCGAAACGGTACGGGGTCACGGTTCGGTGCATGAATTTACATGGAGAATACACGGTATAGAAATAAATAAAACTTGCGCACAAATTAATTAATGCAATGCGAAACTACTGTTTGATGCGCAAGTTCATTAGGGACACCTAATCTGTTGTCCCGCTTTAGCCCTGTGAAGCTCTCATTGGCGCATAGGTAGCCGAGGTCCGCATACGTAGGTTACAGTTTTTTGTCAGGTCGACAGTCGAGTGAGTCAGTCAGAGATAGCAGCAGCACTAAGGATGGGTATGGCGAGAGGTGGCTACCCGCAAGAGAGGTCTCTTTAAGATTGCAAGTTTGGGAAAACTTCGGTTTCCCAGTCAGTTACAGTAGTACAGACGAGAGAGTGGTGGATAGGACTGTGTCGGCATTGTTTCATCAGTTGTTGGGTATGTGAGTGGAAATACATTGAACATGCTAATGCACATAGGACTCCATCACCCAGATATAGGTCTACCAATCACTGGAACGAGACAAAAAACGTCTCCCTGCATTTCTTACCAGCCTTTAGATACACATACAAATAGGGCCAAAACGCTTAAAATGATTTTGTAATGATGGAAAGTGGTGTAAACCTTGTGATCACCTTCATGTTAGGGTAACTTGTGTTGTGCTCTCACAAGTGTCAAGTGTCACCGCTAACCAGGCTAATAAACAAACCATGCGAACGGTAAAGTCATGTGACTTTTAGTTAGGCTCCGTTTATGAAACGAAAGGAGCAATTTAATTTCTTATTTTTAAAGAGTTAGTAGATTTAGTAGATTATTACTGTATACACACTGAAAAATATTGAGGCAAACTGTAGACCCTTCCAACACGGATGTTGAAAGTCTCGCCTAAAAGTCTTGCACTTTCATAAATTAGAGATGCTGTAGGCCTATTTTCAGTTTTATAGCTCATTGTCTTGTTTTGTTTCCAAGTTACAGATTGAGTCTGTAGATGATGTGGGGTACTTGTTTACTGTTTACATCTTACTTTGCACACTTCAGGCTGCTAGCTCTGATTCTATCACTAGGTAGTAGGCCCTACAGCCTGAGACATTCACAATAAAAAAAACTGCCTTCTGCATTTTTGATTTGCTTTTCCCTCCATTGTACCGAACTTGTCCTGAACCGTGATGTCTGAACCGAACCGTGACTTCTGTGTACCGTTTCACCCCTAGTATGTGATGTAATTAATATATGGCAAATGGAGATTTTTAAATGTATATAATATGAACTTAAGAAAATTCTCTCTCCCCTCCCCCCTGTGGTCTGCAGCAACCGAAGGACAGCATGCGCCTGGACGAAACGATGCTGGTGAAGCAGCTGCTGCCGGAGATCTGCCACTTCATCCACACGTACCGCGAGGGCCACCAGTACGCCGCCCAGCTGCGCGCCTCCGCGTCCGGCGTGCTCTTCTCGCTCAGCTGCAACAACTTCAACGCCGTGTTCAGCCGCATCTCCACGCGGTACGCACGCTCGCACCGCTAACCCCACTCGGCAGGGACCACACAGTGTCACATTAAAATGAATAGGGGTAGAGAGAGTAGGTTATTATGGAAATGTTCTCTATTGGTTGCAGGTATCCGTGATGATAAGTCTTTCACGGTACGCACGCTCAGCTAACACTAGACAGCAAGGGACCACACAGCGGAAGTGCTGGGGGCAAAGCTCTCTCCCTCCCTCCCAGCACTTGAGGAGTCCAGCTGTGGATAGACATTTGCGCTGATGCATGAGTTTTAGCCTCTTTGCTGGCTTCCCAAACTGAGGCGCCACAAGTTTGTCGGTTTAAGTTTAGGGCCGAGCCACACAGTCAACAGAACGCAGCTTTCAGAGAAATCGATAACACAGAGAGTAAGAGTTATCCACACTCACACTTTTTGATTTGGGTAGGAGAGTGAAGATATGACCATAAGGGAATGGGAGAGGTATGACGAAAGAAATAACGTCCGGTCAAACTCAAATCTACGTCTGAACTGGGCCCGCCTTGCAAGGTCTGCAATGTATCTGTGGCTTGCATGCACTACTATGAAAAACCTCCATTATGCACTTCATGCTTACAGTATGGAGATTAGGGATGTTAACCGGTAGCCGTTTAACTGGTGGTTGACCGAATCAACGTTGACCGGTTAAAATTTTCTGCCGCCGGTTAAAAAAACAAACAAAAAAAAAAAACACTATTTTTAAAGCTCCTGAATGCCAGCCAGCGTCTGTATTACACTGCGCACACACGTGTTATTGGTGTTGTATTGTATGGGGCGATATGATCACTCAATATCTAAAAATGATAAATGTGAGCATGAGCCGTCCCACGGCGGAATTTATTAAGCGCAACCACGACAGGAACTTATTGCAAAGGATTTTGTGCAGCACGCTACAGAGGCTGTTGGCAATCGGTAAGTTTTTTTACGAAGACGTTGGTTAATATACTTTCCTGTAACACCACCAAATGTAGCGTTCTCTGTTTGTGACTTTGTAACGTGAGCTTTTTATAGCCCGAGCTCGGTGCCGCGTTGCATGGAAGGTCGACGTTGTGCGTAATGCAGTGTTTCTCAAACTTTTTTTCTGGGGACCCACTTTTTAAAAATGACAGACTATCGCGACCCAAGTCGTGACTGTGGTAGTTAACAAACTAGATCCTTATAGAAAGCTGTTAGCTTTCCTAAGCTATATAAGGTATAAGGAACCAATGAGCTAGACAACAAATTCCCATTATGTTATTGTGTAGCTTAGTACCCTGGGAGTGAGACAGCTATAAGTTAGTGTCTTGAGAGTGAGACAGTTGTCTGCGTGACTTTCTGAGTCACTCCTTAGAGCAGTGGTCCTCAAACCTTTTCTTTCATTCCCCACTTTGATCAAGGGGGCATTCTCGAGCCCCACCTGTCCCTCATCGCTCTAAGAAAGTGGTAGGTCAAGCTTAAAATTGTCAAATTTATTGAAATAATGACAAGTTCTAAATATATCCTCTTCAACAGAGTTAAAATCAGCTGGTGCTGCAGATATAATAATAAATAAATACATAATAACACACATATTTCTGTTTTCCAGCACCATATTAGGAAGCATAGGCCATTTTACAGCATTGTACAATATATTCAATGAAATACCAACATGCTGTATTAAATGGATCCATAATCCAGTCATACTGAGCACTGCTGGTTGGGAAATATTTTTGAAATAAACTTTGCAGGGATGTGATGTAGGCCTACTGTTTAACACATGGGATCACAAGAGTGCCTCCCAATCAGACGTTTCAGCGATTTCGCTCAGAAATCTCAAAGGCATAATACTGTCGCGATCGAGGCGCCTGTCCCATACCTCAAGTTTTTTTGGTGAATGCAGTAATCTTATTTGCTAGGTGAGGTTGGTGCTTGTCTTTGCTTTGTAACTGGACATTTAACTCATGTATCGCTAAGATATATCAAATATATCGCTAAGATAGGCCAGCTTCGTCAAGAAATGTTCACTAGTGAACGTGCTTGCAGATTCAAACATGCGCTCTTTCCCCAAGAAGAGGTGACTCGGAGCTCAAACGCGCGCGACAGCACTTTACCTCGGGAAAGCCACCTGGCCTCGCTGTGAAACAGTACAGCCTTTTGGTCAGCTACCATCTCTTCGCAAAGTGCGGAGAATAGACGCACTTTTAAGGGCCGGGTTTTGATGAAATTCATCACTCTCACAACAACGTTCAAAATCTCATGTAGGTCGGGACTAATTAAGCTGCCTTGACACGAGCGCTTCCCTATGAATAACACAGTGCGTCCATTGCGCATCGGGTGCTACCTGGGCCTAGGCTACAAATGAAATATAAAATAAAATAAAACTCCTGTTTTTCACGTCAGTTCGCGCCCCACCTGGCATGTCTCCGCGACCCACAGTTTGAGAAACGCTGGCGTAATGTGTGCCTGTGCGTGGGTGCGCAGGGAAAGCAATTATTTTTCTCCCCAAAACAAAACCTTTATTCCTCCACAAGTAGTGGACAATGATTGGGGAAAATGTATAATACAAAGGGCACGAACTAACATTGTGTGATGGGAGCCTAACCATTCTAAAATGGGGGGATAACTTGTTTCACGGGCAGAGAAAGACGGGTGACAGGACACGGGTATCATAAATGGCAGTTATAGAATTTTCGGTTAATGAGGCTCAGTGGCCGGTTAAGATTTTTTTTAAATTTCGCCATCCCTAATGAAGACATAAACTCCTGAGTAACCTCTCACTGCACTGGCGGCCAGCATCTGCTTAGAGCTCTTGGAGATGAATGGAGAAAGAGCAAGACATTTGGGGACACCCACAAGCCCTAGGGAGGGAGAGAGGGGGAGAGAGAGAGAGAGGGAGAGAGAGAGGAGCTGTGCATGAAGGAAGATGGAGGAGGAGGAGGGGGGGTGGAGGGTGGAGGGATGAAGGATGGATTGAGAGGAGGAAGAGTGGAGAAGAGGATGGGCAGTCAGTCCTCCCACACATAAAGAAGTGCATTGTGCTTGGCTAGGAGAGAGGGAATCTCCCTTCTCAGCAGGCTCCCGGAACATAGAGCCTCTGTTGGGAGGGGGGACGCACAGGCAGATGTGCACAGCAGACACTGGTGTGTTTCATTCTGTTTGGGTGTGTCTGTGTGTGTGTGTGTGTGTGTGTGTGTGTGTGTGTGTGTGTGTGTGTGTGTGTGTGTGTGTGTGTGTGTGTGTGTGTGTGTGTGTGTGTGTGTGTGTGTGTGTGTGTGTGTGTGTGTGTTTATGTTTATGCCTTGACCTGTTAGCACTTGGACGGTGAGTAGAGAGTAGTCCTTTGGACCGTCCAGTCAGTTTTGGTCAGGAGCGCATGCAGCACACATCTGGTACATCCATTAACCCCTTGGTTGGCTTCATGAATTATTGGCCAGGGAGGGATGGGATGGTGTGTCTGTTTTTGGTTTGTGTGTGGGCGTTTTTGTGTGATCAAGTGTGCATGAAAGTGTGTATGTGTGTGTTTGGGTCATCTCTCAGGTTTGTGTGTGTGTGTGTGTGTGTGTGTGTGTGTGTGTGTGTGTGTGTGTGTGTGTGTGTGTGTGTGTGTGTGTGTGTGTGTGTGTGTGTGTGTGTGTGTGTGTGTGTGTGTGTGTGTGTGTGTGTGTGTGTGTGTGTGTGTGTGTGTGTGTGTGTGTGTGTGTGTGTGTGTGTGTGTGTGTGTGTGTGTGTGTGTGTGTGTGTGTGTGTTTCCAGGTAGTCTGCCTCTATATTAACCCAGTTCCTACAGTCTGTCTATGGAAAGTGGTCAGGCGTAGGCACGGGCCTCTGATTAAAACATGAGTCCTGTTTCGTTTCAGATGGGGGTTTTTCCCCACCCCTGTGGGACACTTCGCCACTCTCTTGTCTAAAGCTCCATGCTTATTCAACCATACTGTATCAGGGCAGAGGCAGCTCTCTGAGTGAGTGTTTTAGGTTGACCATGTCCTTACATGACCACCAGGCGGTGTAGGGGCCTCCTACAGTGTGGTGGACTGAGGGTCGACCTAGTGGTCGGCTCATCTAATAGCTTGTATTATAGCTGGTCATACATTCACTTTGTCTTCATACATTTACTTTGTGTTCATTCATTTACTGTCCGAGTGTCACATTAAAATGACGTACGTAGGGGTAGAGAGTTGGTTGTTATGTTGAAAATGTTCTCTATTGTTTGCAGGTATCCATGATAATATTTCTTTCATTTTTTTGGCATATGTATTTGAAGTGCTCTGCCAAGTCCTGTTTTCCGTCCCGGGTTTCTGTGTACATTCAATCATACAGGCGTTCATAAACTGCCCTGGAATACATAGTTCTGGAACAGAACATCATACAGTAGGCTTATTCTAGCCAATGAACATGGTGCTGCTGAAACATGGAAGTTAGATAGATGTACTGTAATTTGATATGCTATGGGGCTCAAATGTCAATAACTTTTCACTAGAATGGCGGGCTGGGTCTTTAAGCAGTTTTTACCTGCTTCCCTGGCTGTCTCTATGTCAGAAAAGCAAAAGAAAAAGTCTGGAATAGCTCCCAAAGTTTAAAAAAAAAAAAGCAAAGTTTCGGCCTGAGTTTCTTCCTCAGGTGTGTGTTGCAGGAGAGTGGTCTCTGCTCTGTCAGGTGGGTTTGGAGGCTGATTGGAGGGGCTTTCTCTGTGTTTGTCTCCAGGTTACAGGAACTCACTGTCTGCCCTGAAGACACGGTGGACGTCCATGACATCGAGCTCATCCAGTACATCAACGTGGACTGTGCCAAGCTCAAGAGGCTGCTGCAAGGTTTGCTCTCTCACTGTGGGACTTCAAAGCCTTTATGCTTTTTTTGATATCATGAAATGAGATTATAGTGATGTTATTTTGATGTTTTGCATAGATTTGTAGACTTTGTCGGTTGTTTTATGTGTGCATCTGTTCATGATCATCATATTGGCCATAATAAGATGTTAAGGGCTGTTAAATGGAGACTTTGTGATCTTTTTTCATTGCTTGGCTTGTTGCATAAATGCCTGTCTCCTTCCTACAGAGACCGTGTTCAAGTTCAAAGCCCTCAAGAAGCCGGCCCAGCTGAGTGTCATTAACAGTCTGGAAAAGGTACTCTCTTTCTCTCTCTCCCTCAGATCTCTCTCTCTTTCTCTCTTCAGCTTTCTCTCTCTCTCTCTCTCCCTCTACACTTGTTCAAGTTCAAGTTCAAGTTTATTGTCATGTACTCATAAATAAGGATTTATCAGTAATGAAATGTATTATGCTCAAGAGCCAGCTCAACTTTAAAGAATACATTAAATAATGGTGATCCAAAAAGGTATATTAATAGCTAATTAAACAAGACTGAAGTGTGAATGAGTATTAAGGGGAAAAATATAAGAAGATAAGAAGATAAAAACTGAAGTGTCAGTCAAAAACACTGAGGAGTTGTGAGGTTCTTGGAAGGAGTTAACAGTTTCTTTGCTGCTGACACCTAGTGGGAGCTCCTGGAAGTGCCTCAATCCCTTGCCTCCTGAAACGCACCTCTCCTTTCCTTCCTAATAAGCTTCATTTGTATAGTAACAGGTTGTTCAATAAAAACTCAATAAAATGGTATTCCTTATGCTTTATATAATTTATGAATGAAAACCTTACAAGCTATACATAATGATAAAATGTGTATTTTGCTGTTGTTAAATATGCTGTTGTGTTTGGTGTTTTAATTTGTAGGCATTTTGGAATTGGGTGGAGAACTACCCGGATGAGTTCACCATGCTGTACCAGAGGCCACAGGCAGACATGGCAGGTAAATGACCACTGGTTGGCCACTGGATTCCTAGTGATGGGTGTTACTGGGTACTAGGTGACTTTGTGTGTCAGCAATGACTATCCTTTTGATAACGGTAATACAGTAGAGGAGTAGTGTTAGCACTTGTAATGCTTAGTTAGTAGTTAGTTAGGTGTTAACTAGTTAACTAGTTAGCTGAAGTTAGTAATGATAAAATTGCTATGGTAAACCCTTGCTAATGTCGATTGGTATACTTCTCTACTCCTCTGAGCACTTTACAGAGTGGTGCCTCACATTCACCAATTCACACACACACACACACACACACACACACACACACACACACACACACTATAGTAGTGCCTCACACAGTAGTAGAATGTGTTGGTTGGGTTAAATATGAACTAAGTTGACAGATAGATGAATAAATACACAGAAAGAGAGATAGATAGACAAATGGATAGATTGATGTGTTGGTAGCAGGCTAGCAGTAGCGTTGTGGTTGTAACGCTGAGCTCTAAAGGGTAAGGTCCCTTCCTTTAGTTGATTTGCATTGGTCATGTTGATGGTAGTATTGTGTCAGTAGCAGTAAGGTCCTCTGTGCATATAGAATGTGCGGAGAAGCTGTTTGACCTGGTGGACAGTTTCGCGGAGAGCGCCAAGAGGAAGGCCGCCGTGTGGCCGCTCCAGATCATCCTCCTCATCCTCTGTCCCGACATCACGCAGGAGCTCTGCCGCGAGACCGTGGACGACAGCAAAGCAAACAAGGTTCGACCTTCACACTCTGACGCAGAGATCACACACACACACACACACACACACATACACACACACACACACACACACACACACACACACACACTCTTCAAGACAGGTGCACAGTACTGGACATTAATTTCTCGTGTGCACCCTTCCAGAATATATGCCATGTCACACCAACACACTCTGAGGCATCCCCACTCTAACTATCTTTCTTTCAGTGATAGACTTTTTCTGTCTGTCAGTCTCTCTCTCTCTCTCTATCTTTTCCATGTCTGTCTGTCTGTCTATCTGTATCCCCTTTCAGTTTTTGTCTATATGTCTGTCTCTTTAGTTTTTCAGGAAGCATGATGTCATTGTCATCTGATAGTGTGTGTGTGTGTGTGTGTGTGTGTGTGTGTGTGTGTGTGTGTGTGTGTGTGTGTGTGTGTGTGTGTGTGTGTGTGTGTGTGTGTGTGTGTGTGTGTGTGTGTGTGTGTGTGTGTGTGTGTGTGTGTGTGTGTGTGTGTGTGTGTGTGTGTGTGTGTGTGTGTGTGTGTGTGTGTGTGTGTGTGTGTGTGTGTGTGTGTGTGTGTGTGTGTGTGTGTGTGTGTGTGTGCGCGCGTGTCTCTGTGCCTCCTTTCTGCAGAAGCACTTTGTGGATAACCTGCGTAAGGCGCTTGCTGGCCACGGGGGGAGTAAGCAGCTGACCGAGAGCGCGGCTATCGCCTGTGTGAAGCTCTGCAAGGCCTCCACCTACGTCAACTGGGAGGACCACTCCAACATCTTCCTCCTGGTGCAGTCTATCGTGGTCGATCTCAAGGTAGCGCCGCCACTATCTGGGGTTTGGTCAGGAAGTCAAACTAGCTTCTCCAGATCAGACTTGCATACACTTATATAGTATACTGACTGTCCTAGAACGACATACACTATAGTATATTGACTGTCCTAGAAAGACATACATTTATATAGTATAGTGACTGTCCTAGAAAGACATACACTTATATACTGACTGCCCTAGAAAGACATGCACTTTAGTATACTGACTATCCTAGAAAGACATACACTTATATAGTATACTGACTGTCCTAGAAAGACATACACTTATATAGTATACTGACTGTCCTAGAAAGACATACACTTATATAGTATACTGACTATACTGGAAAGACCATACATTTATATGGTATACTGACTATCTTAGAAAGTCATACTTGTATATAATATACCAACTATCCTAGACAGGCATTCCTGTATATGATATACTAACTATTTTAGACAGACCTGCAGTACGTAAACTATCCTTGGACAGGTGTACATGCATGTCTCACATATTAACTATTCTAGACAGGTGAACACGCATGTCTAACATACTAACTGTCCTTGGACAGGTGTACATGCATGTCTAACATATTAACTATTCTAGACAGGTGAACACGCATGTCTAACATACTAACTATCCTTGGACACGTTTAATATACTAACTGTCCTTAGACAGACCTCAGAGAGAAGTCCATTGAATTGTTGTAACAAGAAATAATCACCACATTGTTGTATATGAAGTTACAAACAAAGTTTGATATGATCTATACTGTCAGAGGACAAACTCAGTAAATAACTTCATAAGATGGCTTCACGAAGGCTTAAGGTTATAATTGGCTAGGAGGTCACTGAATTTCTGTCGCAAGAATTGATTACTGTGTAGCTTCAAGTTATTCTCAAAGGTTGTTTTTTGGGAGTTGAAGATGGTTGAAGAGGAGACGTGACCTTTGACCTTTGACCTTTTCCCCATCAGACCTTGCTGTTTAACCCCACCAAGCCCTTCTCCCGGGGGGCGGGCAGTCAGAGCGCAGACGTTGAACTGATGATCGACTGCTTTGTGTCTTGCTTCCGCATCAACCCCCACAACAACCAGCACTTTAAGGTCTGTCTCCAACGCACACACGCACACACGCACATATGCACACACACACACACACACATACACACACTGATGATCGACTGCTGCTTTGTGTCACATGCAAAATGTGTCACATGCAAAATATGTGTGTGAGTGTGATATACATATGTGTGAATGTGATGTGTGTGCCTGTGTGTGTGTGTGAGAGTGTGAGTGTGTGTGTGTGTGTGAGTGTGTGTGTGTGTGTGAGTGAGTGTGTGTGTTTGAGTGTGTGTGTGTTTGAGTGTGTGTGTTTGTGTGTGTGTGTGTGTGTGTGTGACAAGTGTACTCTGGTCATTCCTCAGGTGTGCCTGGCATCGTCCTCTCCTTCCACCTTCCACTTTGTGCTGGTCCACTCCCTGCACAGGATCATCACCAACGTAAGAGCCATACATACACACACACACACACACACACACACCTAAACGTCAGCCACACACACACATCTAAACGTCAGCCACACACACACACTTACACACAGGGCCCTGCTGAGAAAGAAGCCCCACACACACCTAAACGTCAGCCACACCTGCTGAGAAAGAAGATCAGTTCTGGACTGTTCTGCTAGCAGTGTAGGGCTACTAATGTGGGAGATTGGGGCTTTAAGTCAAACAATAGATATATATATATACACCTGCGGTTCCTCTCTGAGCAGGATTACCATTGCAACATGCAACAACACATCATCAGTAGGGTAAAACTAACCTGTCTCACGACAGCTCAGCTCATGTTCCCTATTAGGGGGTGAACAATCCAACACTTAAATATATATATATATATATATATATATATATATATATAGTGCCCTTATTTAAATGATGGGCAAAGTGTAAATTAGGCAACAAGCAATGTCTCATATGTGACCCAAAGCTAGAGTGTGGTGTGTGGGAGCATTGGGCTGATTCACTCATGATTGCACTTATGCTATTGTACATGATGTTAAATCCGTAAATCAATTTCCAGACCTTGCCTTTAAATTAGGGGCCATAGTCTTAAGTGTACAAATATACAAACACACATGCATTAAAACAGATGTATACTAGAGGTGTTGAAATTAATCAAATAATTGATGCATCGTGATGCGGATATGGACGATGCTGCATCGATGCAGTGGCCGACCATAATGGATTGCCTGTTGTGTTCAGACTGTTAAATAAAAAAGATTGTTTATATCTTACTACTTGTATTTTTGGATGAAAACATAAGTAATATTGTAAACTGTATTATATAAAAATATACAGTATCTTAATGCATTCTGTAAGTATTCTTGTTAACAGAGTCCTGTGTTAATGAGCTTGTGTTAACAGAATCATGTGCTGTCCTGTTGCAGTCTCCGCTGGACTGGTGGCCGAAGATCGACACGGTGTACTGTTACTCGGGCGAGCTGCGCACCATGTTCGCCGAGACGCTGGGTCGAGTCACGCAGACCTGCTCCAGCACCACACACGCCCCGCTGAAACTGACCTCGGTAGGGCACGCACACACACACACGCACACACACACACACACACACACACACACACAGATACAAACACGCACACACACACACACACACACACACACAGATACATACACACACACACACACACACACACACACAGATACATACACGCAGACACACACACACACACACACACACACACACACACACACACACACACACACACTCACACACACACCCACCCTCTGAACATTCCAGCCATTTCTGTTATTGTAGCTCTGCTCACTACCTTACCATACTGTAAGTGTGTGTGTGTGTGTTTGTGCGTGCGCCTGTCTGTCTGTCTGTCTGTCTGTGAAAGTATGCCCGTGCATGTGTGAGTGATCATCTATGTTTGTGTGTGTGTGTGTGTGTGTAAATTTGAGTGTGTGAGGGCGTGTCTGTGAGAGTATGCCTCTGCGTGTGTCTGTATGTGTTAGTGTGTGTGTGAGAATTTGTGTTATGTGTGTGTGTGTGAGAATTTGTGGTGTGTGTGTGTGTGTGTGCTCTTGGATGGAGTGGACTGCAGTCTCCGCTTCTCTGGTATCATTGACTCTGGAGGTGCTTGTGCTTCCTGTCCTTCTTTTGTTTTTTCCTCCCCCTCTTTTCTGTTTCCTCTTCATTTCTTTTCTGTTCTTTCGTTTCGACTTTCTCATTATCTCGGCTGCTGTCGCTCATTCGACCCATAAGATGCCCGCCAGTCACTGTTTTGCATGGCAGTGGGCCTCTGTTGCTGTAAGTACTGGACCAACCAACCCCATCCTGCCCCCCTTTCTGTCCAGACGCTTTCCTGCTGCCCTCAGTTTCTACCCCAGAGCTCCCTGCCTCCTTGCCACCCTCCCTCCTCTCAGTTTGTACCCCAGAGCTCCCTGCCCCCCTCCCTCAGTTTCTGCCCCAGAGCTCTGTGCCTTCCTGCCCCCACCCTTCGCTGGACTCACAGAAAAGCCTGGACTGTGTTGACCTCTGCCTTTTCTGTGGCCTGATGCTTCAGAGCTGATTGTTCTTTCCCAGCTCCTCTCTTTCTCTCTCACTCTCCTCTCTTACTCTCTCCTTCTCCTTTCACCCTCTCTCTCTCTCTTCAGTTTGATCATAAATGAGGCATTGTAAAGTCATGGTAGTAGGTCGGCGTAGATGAGAAGATTCTGTAGGATATGAAAGTTGTTATGGGGATGAGTTTATTGCCTATTATAAGATGTATTGCGTTGTATTTTTGGAAAGGTTGGAGAGGATTATCACTAAGATGAGAGGTGACGATGGTTGTAGTGGGGAGTTTTCACTCCCCCTGATCTTTTAACCCATTTCGTCCACCACCTACAGTAGGAGACTCTTGTGACCTTTTGACCTCCCATGTGGTGACCACTTGTGCTGTGGGTTTCTGCACTCTTCCTCATCCTTACTCTCCCACTAGTCAGACATCACGTTTCTTACGGTTACAGTTTCCATAGTGATCCTCCTGTCTCTCCTCCATCCTGTGGTCATCCTCCTCTCCCTCCCTCCCTCACCCCCTTCCCTCACTGTGTCTCTGTCCATCCGGTGCTGAGCACACACGTTTGACCACTGACCCCTTCTCCCTTGTCCATATGCACAGAGCCTGACGTTCAAGGAGAAGATGACCAGCCTGAAGCTGAGGGAGAAGACCGCGGACCTGGACACAAGGAGCCACAATCTGCTGCTGGCGCTGGTCAAGCTCATCCACGCTGACCCCAAGCTCATGCTGCATGTGGGTATTGTTTTATTGAGGAGTTCATTTTATTTGTTAGGGATCATGTACAATTCTTCAACATAAGCGTTGCCATTTGGTGCATTGTACCAGAGTTAGCCTTAGGCTCATTAACGTCTGCAGTCCCTAGGCAGGGCACAATTTAATAATATCAGACAACATTTAACAAACAACAAGACAGATCCCATATTGCGCACACACACACACACATATTAGTACTGCACTACAAGTTTATTTAATCAGTCAGAAGTGTACACATAAATATGTGTGTTCATTTATGAATGTCTGTGAGTTTGTGTGGGTTTAAAGATGTGGATTTCAGTGTTGTGTGTCAGTTTAAGTGTTAAGGGTACTATTACTGACAGATATTTTATTTTTTGTGTGTATGCGTGTGCCTGTGTGCGTATGTGTGACGTCCATCAGAACCCTGGGAAGCAGGGAGCGGACATCCAGAGCAGCACTGCTGAGCTGATCACCGGCCTGGTCCAGCTGGTGCCTCTGCCCAGCATGGGGGACATCTCTCCGGAGGCCATGGAGGTAAGCCCCTCTCCCCTACCCCCCACCTCTCTATTTGCCCCTCCTCTTGCCCCCCCCCAACCCCAACTCTCTATTTGCCCATCCTCTTGCCCCCCCCCCCCCAACCCCACCTCTTTATTTGCCCAACCCCCCCCCCCACCCCACCTCTCTATTTGCCCCTCCTCTTGCCCCCCCCCCAACCCCAACTCTCTATTTGCCCATCCTCTTGCCCCCCCCAACCCCACCTCTTTATTTGCCCAACCCCCCCCCCCCCTCTCTATTTGCCCCTCCTCTTGCCCCCCCCCCCCCCCCACACCCCCCCCACACCTCTCTATCACCCCACACACACACACACACACACACACACACACACACACACCTCTGTGTCACCCCCCCCACACACACACACACACACACACACACACACACACACACACACCTCTGTGTACGCCCCTTTCATGCCTCCCGGGGTATGTTTGTTTTAATCTCTAATTTATATTATTTTATTATACCGGTTGTGCCTATTATATACTGTAGCCATAGATGTTGATATGGCAATAAACTAAAACAACTACTTCCTGTTTACAATTCTGTGTGTTCCTATGCCTTCCTCCCAGGCTCTGTTAGTTCTGCACCAACCAGAGACCATTGAGCTATGGAACCCAGATGCCCCTATAGAAACCTTCTGGGATATCAGGTACGGCCTACGACTCCTGGGGATCAGTAAAGTATCCATCCATCCATCCATCCATCCATCCATCCATCCATCCATCCATCCATCCATCCATCCATCCATCCATCCATCCATCCATCCATCCATCCATCCATCCATCCATCCATCCATCCATCCATCCATCCATCCATCCATCCATCCATCCATCCATCCATCCATCCATCCATCCATCCATCCATCCATCCATCCATCCATCCATCCATCCATCCATCCATCCATCCATCCATCCATCCATCCATCCATCCATCCATCCATCCATCCATCCATCCATCCATCCATCCATCCATCCATCCATCCATCCATCCATCCATCCATCCATCCATCCATCCATCCATCCATCCATCCATCCATCCATCCATCCATCCATCCATCCATCCATCCATCCATCCATCCATCCATCCATCCATCCATCCATCCATCCATCCATCCATCCATCCATCCATCCATCCATCCATCCAAGCAGTGCTGATGATTGGTGTTGGGTTTCTGCTTGTTGGCCTTGCTGAGCACTGATTGGCTAAAAGTCTTGTGGATGTTTTGCATGCTGCATACTGATTGGGTTGTCTCGTGCAGTTCCCAGGTTTTGTTTATCATCTGCAAGAAGCTGATTGGCCATCAGATGATGAACAACACAGAGATCCTTAAGTGGCTGAGGGAGATCCTTATCTGCAGAAACAAATTCCTCCTCAGGAACAAAGTAAGTCCTTAACCCCTGTCTGTAGTCTAAGTCCTGAACCCCTGTCTGAAGTCTAAGTCCTAAACCTCTGTCTGTAGTCTTGTCCTGAACCTGTATCTGGAGGGAGTAGGCCTAAATGATTCTTAAGCCTCTCCTAATTGAAGTTCTAAACAGATCTAAAGGCTGCATTCATAAACAGTTCTACTACGTCCAAAAGGATTAGTGGAACCCTTGAGTAGTTAGTTCCTATCAGAAGCCTTTAGTTCCTCACCCAGATGCTGTTCGTTCAACTCTTCCTCTTTCTTTCTCTCTCCCTGTCTCTCAGAAGGTGTCAGCATTGTAGATTGCATATGACGTCTGTACTGCATGTCCATGACATATTATTGTACATTGTTTAAGATATAATAAGTGATTTAATGTCTTACATGATTTTAAATGCGTTTTAGTTTTTTATGTGGTTTGGTTTGAAAGTGTTAAATACCGTTTAACTTCTCTCCCTCTCCCTGTGTTATTCGCTCCCTTTCTCTCTCTCCTTCACCCTATTTCGCTCTCTCCCCCTCCCTCACTCCATCCCTTCCTATCTCTCCCTCCCTCCCCCTCCCTCTCTATCTCCCTCTCTATCTCCCTCTCTCTCCCTCTCCCTCTCTCCCCCACCCCTCCTCCTCAGGACCGTGCGACGGCGGGCAGTGGGATCCCCATCTGTCGGCAGGCCCAGACGGTGTTGGAGGTGGGCCTCTACATGTTCCTGTGGAGCCCGGACATGGAGGCCGTGCTGGTGGCCATGTCCTGCTTCCGCCACCTGTGCGAGGAGGCCGAGATCCGCTGCGGCGTCGACGAGGTGCCCGTCCAGACCATCCTGCCCAACTACAACACCTTCATGGAGCTCGCCTCCGTCAGCAACATGATGGCCACAGGTGAGACCAGACGCATACACACATAAAGACAGACACAGACAGACACACAAAGAGAGACGCAGACAGACACACACACACACACACACACACACACACACACACACACACACACACAAAGACACACACACACACAAAGACAGACACACACACACACACACACACACACACAAAGACACACAGAAAGACACACACACACCCACACCACACACCACACACACACACACACACACACAAAGACACGCACACACGCACAAAGACACGCACACACGCACACACACCTACCACACACACACACACACAAAGACATACTGTACACACACACACAAAGACACACACACATACACACACACACACACAGTGCTTGGAAGTCAAGTAAGATGTTGTAATATGAGCTAAAGTGTGTTTTCTTCAGTGTAGTTTCTCCTCACCCTGTGTCTTTGTGTCTGTTGGTCTTGGGTGTCCAGGCAGGTCAGCATTGCAGAAGAGAGTGATGGCTTTGCTGAGAAGGATAGATCACCCGACAGCTGGAAACATTGAGGTAAGACGTCAAGCTTTTCACTCTTACCTCACCCAAGGTCATCAACACAACACAACAATATTAGTGTTGTAAAGTCACATTTAGAGGTGACATTTTGTGAAATAATCATTGCCCTTTGATGTTATTTTACTATTTACTGTTTCTGGAAGTCCTAGTCACAGTGATCTTTGTGTTTGCTGTGTTAACTCTAACTCTCTAACTCATATCCCATTGTGATTTTTGTGCTTGTTGTGGTAGACTAACTCATCTCCCATTGTGATCTTTGTGCTTGTTGTGGTAGACTAACTCCTCTCCCATTGTGATTTTTGTGCTTGTTGTGGTAGACTAACTCTTCTCCCATTGTTGTTCTAGGCCTGGGAAGACACCCACAGGAAATGGGACCATGCCACAAAACTCCTCGTGAATCATCCAAAATCTAAGCTAGAGGATGGTCATGTATGAACTATTAACAGATTTGATGGATGGATGGATGGATGGATAGAAAGATGGATGAATGGAGGGATGGATGGATGAATGGATGGAAGAGGCTTCTTCTTCCATGTTTAGGGATCTCCCAGGTGCATTGCTAACAGGGGAGGGAGGGAGCACAGTAAGTGAGAGCAGTTATGATTGAGAAAAGATATTCTTTTCTAGTTCGCACATGCTCTGTGGCTGTTTCCTTTTCTATAGCCATTACAGGCAGGGAAGGGAGCAATCAAATGTGAAAAGCCCAGTACATCATCTAGTCTCACTGACACTGACATGTCTTATTTAAAAGCCAACATGACCCCTTCACTAGTTCACGAAGGAGCAAAGGTCCAGTCTGGGAAAACTGGTTTGAAATGGGGAAACTTTGGGGACAGTATAAGGGTGTATTTGGGGTGTATAAGTAACCAAGTCAAATTACAACATAAAGGCTCATTTACATCTGCAGTCCCTGGGCAAGAACTGATATTCTAAAAGACAACAGATCAAAAAATGGATGGTTTATAACATATTAAACAATAGATGGTTTATAACGGATTCAAAAATAGATGGTTTATTGCAGATGAATAAATAGATGGTTTATAACAGATTAATAAATAGATGGTTTATAACAGATTAATAAATAGATGGTTTATAACCGATTAATAAATAAATGGTTTATAACCGATTGCCCTTTTCCTCTTCACTGTCCAGACTCCGTTCTTCCAGGAGTGGATCAACATGACGGGCTTCCTGTGCGCTCTGGGCGGCGTGTGCCTTCAGCAGCGGACGCCACCGCTCCTGGGTACCTACAGCCCGCCCATGGGGCCGCTGTCCGAGCGCAAGGGCTCCATGGTGTCCATGGGCTCGTCCTGCGACGGCGCGGCCGAGACGCCGCTCAGCAAGTTCCTGGAGCGCCTGCTGTCGCTGATGGTGTGCAACCACGAGAAGGGCCTGCAGATCCGCACCAACGTCAAGGACCTGGTGGGGCTGGAGCTCAGCCCTGTGCTCTACCCCATGCTCTTCAACAAGCTCAAGAACAGCATCAGCCGCTTCTTTGACACGCAGGGACGCGTGAGTGGACAACATGCAAATGCACATACTGTACACATACACATGCACATACACAGTATTGCACAGCTCTCATCGACCCTCATGGACCTCGTTGTATTGTGAAAACCAAAGAAGTCTAGGGATAGTTGGCAGGACTCTGGCAGGAAGTTGACGCATGACAACTGGCTCAGCAATATCATTTCTGTAATACAAATTTGGCGATACATAGGGGATGCAGGTGATATTGGTATAATCAAATTAGTTCTGTTTCTGAGGTTTTTGGGGTCAAAATGAAATACTGTGACCAAGATACTGATAATTAAAAATCTATAGGGGGTCAACTTGCCGTAAGTTGCATTAGTACGGGCAGTGGTCTCCCTGGTTTGAAATCAGGGTACCATGAAATCTTGCATTTCCAGTGTGCAGGTGTGAAGGAACAGGTGAATCTTTTTTTTCTCAATTCAATGTTTTTTCATTATTATTTTGTACATATTTAGAATACATTACATGAGAAAGATAAAAGTAAGCAATACAGTGTAGGGAGAGGCAGGATGCCCAACAGAGCCAATAATAACACAATTTCAATAATTATACACGATTTAAAATGAACATATTTAAATTGACTAGATCTAGTATGACTAGATCTCAATGTGATTGTGCTGTTTATTCCCTAGGTTCCCATAAATGACACGAACACCCAGTTTGTGGAGCAGACCATCGCCATCATGAAGAACCTGCTGGACAACCACACAGAGGGCAGCTCAGAGCACCTCGGCGTGGCCAGCATCGAGACCATGATGCTCAACCTGGTCCGGTAAGCAGCTCTAAAATCTCTTTTCTAAAACGGATAGTTCTGGTCCTTAATTATGATTGGCTGAATTGTGTTCGATGCCGTTGTAAAGCCAAAGTCTTTTTAGGCAAGTCCCTCCAATCGGCGGCATATTGCAATGCTTTTTGGGCACTTATCAGGCATCTATTTCGGGTAAAACTGTGCATGCGCGATGCTTCATGAATCACAACACGCCAACCTCGCTCCAGCTACGAGATCACATCACATAATTGGCACGATGTATTAACAACATACCACATGATTGGCACGATGTATTCACATGTCAAATTTTGGTGGCGGAAGGGGGGGAATATGTGTAGACGACTGCCATGTTTGCGTTACAAACTAACCCCATACATTTCTAGGGGAGATTTTTTGCGTGCTGTTTCTCCATCCCTTCAAGTTGACCCCGTCTCATATTACTGCGCTACGACCAATTGATACAAAAGTTAGAGTTGCTGCATCTCGACTAGAGTTGCTGCATCGATATATTTCTTGGTGGAAGAAGGATTGTCTATGAATAATTCGGTACATTTCTCATTGCTGTGCATTTATTTTATGAAATCTTGCCAGGTATGTAGTAACTGTTTTAGAAAAGCAATAAGCCACTCAGAGAAATGCAGTTGCAATCCTCAATATGTCTTGTACATACAGCAGAATTGACAATAAAGTTGACTTTGACTGTTTTAGCCTCCTTGGTGACTGATCTAGCACTATTACTACTGCAACTTCATGTCTTTGTTCTGTTTGGGCTCTGTAGCTGATGGCTGATGCTGACTGTGTAGTGTGTGTGTGTTTTGATTGGCAGGTACGTGCGTATCCTGGGCAACATGGTCCATGCCATTCAGATCAAGACCAGGCTGTGCCAGCTAGTGGAGGTGATGATGGAGAGGAGAGACGACCTCTCCTTCTGCCAGGAGATGAAGTTCAGGTGGGCACACACACACACACACACACACACACACACACACACACACACACACACACACACACACAATACACATGTAGACAGACAGACATTCTCTCTCTCTTTTTCTCTCTCTCACACACACACACACACACACACAGGCGCGCCTGCAGGTGTACGGCCGTACGCACTGTGCGTACCATCAGGCAACCAAACAATGAGAGAGAATTTCCCCTGTGTGTTTATTCACACCAAGTTGGCCCACCATAACTTCCCAACTGCTTCACAACTGCGCAGTATCCTGCATTAACTGCTCAAAAATAGGCTAATTACAATTTTCTGTGAAGTAGGCTAAAGTTTGTAACCACGTTATCAAAATCAACTTAATGCACGCACCTTTTGTTTGAGCAGGAGACAGAATAACGACGAACGCACACAGCAATTACAGAAGTTGTGGGCTAGGCTATTTGTTGCGTTCTTTTACTATCTATGGTTGCCTGTTATCAGCACACAATGTTAAGCTAATTTACTAACTCAAGACTTCAAGGCTATCATGGATATAAAACGATTTTTGTAACCAACGAAAGGATGGAGGCAGCAAAGTTAGAGGAGTTATTTCAGATGAACAAGGTAGGCAAAATTGGTATGCTTGTCAAAACACTGATGTTAAAGTGCACACGCTGTTCAAGCCATACACAACAGTAAACTAGAACAAAACTAAAGGTAACTACCCTTTATAGGGCTGTATAAAGTTGTCCACATGAATAGGTCGTTATTAGGCGTTGTTGTTGTATATTGCATGTGGATGTTGTACTAAGCTACTAAGTGACCAATGCACGAACGAAACCAGAAAAGGGGGGGGGGTCTGCACACACACAATACACATAATACAAACAGACAGACGTTTGAATTATTTTTTCCCCATTTCCCCATTGTCTTTTTATTGTTTATTTTGTTTTGGTTTATTTGTAAGCTACTGTTTCTTTTGTTGTTTTATTGTGATTGTAATCTTGGCATCACTGAAAATGAGGACTACCCTAAATGAGCTTCAGAGAATAAATACAGATTGAATGAATGAATGAATGAATGGATGAATGGATGTGCTGTCAGACTCATGCGTGTGGTCTTTCCTGGTCTCCCTCATGTGTGTGGTCTCTTCTGGTCTCTCTCAGAAATAAGATGGTGGAGTACCTCACCGACTGGGTCATGGGCACCTCAAACCAGGCGGCCGACGATGACATCAAATGCCTGACGAGGTACAGCTCCCTGAGCCTCAGTGGCCCCTATCTGGTCGTCTTATGGATAACGGATCGTATGGATTTTGTAAAATATGGATGATATGGATTTGGTATAATATGAATAAATAATAAAATAGATCATATGAATTTATAATATATTATATTTATTATATGTGTAATAACATGTGTTTTGAAAGTAGGTTTAACTGCGTTGAAAATAAGTTCAACTGCTTTAGCTAACCATTAAGCTCTGCTGCTTTGCTAGGGACCTGGACCAGGCCAGCATGGAGGCGGTGGTGTCCCTGCTCGCAGGCCTCCCTCTGCAGCCGGAGGAGGGCGACGGTGTGGAGCTCATGGAGGCCAAGTCTCAGCTATTTCTCAAGTATGTTACATAACTCTCAGCATACTTATCGTCCTAGATAGACGTTAGTGTGCATTGGCAGTATGTATGTTCTTTTCACACAACTGGGATTTAGTTCTCAAGTACCCAACATGCTCAGCATTTTAGAACATGGTTTAGACATGGTTTACATGCTAGAGATCAAAGATTCAGCAGTAGAGATAAAGTTGTCTTAACAAAACTGCTTTATTTGATATATTTACAGTGTCTGATATAGTCAGTCTGTCCACCTATGTGTGTAAATAAGCTAAGTAAGTGTAATAAGAAGATCAGGTATTTCTACCACATGTATATTAATGAATCTGTAATGTCACAGAAAGGACCCCTGAGAATGATGCCGTAGGGCTCTTATAACACACCAACTTTTAGGGCAGATTATTTTATTTGCTATAGGGAGCTATAGGGCAGATTATTATGACCGCCGCTAGCGAAGCTAGCGAAGCGGTCATATAGGGATTGTCAAAGTTTTTTTTTTTTTTTTTTTTTTTTTTTTTCCCGTCATCTACTTCCTGAAATTTTGGTCAACGATACCCGGGGCACCGAAACACCAGGGCACATGAAATTTGGTGGGTATGTAGCCCCACTAGACTTTTACGGAAAAATTTCGTTTGGTCCCCGGGGGCCACTCCCCCTCCGCGCTGGGCCCCCCGAAACCCAAAAAATGCAGTTTTTCCTCAATAACTACCTGAACCGTGGCACCGAGGATGAAGAAATTTTTATGGTATGTTGGTCTCAAGGGCCCACATCAACTTAGCCCATAATCACTCATTTGTGATTTGCACCCCCCCGGTAAAAAATGAAAATGCAATATCATTCTGCTTTAATCGCCCCTCTCTTCAGTAAAGACGTTCAGAACTGCACCAAATTTTATGTGTATGATTAACCTGACATTCTCTGGGGGTATGCCAAGTTTCGTAGAATTTCATCCATGGGGGGGTCTAAAAAATTAAGTTATGTGTACATTTAGTGACTCTACACTCATTGGCCTGTAGATGGTGGTGCACACATATACACATGCACACACACACACAGGCACCCACATACTATCGGTATTAGAACGGCCGATACATAATTACAAATTCAGTAGGATTAAAAGAAAGCCAAAATAAATATTCATCATCATCATCATGGCTGCATTTCCAGTATTGGCGATAAGTAGTCGTTTGTCCACTAGATGGCGCATCGTTGCAGTGAGACGTAATTTTGTTGGAAGTTAATCTTAAATGGGTTGGAAAGACACTATGCTTCCTACAAGGACAAGACTGTAGGCTACAGTAGTTTACCGCAGAGAACGTCTAAGGGTAGGATGATTTCTGCATGACATGTAATTCCCATTTCCTCTTGAAGCCGAAATAAATCTGAGAATGTTTATCGGACATGCTTGTTTTTTACTGCAGGTAGGCTACGTTAATCCTATCAATAGCAGAACGTAGGTAAAATAATGTTACCGTTAGCATGGTTGAGTGATGGAGGCCAATTTGATTATTGATGTATTTGTAGAAAACCATAAATGCGTTTATAAGCTACCAAGCAAATCGATAACAGCACTAATTGTATCTTTCGACTGTCATCTCATTTGCTTATGACCATAACCTAGGCTACTAACAGGAGCTAAGTGAGTTAGCCACAACACGTTCGCTACGTGATGGTTTTTTAATGGAAAATATATAGGCTACCTGAAAGATAACCTGTCTATGATCCCGTGATGATCTACAATCTCCATTTAAACCAGATGTTTTAGAGCGCACGTTGAGATGTATTCAGGGCAGGGCTGTACCTACACATATTTGTTGCACGTGCTACAAAAATCATTCTTTGCGATGAATGATTTAGTACCAACGTTACAAGGGTCAGATACAGTTTTGCCTATGGCTATTCCGTGAGACTGAGGCGCTTTTTGTTTGTTCGAAGTGCGTGTTTAGGGTGTGAGAGGGGAGTCGATGTGCTTTGATTCCAGCTTGGTAGTTGTAGTCTATGCGATTAAAAAACACGTGTGTGTGAAGTATCCAAACAATGATAACGCTTTCATTATGGCTGCTTTAGCCACAGACCTTGAGCTACTGTACAGTGGGTTGGGTTCCGTTTAGAAGTGTCCACTTCATTCGCCCTTTCCGTGATTCACAGCTACGTGAAATGTATTACTACTGATATGCAAAACTATTAACTTTTTCGCCAAGAGGTGGCAGCTTGATACTGTAAGGTGTAAGCCATTGGTTCCAACGGAGATTTTATTTGGGTCGCCAGCATAGCCTAGCGACAATTTGTGTTGTGTAATAGGCCTAGCATAGGGCCTACCTTATATAGCTTATAGTTTGTTAACAGTCACGGTTTTGTCATAACTCCCTCTATGCATTTTTGCATTTAGAATAGCTCTAAAACCGGGGGGCGAACACGTCGCAGGGGGGGCGCCAGTGCGTGGATATCTCAATCGCAAAATTAAACAATATTTCTATCGGGCGCCTACCATGGACTAGGCTGGGTGAAAATCAAAAGATTGCGTCAAAAGATTGAGCTTAACCATTGACCTCATGGTTGCAAAATGCAAGGGAACATGAATCAGCATATTATTTGCACAAACAATAACGGAGAGTAGCTCTTCAACTTTGCCCGTTAAAATGTGTATGAACAGTCTCGCAACGCATTTCATGAAGGCCCTTTGGACATGTCAGTTATTTGCACCACTGGGAAAAACGGCATTTTGTTTTAGACTACTGGTATTTCATTTGTGCATTGACAATAAAGCTGAATATCATTTGAACTAGATGACTAAACTTATGCATATGTAGAAGAAGAAACATTCACAAAAATCCATGACATGACCTCTCTTCTTGATAGCTGTTGAAAACTGCATGGAACTGACAGGGATTGTTTTGTTTAATAATAAATAAATAAATACATTATGCTGCTACCTTCTGCTTTTCCCAAATACAATGTAGCCTACAGGTGTACCTTTCATCAGTCCAGTTGCAATGGATGGACTGTGATGAACTGCCCTACTTGTGATTGTTTAGAGATTTTAAAGGTTTTATAACAATGTTACAGATTTTTTGGCCCAGAAACAAATCTATTCACCTTTGCAGCGCCAGTAGGCTACTTTGTGTGCGGAATGTGTGCAAACACACATTTCAAACAAGCATACACAAAAGTTTCAAGAGTGAGGAATGGAGTAGAAGATGGAGACAAATTCATTAATATGATTTATTTTCGCGGAATGGATGTGCAGGACTGAGCGGCGGTCATATTTTGTACCGCTACGCGGTACATCTAGTTTTAGTTGCTATAGGGAGCTATTAGGGCAGATTATTTTAGTTGCTATAGGGACCTATAGGGCAGATTATTAGGGTAGAGGGTGTCAGAGTGAGTTATTAGTAAATCAACTGAGTTGTTACTAAATAAACTGAATAATTAGTAAATAAACTGGGTTAGTAAATAAGCTTATTTCCCAAAACATTGGTGTGTTCCTTTAAGAGTTAACTCTTGAGTTTTCTTATTTGGGTTAGTCACTAAACTTGCTAAACTAGAAACCCACCCTGGGTGTATTAATGGATCTGTAATGGATGTAGTAATGAATATGTGTATTAATGATTAATTAATGTAGTAACTGTCCGCTCTGCTCTGCTCTGTCAGGTACTTCACGCTGTTCATGAACCTGCTGAACGACTGCAGTGAGGTGGAGGACGACGGGCAGCAGGTAGCGGGCAGGAAGAGGGGCATGTCCCGCCGCCTAGCGTCGCTCCGCCACTGCACCATCCTCGCCATGTCCAACCTGCTCAACGCCAACGTGGACAGCGGACTCATGCACTCCATAGGTCAGTCAGTCAGCCCGCAGACTGGGACACTGTTCTTCACTCTCATCAGAAATGTCCAAAAAATGTCCAATTTTTTGTTGCATTGCTATATCATATGACGCCGTGTAACATGTTATTTAGATTTTAACACTTAGGTGCTCTGTACTTAACCCCAATTCTAATCCTAATTCTAATCCTGATCCTAGTCTAACGCACTGTTTGAAGTGTCATTGTGTTCTTCTTTGCGTTATAGTATGTCACAATGGCTAATCGGTTTAAAATAGTGTATGTATTTTGGACAATGTGTTTTTGGAATTTATGTAAGCACCTTATAGATTGATTTTCATTCAAATAAAGCTGTGGTAGCGTAGTGGCTAAGGAGCTGGGCTAACATGCTAAGGAGCTGGGCTAGCATGCTAAGGAGCTGGGCTAGCATGCTAAGGAGCTGGGCTAGCATGCTAAGGAGCTGGGCTGGCATGCTAAGGAGCTGGGCTGGCATGCTAAGGAGCTAGGCTGGCATGCTAAGCAGCTGGGCTGGCATGCTAAGGAGCTGGGCTGGCATGCTAAGGAGCTGGGCTGGCATGAAAAGGAGCTGGGCTAGCATTAAAAAAGTTGTGGGTTCAATTCCCAGCTTCCACCACTGTGCCCTCGAGTAAGGCACTTAACCCCGAGGTGCTCTGGGGACAATGTAACAATGCCCTTGTAATATAATTGACATATGTAAGTCGCTTTGGAACAAGCGTCTGCTAAATGAATACATTATACATGTCAATAAATGTAAATAAATGTCATTCGTATTCACATTCTATCCTCTGTGTGTGTGTAGGGCTGGGCTACCACAAAGACTTGCAGACACGTGCCACCTTCATGGAGGTGCTCACCAAGATCCTGCAGCAGGGCACGGAGTTCGACACGCTGGCCGAGACCGTGCTGGCTGACCGCTTTGAGCGGCTTGTGGAGCTCGTCACCATGATGGGCGACCAGGGCGAGCTGCCTATCGCCATGGCGCTGGCCAATGTGGTTCCGTGTTCCCAGTGGGTGGGTATTAGATTGCCATTCTCTGCTCTTCCTGCAGGTGATGAAGAAAGACATTATGCGGTTGGCGGTGGTAGCGTAGTGGCTAAGGAGCTGGGCTAGCATGCAGTAGCCTGAAAAGTTGTGGTTTTAGTTCCCGGCAGGAGAAATCCGGCGAGTTTTCACATAGATCTCCGCTTTTCGAGTTCACGAGTACTGTCTGTACGAAAAAATACGAAAACAATCGGTTTTTACCTAGTTCGAGTTGCTACAGCCAGCAGCTAATGCAGCCAGGCATCTACAGTGCTGCTCTCTGTGGGCATGTAAATGGGAGCTCACAGACATGCTGTGTGAGAGTGTAGCACTTCTGTGTTAGCTGCTGCCTGTAGCAACTCAAGCTATGTAAAACCGTAATATAATTATGAGGCTAATACTGTATATTAAGAGCTAATATATTAAGGGCTATGTAAGCCCTTGTAATATAATTGAAATAAGTTGCTTTGGATAAAAGAGTACAACCTCTGATTTTGCGTGCTTTAGGTGAAATATCTAGCAGCCATCATAGTTTGTTTTTGATAATGTTTTACTGAATCTAAAATTGTGTGCAAGGCACTTTTGGAAACTATTTTAGATATATTTATTTTGAAACTTTTTGTTATTTTTAAATTAATGGGAATAAGCACTAGGGTTGAGCATCATCAAGGGCTTGTATTTGAATGGTCTTGGTGTTGATGATTAAATGTGTGTGTGTGTGTGTGTGTGTGTGTGTGTGTGTGTGTGTGTGTGTGTGTGTGTGTGTGTGTGTGTGTGTGTGCACAGGACGAGCTGGCCCGCGTCCTGGTGACCCTGTTTGACTCGCGCCACCTCCTGTACCAGCTGCTATGGAACATGTTTTCCAAAGAGGTGGAGCTGGCTGACTCCATGCAGACGCTCTTCAGGGGCAACAGCCTGGCCAGCAAGATCATGACCTTCTGCTTCAAGGTGAGTCAAAGTCATAACCTTCTGCTTCAAGGTGAGTCAAAGTCATAACCTTCTGCTTCAAGGTGATGCACTATGCACAGATCACATGAAGCCACATTTTTACTTTTAGGTGGTCTTTTTTAGACGTTTAATTGTCAAGTCATCTCTAACTGATATCAATAAAAGACCTGGGTTTTGAGTCTGACCCAAGTCCTTTCCTGATTCCACCGCTCCTGTAACACTTTACTGTCCTCCATCAATAAAGCCAAAAAGCCCCCAAAAAATATTTACAAGAAGTGTTCTCTGTTAGCTTTATTAGAAATGAATAGTGAGATAATAGTATTGTATTCATCTTTGGCTGTCTGTCTCAGGTGTACGGCGCCACCTATCTTCAGAAACTTCTAGAACCTCTGCTCAGATCGGTCATCACGGCCCCCGAGTGGCAGATGATCAGTTTCGAGGTGGATCCTACCAGGTCAGTCCTCACTAAATCTTACTAACACAACTGACACACACAACAACCTGTGTGTGTGTGTGTGTGTGTGTGTATGTTACCAGTGTGAATGAATTTTGGTAGTGGTGGACAGTTGGAGGATCTGGGCTGCTAAATGCAATATGTGTTTGGTGTGGTCTTCTCAGGCTAGAGGCGGGCGAGATTCTGGAGGAGAATCAGAGGAACCTGCGGCAGATGACCCAGCGCTTCTTCCAGGCCATCGTCAGCTCCTCTACGGAGTTTCCCCCACAGCTGCGCAGCGTCTGCCACTGCCTCTTTCAGGTACAACAGCACCCCTGGTGGACAGACAGAGCTGAGCATCAGGAACAGACAGGGCCTTCCCTGTAATGTGTGTGTGTGTGTGTGAGTGGGAAAGGTCTAGATCCAGAAAGCGGAAAATAATTAATTGATCTTCATTCAGGGGTGTGGGACTATGTGCCTTCTCCAAGCTAAGCTGCCTTCACTGTGTTTTTTGCACTGTGGTGTGTGTGTGTGTGTGTTAGGGGTGGGCGATATGGCCAAAAAATAATATCTTGATATTTATTGTGATTTTGACGATAACGATAATTAGTCGATATCCTTTAAAAATGTGTTTTTAAAAGTCTGAGTTAGGCTACTTTACAGGTCATTATTTATAAATAGCATCATTACAATAATAACCAATAACCTGTGACTTTTAAACCAAGTCAACCAATGCATTATCACATGTCTGACATATTTCCAATTCTGCCCCCACTTTTGTGTGTGGCAATGGCATGGTCTAGCCAGCTACTAGGCTGTACTGTAGGCTAGCATCACAAGTTATAAAAATGACCGTAAACTAATGAATTAGCTTATGACTAATGTATATGAGAAATCCCATAGAGATGCTAATGGATAGCATAATCAATAAAAGTAGATATTTAAAGCGAACTTCAGTCCATTTTTCTATAACAAGATTTCTTGTTTACAATTGAATATTAAAATATTCAAAGGCTAATGTTTTCTCTCTATAAAATACTGTGTAAACGTGACTGTTTAACTCATCAATGCCACTTGAATGAAGTAGCCGCACAAATTAAACATTAGGCCTGCGTGGACCCACTAGCGATCATGTGACTTGATCTGCTGCAGCCAGGGGCTTCTCTCGCTTCTACTGCATGCACCTCCTGAATGTATGGGGTTTCAATACGTGATTTCGAGTGCCCCCCCCCCCCCCCCATAAATAATTTTAAATACTTGATAATGTCAATTTGCACATCGTTAAAACAACAATCACGATTAGGGATGTAACGATTACCGGTATAATGGTAAACCACGATAAAATGTTGACGATAACAATTACCGTTTTCTTTTCAAATATCATATTTACATGGTTGCTTACCGCGGTGTGGAAGCCGTGTGTTTATCCTTCCCAGCTTCATCCGAGCCTGCTTTTGACATACAGTAGGCCTGGTACAATGGAACAAAACTGGTACCCTACTCATTCGTTTGTCTAATTGATGATTTTGGGATTAGGCTACACCTGATTTTAAAAGGCGGAACATTTTCACCGCAAAATGTGCACTGTATCATGTAGCCACTCTGCATCTTTTTATGTTCGCGTCCACATTAAATCCATTCCACTTACGTTACCAGGAGAATACCGTAGCCTAAAGTTTTATTTCGAACGCTTACTTTGGTCTCACTCATTGGATCCAAATAACAGAAATAGCAAACTCCAAGTTATGGTAGGGTAAGTTAAGCTATAATCACATAGCCAATTAAACATGAAGAAAAAAGTGAACAGGACACCTTTTGAAACTATTTCAGCTTGTGTAGGCCTATCAGTGCATTCACTATCGCAGACTATATATATTGCCCACCCCTAGTGTGTGTGTGTGTGTGTGTGTGTGTGTGTGTGTGTGTGTGTGTGTGTGTGTGTGTGTGTGTGTGTGTGTGTGTGTGTGTGTGTGTGTGTGTGTGTGTGTGTGTGGCAAGTGCCGTGACCTTTTTGTGCTCATCTTTGTCCTGTAGGCAACTTGCCATTCTCTCCTGAGCAAAGCCACACTAAAAGACAAAAAAGAGAGCAAAAAATCAGTAAGTCCGGTAACGGTAAACGCTCTCCCTCCGCTGTCCCTGTTAAGCACTTCGGGCTCCACATGACTCTGTGTTAATCTGAAAACTACTCCACACTGCCCCCTCCTGGCAATCACCTGAAATCACCTCTACTAATCCTCCAGCCGCTGAGGGAAGAACGCTCCAAATTAACGCTCTACCCCTCACGGGCACCTCTGTGGCACCTTGGCTCACTTTGCTTTCCTTCTCGGGTCAGTGTGTGGGGTCTTCTCTTGGGCTCTTGGCTTTTGGGTTTGGGTCAGGAAAATGACCATGTGACGTTTTTTTTTCCTCTGATGTTGAGGGGTTACATCCAGAGAAAAGAGAAAGAGAGAAAATTCACTGCTGCTCCACCTCCTATCGCCAACCAGAGTGAAATCCCCGTAGGAACACAGAACCAGTGTGTGGAATTTGGTCTCTTTGTCTTATGGATGTGTTGGTTTTAATCTAAAGAGCTATCCCAAGTTTATTCTTTTTTCCCCCTGATGTGCTTACATATACCCTTCTCACTCTTTATTCATAGTCGGCCTAAAAAGTCGGCCTTTTACAGAAACATCTTACGAGAGAGGACCTCCCCACCCATCCGTCCTCTCCTCTCTGTCTCGCTCTCTCATACACACACACACACACACACACACACACACACACACACACACACACACACTGCTCACGCACTCTGCTTGTTCTGTCTGGCTGCGGTCACAGGCACATGCAAAAGCCCCTTCTTCCTGTCAGCTAAACCTTGTGCTTTCTGTCCTGCCCATGATAATGATAGAGTGCCCAACTCAGGAAGTCACATACGTCTTCATGTCTCTATAAGCATGAAGAGGTGAATACTATGATGGGCTGTTTTACTCCGACACTTGCAGGAAAATGAAGGCTGTTACTCTTTATGAACTTGTTAAGCTTGTTTCCTATATAATATAAATCACCCTATTTATTCAGGTGTACTCATTCATATCCAAAAAAAATATATGATAGTTTACTTTTAAAAGGAGTCTTTCGGGGGTCTTTGTGAGGTTTACCATCAGAATTCAACACAATCTGATTTATTATTTGTGTATCAGTCACTTCAGTTTCTTCTCTGACAGATGTTGTCCACCTACCCCCTAGGACAATGCTAACACCGAAAGCCATGCTAATCTGACCCTCATT
Source organism: Alosa pseudoharengus (assembly GCF_046254945.1). Classification (NCBI taxonomy): domain Eukaryota; kingdom Metazoa; phylum Chordata; class Actinopteri; order Clupeiformes; family Clupeidae; genus Alosa; species Alosa pseudoharengus. The sequence goes on along the minus strand of NW_027468870.1, from coordinate 19,767,061 downwards.
GCCTCTCGATCCTGCTCCCATCTGTTCCGTTACCCCCCCCCCCCCCCCCCAGGTGGTGAGCCAGCGGTTTCCTCAGAACAGTATTGGGGCAGTGGGCAGTGCCATGTTCCTGCGCTTCATCAACCCTGCCATCGTGTCACCCTACGAGGCGGGCATCCTGGACAAGAAGCCCCCGCCCAGGATCGAGAGAGGTCTGAAACTCATGTCCAAGGTGAGCGAGAGACGTTCTTCAACTCGCCACATTCCTCTCTGTCTGATTGTCCTTCTGTCTGTCTGAAGACATCATACGGATTGTATGTTTAGTATACGAAGAAGTCATATCGCCTGTATGTTTAGTATATGAAGAAGTCATATAGACAGTATGTTCAGTATATGTTGACATCATATTTGAAATGTTATCTTCTGTACCTTCCCACAGATTCTGCAGAGTATTGCCAACCATGTGCTGTTCACCAAGGAGGAACATATGAGGCCGTTTAACGACTTTGTGAAAAGCAATTTCGATGCAGCTAGAAAGTAAGTCCAGTCCCCCGCGGGCGTACATCCTTATTAATATGACACTGCCAAGGCCTTTTCTTTGGAATTCTGCCTTTGACCAATCAGTAGCGTAGTTAATGTAAACTCTCACGGTCAGTTTCCCGTATATGGATTAAGCCTAGGCCTGTACCAAAAGCTTTTTTTTTCAATGGAGATTTAAGTGTTCCTTTAGTCAAAGATGTTGCCCTTAATGTGCAACAGATTCATCACAGCTCTTTTGTTTTTGCCACAAGACATTGATTATGGTAGGATTATGTGGATTTTGTAAATAAAATTGTATTGAAAATGGACTATAATTGAGTTGACTTGTCGTGTGTTTGCATAGGTTTTTCTTGGACATTGCCTCTGACTGCCCAGCCAGCGACTCGGTCAACCACAGCCTGTCCTTCATCAGTGATGGCAACGTTCTGGCTCTGCACCGTCTGCTGTGGAACAACCAAGAGAAGATCGGCCAGTACCTCTCCAGCAACAGGTCAGACCGCAGTCCTCTAACAGGTCCTCTTCCTGTTCTGGGACAGTTACATTCAGAAAGTATTCAGTCCCCTTTACTTTTTTTTACATTTTGTTGCTGCCTTGTGCTAAAATAGTTTAAAGCCATCCCTTCCCCCCTCATCAATCTGCTCTCAGTACTCCATAATGGCTAATAAGTGAAAACAGGATTTTAGACATTTTTGTTGAGGGGGAAAAAAAGGTAAAAATTAAAATATCACATTGATAATTGTAGTATTATGATTTTCCATGCTAACATTTCCTTGTTTTTTGCACAAATATCCTCAGTATGACTAGTTTATATTATATGACATTAAAGGAGAATTCCGGCTATTTTTCATATAGATCTCTGTGTGCCCCATGTTCATGCCCCCAACATGTAGCACTGTAGCTACCTGGCAGCTCTAGTTGTTGGCTGCAACAACTCCAGCTAGGTAGAACTGATTGTTTTAGTTTTTTTTTTGTTGTACCAACAGTACTCAGTGACCTCGAGAAAAAGAGATATGTGAAAAATTGCCAGAATTCTCCTATAAGCATATGTATAAACATATTATCACTAAATGCAACAATTTCAAGTGACCATTTTGCAAACTCCTCCCAACAGGGACCATAAGGCCGTGGGCAGGAGGCCGTTTGATAAGATGGCCACCCTGCTGGCGTACCTGGGGCCCCCAGAACACAAGCCAGTGGCGGACACACACTGGTCCAGCATGAACCTCACCAGCTCCAAGTTTGAGGAGTTCATGACCAGGTAAAGCTGGCGCCAGGTGGCCTGTGTGGAAGTGTGATGGTGTGATGTTTACATTGGGTCAGGGAGAGCTCTAAGATGTCCGTATGTCCCCTCTCTCTCCCTCCCTCTCTCTCTTTTTTCTCCCTCCTCTCTCTCTCTCTCTCCCTCCGTCTCTCTCTCTCTCTCTCTCATCAGGCATCAGGTCCATGAGAAAGAGGAGTTCAAAGCGCTCAAGACCCTCAACATTTTCTACCAGGCCGGTACCTCTAAGAATGGCAACCCTGTCTTCTATTACATAACACGGAGGTAAGAAAAAGTTTACCTGAGTCAATACCAGCATTGTGCTGAATTCCAACTGGTCTAGAGCCAGTTCTTCTATTATGTAACTTGGAACTATGGAAAAGTTTACTTGAGTTCATACGAGTATAAAAGTGAATTGAGTGATTGTGAATAGGCAGTTTGTTGTTATTTGCTCTGTTGGACTGGTACTTTGCTGGTGTAGTGTAGTGTAGTGTATGTTGTCATTGAAGGTGCAGGAGAATGAGGACTTTAGACTTGGTGATGAGCAGATGACAGCGGAAGCACAGCGCCATCTTGTGGTTATGGACAGCCATTTTTGTCTTGGGACTGAATTTTGTTAATATTTGAGCACTGTGAAGTGCAAACATGAAATGGAGTCCTCAATCATAGACTATGATTACAAAATGAAAAAAAAACACTTGAAAACACACAAATGTTCCACACTTGTTCCTCTATGCTGTTTTTGTTCAACTTCTATACTAAAAGCATGAGCTGTTGTAAGGGTACCAGTACAAGTTTGAGCTGTATGTCCGGTTAGGCATTCATTTCAGACTTGGTTGTGCTCTGGAGTTGTCTTTTTATTTATTTCAAAGTAATGACATCATTCATTTCATTGTACAAGCTTCAATGCCTCAACCATTTTGAAATCAGAAACTCAATGTCAACATTCACAAGAATATGAAATCGTTTAATTACACAGTCAGTCATGTACCTGTAAAGAATCTCACACGTAGTTATGTAAACCACATACATTAGTTACTTGAACAGGGCATTTAGTGTTTTTAGTCCGATATTCACTGTTTTCCCACAGACGCAGTTCTGTCTTTGAACTGATGTCTTCTCTGTATTCACTGTAAACAAAACTCATTGTCCGCATCGTCTCCGATATCGTAAGTCTCTCGAGACCGTGTTAGAGAGGTAGTAGTCGTCTTAATCTATTCTCAATGCGTAATAACCGACTTGATCTGCCGCTTCATGTCTCCAGGAACTGTACTTGTTTAATGTCACCGCAGCAGGTGGAAACTCCTAAGGCCACCGCACATCGCCGCCACTTTCGATGTTCAGTTTCTTTATTGTTTTCAATACATCACACACCCACACCATCCACTGAACTCTTTCAATGCCTCACACACACACACACACACACACCATCCACTGAACTCTTTGCTCTTTACATCACACACACACACACACACACACACTATCCACCAAACTCTTTCCTCTTTACATCACATACACACACCATCCGCCAAACTCCCCGCCGCTGTGTTTCTGATGTTCAAAGTCCCATTGCAAACCCAAGTAGGAGTGAAACCATAGCGGTCAGTGTGCTGGACAACGAGGCTTCTGGGCTGTGGCCACTGTTTGGGACTTTTCCCTGGTTGCCTTTCTTGACGCTGCGCGTTCGGAGTGTGGTGGTCTTCCGCGTGCTGGTGGTGAGGGCGGCCTCCGTGGAGTCGTAGTCGCTGGCAGTGAAGTACCTCTGCGTGGTGTAGGCCTCGTCCGGCGTTGAGAGGCCAGAGGGCGGCGAGGTCACCAAGAACCCACCGGGCGGCCAGCGGCTCTGGTAGTCTGCCGTGCTGCCGAGCGTCTCCCGTGGCCGGTGCATGTCCAGCAGGGCCGACTCTGGCCAGTAACCGGCGGTGACGGCTCGCATGGGCGGGGCGGGGTAGCGGTTGCGATGGCGGCGGCGTCCGAGGTCGTTGTCGGCGTGCGGGGGGCTGCCGTCGGCGTCCATGCCGGGCGTGTGCGGAGCCGGCGTGTAAGAGGCGTAGTGCCAGCCGCGGGTGGTGGCCAGGTGCGTCTCGCCGCAGGTGTGCCAGGTGTGGCACGGACAGCCCAGCACGCTGGCGTGCGTCCGGCGCAGCCACGACAGCAGGTAGCTGATGTTCCGCTGCTCGTCGCACGCCCATGGGTTGTCGCCCAGCGTGATGAGCCGCAGCGCCGCAAGCCGCTCCAGCGCGCCCTCGCTGACCGCCGAGAAGCGGTTGGCGTGCAGGTAGAGCCGCTGCAGCCGGCCCAGCTGGTCCAGCGAGCCGGGCAGCACCTGCACCAGCGTGTTGTGCGACAGGTCCACCGTCTCCACGTGCCGCGGGATGTTGGTGGGCACCGTCCAGAAGCGGTTGCGGCTCAGGTCGAGCGTGCGAAGAGAGGGCAGCGTGTTGTTGATGAACACCACGCGCTCCAGCTTGTTGGCCGACAGGTCCAGCAGCCGCAGGTTCCAGTGGTACGCCGTGTCGTTCTTGTCCAGCAGGCGGAGGCGGTTCCCGGACGCCCACAGCTCCCAGAGGGAACGGGGCAGCTCGGCGGGCAGTCGGCTCAGGCGGTTGTGCGACACGTCCAGGGAGCGCAGGTGGCTGAAGGGGCTGAGCGCACGGTCCAGGTCGGTCAGTCGGTTGTGCGAGAGGTTGAGGGCGTGCACGTTGTGCTGCAGGCCGCTGGGCAGGAGGCGCAGGCCGCGCCAGGAGCAGTCCACCTCGCGGTGGCTCTCGCTGCACGCGCACGGCGGCGGACACAGAGCCAGCGTCCGCCAGGGTATCGCGGGCAGCAGCAGCAGCAGCAGCACGGTGACGAAGAAGGCCCAGGGTGGCACCATCAGGACACACCTGCAGACCAAACAAAACAGGCTGGTTACGACGACGGGCATCAAGCTGTGCCAACTGAGTCCTTCTGAAAGGAGAAGATAATATCCCAGACAATGTAAGCATGAACATTCAGGACACACCTGCATTTGAAATAGAGCACAGGAAACACAGGAGCAAAATCAGGTTGAAAAAAGCCCTGTTCACTGCAGTAAAATCAATTTGCTTCCAAGTTCTGGTTTCCGTGTTTTGATGATTCGAGCTGAATCTACTGACATTGCACAAGCTGCCTCACTCCCACGTGTGCTTCTCCTGGATAGAAAATGCTAAACTAGCCTGCGGTCATTTGAGAGTTAAACGTTGATGTTGCACAGCCTGTGAGCCCCAATAGTGTTATATACCCCGTGTGTGTGTTGGTCTCTCAGTGGAATCGTGCACAAATAGTTAGAACGAACGCGGAAACTCCCACCCTCTACGCTAGCGTCCACCCGACCTCTGACCCCCCTGTGCAGTAGGGCATGGCACAGATAACGACATTAGCGTCCTGACTGCGCTGGACAGTGGAGTTACACAGCACACCTGCCCCACCTGCGCGACTGTATCGAGCGTGTCCCTAGCCTTAATCGTGCAGTCCGATCTGACAAGGGTTGCGGCAGAGCACTGCAGACACCTTCCTTCAGGCATGCGAATGCACAGATGACGGAGAGGAGAAGAGAGGAGAAGAGAGGAGAGGAGAGGAGAAGAGAGGAGAAGAGAGGAGAAGAGAGGAGAAGAGAGGAGAAGAGAGGAGAGGAGAAGAGACGAGAGGAGAGAGCATATGAGTACGCACAGGAGCAACATTAGACGTGTGTCCATCGATTCCCCCCCCCCCCCCCTACCCCCCGCCCATTAGGGTTATTTAAAAATGTGCCAGATAATTGCTTTCAAGCCCGGCGTCCCCACGGTCCCCTCGTAGTGCCTGGAGCGGACATGATCCATCAAGGAGAGTCAGCTATTGATTTCAGTGTCTCCGTCATGGTAGTATTGCACTCCTAGATGCTAAATGGAAGTGATGATGAATGGAAGCTATGTGGATCGGCTGAAGCACACAGATGCAGCATCTCGAATCTGGAATGTGACTTTGGTTTGTGCTCGTGCTCGTGTGTGTGTGTGTGTGTGTGGTAAAGCGAGTATGCATTCTGTGTTAAGTTTAGACTGCAGTGTTTCCTGTAGGTGGTCAGTGGTCTAATATGTGTTGCGTGAGAGGTTTCTGGAAAGCAAGTTCCGTGGAACACAGCGTTGACGAGTGTGTGTGTGTATGCTCATGCTTTCGTGTGTGTGACGAGCCCATGCCTCACCTCTCCTCTGCTCTCCTTTTAGCTTGTTCGGTCATTGGTTCTTTCTCATCTTTCTTTCTCTCTTTCCTTTGTTTGCTGGTTACTCACCTTCCTTTGGTCACCATTTCACATCATTTCCTCCTGTCCTCTCTCGTTCTCTCCTTCTCCTCTCCTCTTCTTTCTCCCTCCCTCCCTCTCTCTCTCGCTCTATCTCTCTCTCTCGCTCCTTCTCTCTCTTCTTTGGCCTCTTGTCTTTGTCGTTTGAAGTGGACGGCTGATGAGTGAAGTGTGGCCAGTTTATCCTCTTCCTCTCCACTCCTCTTCTCTTCTCTCCTCTCCTCCTCTCCTCCTCTCGTCTGTCGGAGTCGTGCCCGTTCCTGTGTGCTGGTGCAGATAGTCCCAAATGAAGCCTGGAATCTCACCTCCCCACTGCAGCAGTCTCTCACACACACTGCTTAGTTCACTCCGATCGCGCCGGTGCGGAGTGTGTGTGTGTGTGTGAGAGAGAGAAACAGAGAGAGGGCGGGGGGGGGGAGGAGGGTTGGGGCGGAAGTGGAGATAAATGCAGAGCAGAGGAGAGGAGTCCCTCTGCAACTCACGATGGGCACGTGGAATTGCTGACTGCAGTGTTTTATTGTTTCCCCCACAGTCACACACACACACATAATCCTATACTTTTTCTCTTTCCAATTTCTGCCTGTTATTGCTTCTACGACTGCCTGCGGGATTTCAGCACTTAATATAGTAGGAGTCCACTCTGGCCCAACTCTAACCCTACCCAGGGCATGCCAGATCATGGCGGTATTACCGCAAAAATCATTTTGCCCTTCTTAGATCGTTAGAGCGCTTTCTGCTGTTTTTGTTTGCACACTCACGTGGGTTGTGAGCATACATACAGTATTGGGGAGCTCCAGACATTCTGCAGTGTTTTGATACTTCTCTAGTTGTGAATCTGTGTTGTGAATTGTATGTTTCAATGATTATCCCCACGTTCCACTGTCAGGTTTAAAGCCCAGTGCGTGCCTGGTGTTGTTGCCAGGCAGGTGAATGGATGCTGTTGCCAGGGGGGATGCCAACAAAAGGGCACTAGCCGGTGCGGAAGTGGAGTGTCCGAGCTAATTCTCCCTCACTCTTATTCTCTGCTCTGCTGCGCGAGTGAAAAGAGACATTCTTTAAGAGGCGCACGATGCTGCTCAGCACCGCCATGGCTGCTGACTGCTAATGCGCCAGGCCCGTACCGTGTGTGTGTGTGTGTGTGTGTGTGTGTGTGTGTGTGTGTGTGTGTGTGTGTGTGTGTGTGTGTGTGTGTGTGTGTGTGTGTGTGTGTGTGTGTGTGTGTGTGTGTGTGTGTGTGTGTGTGTGTGTGTGTTTGAAAGGGATCTCATTACAGTTGTCAGTGGTAGTAAACACACTAAAGCAAACATATACATTATAATCTCTCACACACTCATGCCTACACACACACACACTCACACAACTGGCTACAGTAGTGTAGAGAAATGCACGCTCTGAGTACATGGATAAACAGATCTGCTAATAATATACAGGTGTACACTATACACACGGTGCACTTTACACACAGCTGGTGTGTCAGTCTGTGTGTTTGTACAGTAAGTGTCCAAACAAAAGCACAGGCAAGCTCAAATAAAGCACACATTTGCCCTCCTAGGTTTTTTATGTGAACACACAGTGTTTTATGCAAGTTAAAAGAAACAAATCCATATTAACTGCCCCCGTGTATTAACCTCTTTGCACTACCCTGACTTAATCTTTCATTGCACAATACCTTTCATTACAGACACCAGAAGCAAAATCTGGCAAAAAGAGGAAGCAAATCTAAAGGAGAAGTGGCAATTAGATCAGGCCATGAAAAGTGAACTGTACCTCTGACAGGAAGACAAGCGCCTATTTACAGATGTGAAGTAATCCATCAATTATTCAGAGACTGTAGCTGTAGTCTTGATGACAGGATGGATTCGAATGTGCTTTACATTTCAGTTTATTTTTTACTATGAGCTGGAATGTATGTATTCATGTAGACAGGGCGCTTTCCACTTAAAGGACCATATATCACGATCTTGTAAAATTGCTGTTTCACTCTGCTTGGATCATCTCTATTGTTCATAATGGTGTAGGCACTATGTACGGCATTTCTTTTTCAGAAATTCAGAAAAATGAGATTTGAAATTGAAAAAAAAAGATACATTTTGTATTAAAACAAGACTTTGTGTGAAATTGCATCACTTTCAAGACTAATTACACTATACTAAGATATGCCCATAAATATAGACTACTTTTGTGAGAGTTGACTTTGGCTTCAGTACATAACCCCCCTGAAATATCACTCTACCTACGTCAACAGCCTTTCATTTGTAGATAAATTAGCTTTGGACTTTTTCCACTCGTACCCGTCTGCAGCCTTAGGGGGAAAGAAGTGGCTTACAGACTCGCCCAATTAAACGCCAACAGGCTCTAGGGCAGAATTTGCAGCAGATCGAGGTGCTGTCAGTCAGTCTATTAAATGGACGTGTGGACATGACCATGCAAATGGACATGCAGAATTTACACACACCAAGGCATTATCAGTCAGTCTGTCTTTAAAATGGATGTGTGGAGGCTCTGGTGGCATCCGTAATTGAATCTTTTTTCCTAATTGCCTGTTTAAATATCTGGTATCTACCACAGGTGTGAGGTCTGGATGCAGGCATGTTCTAAGTCTTTATATTAATTTTAGTCTGTCTTCTCTAGCCAGGGATATGGAAGTATTTTTATTTATTTTTTATTTAGATTTATTTCTCTGCAAACAAAAGTTTATTCTAGAAAATATGATGTAATTACATACGGTAATTGTACATGATTGTATACTACATTCATCAGGCTTTTTCACATTACTAGTACTTAAATAAACCTGAATTAAAGTACGCAATTAAAATACGCAATGCCAACATTACATTATTGAAATTAAAAAAAATATTCACAAATAAGTGCCATCTTAACCAGACATATGTAGGAAATCAAGTAGAGCTCTTGACGTATGATAATAAAGAAAAATCCATCCAGAATTCAGGGCCAGCGTGTTGGCTCAGTAACACTGCAGAGCATCGTAACTCAGGTCCACATCAGGTCCACATCAGCCCACATCAGTCTTTAAGCTTCAGTGGCGCTCTTCTCCACAGCTGTGGCCGCCTTTGTGTTGCTTTTCTTTTCATCTGTCTCGTCAGTCTCGTCCTTGGCCTTGTTGTCGGCGGCGACAGCGGCGGTGCCAGCGGCGGCAGTGCTCTTGGTGGCCTCCTTGACGCTGCTCTCAGGTTGTTCGGCCTTGTTGGCGGCGGTGACCTTGTTGGCTGTACTCTCGTTTGCGTCGGAATTGTCAGGCGCAGCTGTCTTGTCCACGGAGCTTTGGGCACTACCAGCGCTGGCCGTCTCCTCCTCCTTCTCCTTCGATTGGTTGTTCTCTGCCGCGTCTCTGGCCGCCCCCTCGTCGTTGAACACCTCTGACATCATGATGGAGGACTCGTTGGGCTCGTCGGCCTTCGTCCTGCCGTTTTCCGCGCTGGTCTTGACGTGGCAGATCTCGTAGTCGTGGTAGTGCCTTTGGATGTGGCACAGTTTGCAAGCCAGCGTCATGGTGGTGATCAGCAGGATCACACAGCCTAAAGTCAGACCCCCGAAAACGAGTAAACCAATTTTATCCTCTCCTTTTGTTATGCCCTGTAAGCAGTCACACGGGCAGGCTGTGGTGGTGGTGGTGGTGGTGGTGGTGGCGGTGGTGGTGGGTAATGCAGATGTTCTAACTTTTGTGATGGTTGGTTTTTTGGGGGTTATTGTTAAGTCAGATACTACTACTGCAAAGTCTGTAGATTTGGGATATACTGTAGAACTAGGCTCGCGGTTTTGTTGTTCGGTTGGGTTAGGTTTGGTTTGATTTGACGAAGCCTCAGGAAAAAGGTCTTTTGAAGTATCGTTGCTAATTGCGTCCACATCCATTGGCCCCATGAAGGTGGCTATCAGAAGGGCGGACCACAGCAGTGAGGTAGTCATGATTTCTTGGAAAATCTGATTGAAAAAAATAATAATTGTTAGTGTTGGGATAATTACCCAAATTAATATCATCAAAGGCGTTTCGGCAATTTTTAACACTAAATACCACAACAACTAAACATAAATACCATAGAGTTTACTAAATAATCATTGAATAAATCAGATGAAATATGTGTCGATGCCAAACATAGGTTTCTATTCAGTGGTAAAATTAAGACCAGTTAAGTTGAGAAGATTGATGGCATTGGCATCTTTGCACAGTAAATGACTATTACACAACCTTTGAAAATGTTTTATCTTTTATTTACTTATTTTACTTTCTTTATTTATTTACTAAGTGTTGTTCATTCATCGTCATGGAAAAATGTATATATATAAAATATAAAAAAACACTTTAAAAGGGTTTCATTTTAATGAGCTCTCCTAACATTACTTTTTTACATTTTTACATCTCAGTCAAACGTGACGGAACTTGATTGCTTGACCAGGTCATAGATTACTGTGCACAAGTGCTACAGGCACCACTCTCAAATAATCTAATTTGATGGCTGACTATAAATATATGGAGTACAGTAAAAGTAGCCTAGTAGCCTGGTTACCTGATTCAGAAGATGTACGCTCTTTTGGTTGCAGTGCCGTGTTAAAGGTGAGCTCTCAGACACAGATCGATCTCTAACCCTCAGTTACAATTGTAGCCTGTGACTGACAGAGGAAGTGTTGCCTGCACAAAAGAAGTCCGCAATAAAGATGTTTGTTCTCTCTCTCTCTCTCTCTCTCTCTCTCTTTTTAGCTCTGGTGACTTGTTTCCTGTTCTTCTCTCAGTTCTGCTCTGGTCTTTTTTGTGTGGATATTTTTATTCCCCTGCTCTATGCCGCTCGTCACGCACATCAGTGTGATCACACTGCGAGTTGCTTTCTTCACTCGTAGGACGTAGGAGTAGAACGATGGTGTACATATGCATTTGTCCGACTTTTATAGTCAACCTTTTTGTCCTTACAGCTTGTATAGAACTCACCTTAGCTATAGAAACAGAATATATGCACCACATGTTCACGTGGCGACTGTTCAGTATGTTGACATCTTCCATTACCTCCTGGACAGTGGTGTAGTGGTAAAATGGGTGGTTAAACTATGAATTCTGTGATCATGGTAAGGTGGACTGCGCCATGCGGTATAGGATTTTTAAAAAAAGGCGGCGCATGTTTGATGATGGTGGAGGTTATTGTCCAATGTTTATAACAATACCAGTGGTATTAAATGGTTCCTAGAGTGTTGATGAGTGTACAAATTGTGAATGTGGATAATACAGTGTGATTTTTTTTTATGTTAAAAGTCGCAATAACTCTTTAGAGAGGTGGATGAACTCTAATAAGAGGTGGATACACTCTATTTCTGAAATTTAAGTGGTGGATAAACTGTGTTTACTTGCGTTTAGCCTCCACTACAACCCTGCTCCTAGAGGTGCACTAAAGTCACCTTTGCAGTGTGCTCCCCAATCGGGGGGTCACAGTGTGAATTGATTGTTGTATGTTGTAAGAGGAAATATAGGAAGGTCAGTGCCACCCACTAGTAAGAATTAGTGTAAACTCATGTATCAGTCCTATGATGGAAAATTGATGCGAAATGAACTGCAGGTTGGTGCCCTTTTCTGCTGGTTTCCTATTAAGGTCTTGTAAGACTGTTTCCTTTTGTGAAATGTCATGTTGAAGACTTTATAGTAGCCTTAATTTAGATCTGCATCATCTCATTTCCTCTTTCCATGCGCACAGACAGCAGTCTGAGTCTCAGCTCACATCACCCCACTCTGCTCATGTTTCGGTCCTCAGACCTTCATCAGTGCAAAGATGCACTTTCACACTGATGAAGGTCTGAGGACCGAAACCGAAACGTGCATCACCTCACTTGGTAGCACCTTGGCTTGATTGATTAAACACTTTGTTTATTTATTTTTTTGTCAACGGCAAATAATAGTGTGTGAGTTTCATCTTCAGCAGATTACCACTCCCATTCATGTTAATGACTGATGCCAACATTGGTATCTTCAGCCCAGAAAGTTCAAAAACGGCCGCCAACATATCATTTTATGGTGTTCAGTATTGCACTAGAATTGACCGATGACTCGACCGATGACAGTTCGTAAGCTAAATTAAAGAGCTATGTTGTGCATTTTTCATTTTCATTTTCAGTCTGGTCCTCTTCTATTGCACCCCTCCTCCTCACCTTGACCATGACCTTATGACCTTTGCTGTTGCACAGGTTTAAGACGGGCCAGATTAACGGCGACCTGCTCATCTACCACGTGCTGCTCACGCTGAAGCCTTACTACGCCAAACCCTACGAGATCGTAGTGGACCTGACCCACGCCGGACCCAGCAACCGCTTCAAGACGGACTTCCTGTCCAAGTGGTTTGTGGTGTTCCCGGGCTTCGCCTACGAGAACGTGGCCGCCATCTACATCTACAACTGCAACACGTGGGTGCGCGAGTACACCAAGTACCACGAGCGACTGCTGACCGGTCTAAAGGGCAGCAAGAAGCTGCTCTTCATCGACTCGCCGGCGCGCCTCGCGGAGCACGTGGAGCCCGACCAGCAGAAGCTCCCCGCCGCCACGCTAGCTCTCGAGGAGGACCTCAAGGTCTTCCACAACGCCCTCAAGCTGGCTCACAAGGACACCAAGGTCTCCATCAAGGTATGATGTAAAAGCTGTCAACGAGTTAATAATAATAATAATAATAATAATAATAATAATAATATTTTTTTACTTGTATTGTATCTTTATCAAACCCAAGGTCGCATTACAATGGAGCAAATATGACAGCAGTGTTGACTGTAGTTGTGTGTTAATGACCTGCATTGTTTTACTGCTGTTGTGTTTCATGACTGGCTTCTTTTGCGTGACACAACTTACTGACTTATGCAGCATTTGGGGGTTTAGTATTGTTACTCATAGAGATTTCAACCAATAGAAAGCATGACCTGGGCTCAGATCAACCAATAGAAAGCATGACCTGGGCTCAGATCAACCAATAGAAAGCATGACCTGGGCTCAGATCGATCATAAAATTATAGCTGTTCCCCTGTCTCTGTTCAGGTGGGCTCCAATGCAGTCCAGGTGACGTCGGCAGAGCGCACACGCGTTCTGGGCCAGTCGGTCTTCCTGAACGACATCTACTACGCCTCGGAGATCGAGGAGATCTGCCTGGTGGACGAGAACCAGTTCACGCTGACCATCGCCAACCAGGGCACGCCGCTCACCTTCATGCACCATGAGTGCGAGGCCATCGTCCACTCCATCATCCACATCCGAACACGCTGGGAGCTCTCGCAGCCAGACTCCATTCCGCAGCACACCAAGATCCGGCCCAAGGACGTGCCAGGGACGCTGCTCAACATCGCCCTGCTCAACCTGGGCAGCTCTGACCCCAGCCTCAGGTAAGCACCAGCCTCTGGCAGACCCCAGCCTCAGGTAAGCACCAGCCTCAATTAGCCTCAGGTAAGCCCCAGCCTCAGGTAGCCTCAGATAGCCTCAGGTAAGCGCCATCCTCAGGTAGGCCCCAACATCAGATATCCTCAGGTGAGTACCAGCCTCAGATAGCATCAGATAGGCCCCATCATCAGTTATCCTCAGGTAAGCGCCATCCTTAGGTAGCCTCAGGTAAGCACCAGCCTTAGGTAGCCTCAGGTAGCATAAGTGCTTGCAAAAGAATTAAAATACCATAACCTGCTCAGAACATCCAACTCTTCTCTCTAAAACAGCCATTCAGTTTCAAATTATTGCACTTTTTGCACTTTCCTAGTTGAAAGGGAAAGTTGTTCTCATGTTATGAATCAGAAAATCTGGTCAGGAGTGTGATTAGTAATTCTGATTATGATTATGAGCACTTCCTTTTCAGTAGTTCAGACATTACCACCATTTTGACCTCGGTTTCACACCTGTGTTGGTCTGAACAGGTCTGCTGCGTATAACCTGCTCTGTGCCCTGACCTGCACGTTTAACCTGAAGATCGAGGGGCAGCTGCTGGAGACGTCTGGCCTGTGCATCCCGGCCAACAACACGCTATTCATCGTGTCCATCAGCAAGACCCTGGCGGCCAACGAGCCCCACCTCACCCTGGAGTTCTTGGAAGAGTGCATCTCCGGCTTTAGCAAGTCAAGTTAGTATTGTAACTGTCTCACTAACACAGGAAGTAGTATAGTCCAATCAGTACTACCGCCACCTCACTAAGTGCAGGAAGTAGTATAGTCCAGTCAGTACCACAAGTCACTTAATACAGGAAGTAGTATATTCCAGTCAGTACTGCAACTATCTCACTTACACAGGAAGTAGTATAGTGTAGTCTGTACTGCTGCCATATCACTAAAAACAGAGGGCTTAAAATGTCCAGTACAGTCATTAAATTAACAATCTGAAATATTCGGTCAGTACCACTGTCATCTCACTACTACAAGAAGTAGTATTATTCAGTCTTATTATTGCCGAGTCTCCAATAAACGCAGGTAAAGCAAGGTCATTAAAGAGAAACTATGCAGTTTTGGCAATTTCTTCGCTTCGCTTTTTGCTCACAGATTTCTCTGCAGAGCTCCCCCTACAGCTTCAGAGTATATATTTTACAACCCTCCTCAATCTGTCAGTCTGCCGTTTCCTCTTTCCCTGTTCCTCCTACAACAGTTTACTCACTTTCGGCTTCTTTTCGCTGGCTCTGACATGACAAATGTCTGAGAAACTCCATCTCTACCTTGTTCTAGCCGGCGCCTGGCGTGTATGTGTGTAGTGCAGTAAAACAATTTGTTACATCGCAAGGTGTTACGGCCGGCTCGTTTACTGACCGCAACATAAAGGGAAACGGACAACAAAGTTCCAATTTATAATTTATTAAGATTAAGCAACAATAGTAATACCAAACATGATGTGTCTAGGGGGAAGATGAGTGTTGGCGTGCGTGTTTGTATTAATGCAATGTCAGCATCAGTATGTAAGATGAATAAATGGTAGACAAAAGAAGACAGAAAGATTAGAGAGAGAGGAGAGAAAGAGTAAAGTGCCAGTGCAGAGAGAAAGTCAAAATGGTGCCTGCAAGAGAGAAGAAAAGTGCCTGAAGGGGAGGAGAGGAGAACTCCTTATATAACCACACCCTGATGCAGGTGTACACAATCCCTAATTGACATAATCAGGCCCTACCTGCCCGTGCACTGACCAGGAGAGGCCTGAAGGGGCACAGGGGGTCGTAACACCTCCCTCCCTAAAAAGAGGTTTGCCATAGGAAAACCTCAGCTACCAGTATGGAAACAAAAAAACTACAGAAGACCTCCTGTGGTCCATTCTTAATCCCGACCCTCTAAACTCACCATCCTGGGCCCTTAGACAGCGAGAGAAGAGAGACAGAAAACACAGTGGCTAAGACTAAAGAAAACATAATTACAAACCCAATGCAATTTATAAACCCCACTCAACATGGAAGATAAACCTTGAAATCAAAAGTAGAACAATCTGAATCATGAACATTAGTTCATTGCAGGGTGAGCGATCACACATACTTTCAAGCATTTTACTAAGAATGACCAAATGGTCATGCATGCGACGTCTCGACACACAAGACCTGTCCTGTCCCCAAGTAGGTTCAATAGATGGACACAAACACAAACCAATTCCCTCACTCAGATCACTACATTCCCACAAATTGAAAATGCAAAGGTGATTACTGGGTGGTACCGACCCACTATCACCACAATGCTGGGCCAAGGAGGAAAAAGGCACATTAGGGAAGAGTGATGGGAATGGCTTCACTAAAGGATCAAACTCAGACACAATACAGCTAAAGTCACTGGTGCCCTCAGTGCAAGTGACACTAACTGGAATTTCCGTAATTTCAAAAAAAGGTTTCTGTTACACTAGTCGCACAAGCAACCTTTTCAACACACCCCACAAAATCAGATACACTCACTGTGACACTATTCACCTGGCCCGCAGGTGAATCCAACAAATCATCTACTTGAGTCACAGCAGCAGTAATGATGTTATCCAAATGCCCAAAATCAGAGTTCTCACAAGGGGTCAACTTTTCTGCGATAGAGTCTACACAACCGAAAGCATCCCCTTGGGGTCTCTGCACACTTTCAATCTCTGGTTGCAACTCAGTCACTGCTGGTGGCGACACCATGGCAGTACTTCCCCACACATTACATCCAGCTAAATCATTTCCCAGTAGTAGGGACACCCCTGGCACTGGAAGAGATGGGCACACACCAATAACCACACTACCAGTGACTATCTTGGAGGTCAGTTGAATGTGGTGAAGCGGCAGTTTAGCAAAACTCTCAAACCCTTTTACCAAAACATGTCCCGTCACCGTCTGATCAGATAGGGGTAGAACACCCTCCAACAACAGAGACTGAGCAGCCCCTGTGTCCCTGAGGATGCGGACAGACACCCCATCTTTCTGACCCAGCAGCGACACAACTCCCTCTGAAATAAAAGGTTCATACACAGAATGACTGCTATCAACAATACTATGAGATGGCCCAATAGCAAGAGGTGTTACCACGCCAAGAGACTTGGGCCTTCTTCCTTTCTTTTGAAGGACCAAACAGTCTGCGACTTTGTGGCCAGGTTTCCTACAGTAAAAACACACAACCTCACTCTTAGCAGGGGATTGACAGCGACTACCTGGAGGAGATGACCTTGAGGAGCTCGAATCCTGAGACCCACGCCTCAATCTGCCCCCAGGCATAGTCTTTAACCTACCCTGGTTGTTACGCCATTGCGGATTGCAAGTCTGCCTATGGGTAAGGGTGTATTCATCGGCTAGAACCGCAGCATCCTCCAATTTCTGGACATGCCGTTCATTTAGGTACACTGCCACAGATTCAGGGAGGCAACTTTTAAAATCTTCTAATAGAAGCAGTTGTTTAAGATCTTCCCTAGTTTCTGCCTTTTGAGCAGCACACCATCGATCAAACATACCCTCTTTCTCCCTGGCAAACTCTACAAAGGTCTGCTGGTCCAGCTTCGTACAGCTCCTGAAGCGTTGCCGATACACTTCAGGGACCAGCTCATAAGCCCGCAAGATTGTGGCTTTGACCACGTCATATTGGCTACCCTGTTCGAGGCTAAGTGCTGTATACACCTCTTGGGCCTTCCCAGTTAAAACACACTGCAACAGCAGCGGCCACACTTCTTTGGGCCACTTCAGTGTAATGGCTACCCTCTCAAAATGTGCAAAATACTTGTCCACGTGCTTCTCAGAAAAGGGTGGCACTAGCCGGATGTTTCGGCCTACATCAAAACCAGGCTGTATTGGAACTAAGGGAGTGGGCGCAGGGACAGAAGGAGAGCTAGGTGAAGAACCATCCCCTTGAGCAGCCAATTCAATTTCAAGCTTTTTAAGAGTGAACGCGTGTTCTTCACGTTCGCGAGCAAGTTCGTGTTCACGAATCTCACGCTCACGCTGGTGTTCCCGCTCACGTTCCTCTAGCTCTATCCGTTTCAACTCTACTTGTTGCTCAAGCCGGCGGAGTTCAATTTCCTTTTCCATCTCCTTTTCCCTTAATCTAGCATCATGCTCAGCCCTCAGCTTCTCTAGGTCGAACAGCAAAGGTTTATCTGGTGAAGCTGTACCTTCCCCAAGTACACCTTTCTGAGTCAGTTGGTTCTTAACAGCAATAAATAATGTCTCCTTTAGCTTCTTTTCATGAGCAGTTATAATCAACTCATAATGTTCTGCCACTTGCCAAAGTTGCTCTTTAGTGAGATTTTCTAGCAATTCTGCAGATGGGCCAGCGATAAATTCCTCCGATGAAGTCATGATTTAGAGATAGATAGAAATGTCACTAATTCACAACACAAGATAACCTCCACTCTCAACAAACACTAAAGTGTGAAAACACCATTAAATATAGCACAAGGTAGCTAGTCTTATTTTTTAAGATAGCAGACAAAAAAACGAGGCACAAAAATATCCCAATACTCTCTCTACAGAACAAAGCACAATCACAAAATTGAGATTACACACAAGCAAATCATTAACAGCAAATTGGACAAGAATGAACACACAATCTGATTCGAATCACGTAGTCCCACACAAAACGCTGTTCAATGATTACTTAAAAGGCATGCAATCTTACTACCAAAGCGGCACTACAAATTACGATGAATGACTCACTACGCGAGCTCTATGTCATCAGTCATTCATAAATTTCCTGAAAATTCATTCAAGCACGACGTCTCTCCATCTCAAACAAACATGTAACTAGCTAAGAATGCGAACTTCTTCAGTGATCTTTTTAGAACAAATCACGTAGCATTGTGTAGGCTACTCTTAACAAGCTAGTTAATACAAACATTAAACACTAATGCAAAACAACGAACGCCAACGTTACACGTACTTTACGTTAAATGCACTTACCCAAACTCACAAGAACAGTCCAAAATAACGTCACAGTAATCCAGGTGAAAATCGCCACATCAGTCACAAATATCTTGCTGTAACATCCTTGATTACACAGTCCTCTGGTGACCTGAATATCACGCCAAACAACTAACTCCACCTGGCTAGTCTTCAGGGGCCTGCCAGCCTCGGGGCGACTGAATAACGCATGAACCTCGTCACAAAATTATCGAAAGATTGCGCGAGAAGCGTGCCCCCAACAGGAATGCAAGATTCCCGACTAGGATTACCCCCAAAATAAAAATTACATTTACAAAAACCCAAAATAAACAATAAGTGCACCGGTGGAAGGGCACAGCCCAGCTGGAGCACTCTTCCTAGCCAGAGTCTGTTAATTAACCAATTAACCCAAAGAGCTTCTCACCTGGATCTCCGCGAGTCTATGGTCCTGTTTTTACTTGTTTGTTTGTTTTCCGGACGAGTACCCAATTATGTTACGGCCGGCTCGTTTACTGACCGCAACATAAAGGGAAACAGACAACAAAGTTCCAATTTATAATTTATTAAGATTAAGCAACAATAGTAATACCAAACATGATGTGTCTAGGGGGAAGATGAGTGTTGGCGTGCGTGTATGTATGAATGCAATGTCAGCATCAGTATGTAAGATGACTAAATGGTAGACAAAAGAAGACAGAAAGATTAGAGAGAGAGGAGAGAAAGAGTAAAGTGACAGTGCAGAGAGAAAGTCAAAATGGTGCCTGCAAGAGAGAAGAAAAGTGCCTGAAGGGGAGGAGAGGAGAACTCCTTATATAACCACACCCTGATGCAGGTGTACACAATCCCTAATTGACATAATCAGGCCCTACCTGCCCGTGCACTGACCAGGAGAGGCCTGAAGGGGCACAGGGGGTCGTAACACAAGGCTACGAGACTTTCTGCCTCTGAGGCAGTTGGCCCGCTGGCCCAAAGTTGCAAGGGCGTTTTTTCCGCTCACAGGCATTAAGGGGAATCGAGACGGCCACCATTCAACCCGAAAAAGTCATATAACCATTTCAATGACTCCGAAGCTGTTCAGTTAAGGTAAACCTGCTGTTCAGTTAAGGTATACCTGCTGTCAAAGCAGTTGGGGAAGTGTAAGACAGGTTGTCTGTTAGGGAACACTCTGTTAAACCATCTGATGTACGCAGACGATTTGGCTATTATGTCCCCCAGCACTGTTGGGTTCCAGCAGCTGTTGGATATATGCTCTGAGTATGGGGTTGAGTTTGATGTACAGTACAATGCAAAAAAGAGTATTGTATTGATATGTAGGACCAAAGAGGACCAGAAGCTGCACTTTCCAATGTTTTACCTGTCAGGGCAATCCCTCTGGGTATCTAAATATATGAAATATCTTGGGCACATCATTACTGACAAGATGGAAGATGATGCTGATATGTATAGGCAGATACGAATGTTGTATGTCCAAGCAAACATGTTAGTCCGGAAATTCCATCACTGTTCTGAGGATGTGAAAGTGAGCTTGTTCCGTGCATACTGCACCCCTATGTATGCAGCCCCATTATGGGTCAGCTACAAAAAGGAGACCCTGCGCAAACTTCAGGTGGCATATAATGACTGCCTGAGGATACTGCTGAAAAAGCTCAGGAGTAGCAGTGCAAGTAAGCTCTTTTGTGACTCAGGGCTAAGCACTTTACAGGCTCTCTTGAGGAACCTAATGTTTAAGTTCATGACCCGACTTGATGAGTCTCAAAACTGTATTATAATGATGCTCACAAGCCCCAGGTGCAGCTCGGTCAGATATCAATCATATTTATGGAAACATTGGTATGGGTGCCTGTTAAGACTCTCATGAATCAGAGTATGTTTGTATGTGTTTATGTATTTATTCCTTTTTGTTGTTGTTGTTGTTGTTGTTGTTGTATGTCTTGCTGTTGGGCCTAGAGCCTGTAATAAAGTTTATATATATATTAAGCTAAAAAAAACTGCATAGTTCCCCTTTAAAACAAGTAAATGTGAGGGCGTACATTAGAAGTGGTATGTTAAACAGAGGATACAGAGGTATCTGTAATCTGTAAAATAGACGTATAAAAATAAACTGTCCTTGTTATCTGCTGTGACGTGTACACACTTATACTGTAACTCTTTATATCAACATTTCTTTTCTGGCTTCTGTCCACTCTGTAGCAGAGCCTCTCGCTTACTGCAGGACTTTTAAAATGGCCTCCCCTCTCACTATGGTAGATTTCTAGAACCGTCTTTATCATGACATACTTTTCATACTTCAGTACTTTCATGCTTTGAGCTCCGCAAAATGCTTGTTTGAGCCCGTAGGCTTTGGCCACGTAAAGAAATGATGAACCACTGAGCTGCTTTATGTAAAAGGATGAAGACAAGCAATTTGACTTCATGCACATGCCTTTAAAAAGCCATGAAATGGATCTCTTGTGATGTTTACACAGCTAAGAGAATCCTTAACAAGGTTTCATTTCAGCATGGGCACTGATCATTCCTGTTATGCAAACCCCAGCTATGTATAAAGATGTAAAACAACAATTTTATCCTTCTGTTCCTTATGTTGAATAAACACAACAGTTGTATGAGCTGAATGTAAGGGAGACTTGTAAAGCATCTCTGAGATGTATTTGAGAGACTCCTGTGCTCTCGGCATAGAGTTGAAATGTTAATGGACTTTAAATGTATTTATATAAGCTGACTGTATGTGTGAGACTGTATGTGTGGTGCCTGCGTATAAAGTTAAAATGTATATGTTTAAATTGAATGTAAGTGTGGCATTCCCCTGTTGTATGAGCTTATACAGTTGAAATGCATACTGTAGGTATGACTTTAATCTAAATGTGAGACTCTCCTTTTGTCTGTGCATATAGAGTTGAAATGTACGCTAAATGTGTAAGTTGAACTGAAGTGTGAGCTGCGCTGTTGTGTGTGCAGGTATTGAGCTGAAACACCTGTGTCTGGAGTACATGACCCCCTGGCTGCTGAATCTGGTGCGCTTCTGCAAGCACAACGATGACGCCAAGCGCCAGCGGGTCACCGCCATCCTGGACAAACTCATCACCATGACCATTAACGAGAAGCAGATGTACCCCTCCATCCAGGCCAAGATCTGGGGCAGTCTGGGACAGGTACCTCCTCAACCAGCAGACTCTCTGACGTAGCACAGCTTTTGCTCTCACACACTTGCTTTCCCTCTCTTTCTTTTTCTCCATCTCCCTCTATCTCTTTCCCTCTTTCTTTCTCTTCAACTCCCTCTATCCCTCTTTCTTTCTTTCTTTCTTTCTCTCTACCTCCCTCTATTTAGCTCCCTCTCTTTCTTTCTTTCTTTCTCTCTATCTCCCTCTATCTCTCTTTGGCTCTTTTCCCCTCTTTCCCTCTCTTTCAGTTTATCTATCTGTCTTTCCTTCCTTTGCTTTTTTACTTGTTTTTAACCCCCCCTTTCCCTCTCTGGGTCTTACCTCTATCAAAAATATTAATGCCATGTATATTCCCCCAAAGACTCCCCCGGGGTAGAAACTCGTGTTCTTGTACGCCGCCGTAAAAGTGTATTGATCTGGAACATTTTTCTTAGTGCTCAGCAAGGCTAAATGATATGTGTTGCATTATTCATACAGAGTGATAAAGCAAGTAACTGTGACTTGACGACAGTTGAGGACAGAAAACGAAATGAAAGATGGAAAACGGTAGCTGATGAAGTAGTCTCTCCATTCCTTCTGGTCGTGATGCTTTGTGTTATTACAGTGCCCTGTGTATGCTGTGAGTCCCTTGCATTGCCTGTGCAAGCATAGCTGCTTAACCTGAATACTTCCTCATTACTAAGCCGAAACTGTAATGTTGTCATTTATTAATTTCATCAGGGACAGGGCAGAAAAAAACATTAACCTTGCACAAAACAAGGAGAGGTGTTTTGCCAGTTTATAGCAAATATTGCTAATTTCGCCTGTAGTCCCTGGGCAGTTTATATGTAAAATATAGCAGCATACCTAAGTGTTGAGATTTTAACTCTGTGTATAATCTGTTCAGATACGCTTACTCTTGATAATATCTAAATATAACTACATGTAGAAGTTAATATAAGATAATATATTCTAACTGTATAAATGCATTAAGCATCTGTTGATGTACATAATGTTAAATGTATGCATAAAATGTGCGTGTGCGTGTTAGATCACGGACCTGCTGGACGTGGTGCTGGACAGTTTCATAAAGACCAGCGCCACCGGAGGCCTGGGCTCCATCAAGGCCGAGGTGATGGCCGACACTGCCGTCGCTCTAGCCTCCGGGAACGTCAAGCTGGTGTCCAGCAAGGTGAGAAGCCCCCACACCAGAGCCCAGAGAACCGTATGAATTGTATAAATTGTACATGTAATACTGTATATAATAATATATATTTCTTGAGCAAGACGAGCACTTTGTCTGCTTGTGCTGTAAATTCATAGTACTGCTGCTTATGGTGCTCTTAGAAATCTTGGTACATGTTCAATGCGTTGAACAAATAGAGAACTAATCCTTTTCAATGAGGAGTGAAATTATAAACCACAAGTTTCAGTCAGTGGCTCTGGCTTTAGGGAGCATCAAGGTGGTTTTCTGAGCACTTGGACATGGATATGACTTCACCTTATGTACCCCAGTAGCAAACATTCTCTTCTGCTAACATGATTCTGTGTAGATATCTGCCTTTGGATTACTAAAGAGTGAAAGGACATGCTAGTGTTAGCCACTCGCTAACATGATTCTGTGTAGATATCTGCCTTAGGGTAACTAAAAAGTGAAAGGACATGCTAGTGTTGAAAACCTGCAGTCTAGCAGCACATGCTCACTAATGTTCAACTAATAGTGCGCACTGAGGAGGACCTCTGATAATAAGGCTATTTGGGCATCCTTGTTGAAATATATATCTTTGAAAGGCCAATAGTGAAAAGCGTCTGCTAGTTAGCATTAGGTGTACTGTTTTACAGTCTAAGCAGTTTAAACACAGACGGTATTGCCTCATTCAGTTCCCTCCTCACAATACCACAACACCACAACTTAATCAACACACCAAACAGATACACGCGACTCT
Organism: Alosa pseudoharengus; assembly: GCF_046254945.1. NCBI lineage: Eukaryota > Metazoa > Chordata > Actinopteri > Clupeiformes > Clupeidae > Alosa > Alosa pseudoharengus. The sequence goes on along the minus strand of NW_027468870.1, from coordinate 19,743,599 downwards.
CACTATGCACGATTCCCATTTCTTCGGTCTTTTATTTCCCCTTTTGCTAGGCCCTGTAACTACACTGTTAGTTCCTGTTTATTGTGCCCTGTTTATTGTGCCTATCATTGCATGAATGCACCAGAGGACAGTTACGTAAAGAGGTTTGGGGGTGTGTTATGTCATACTGCAAATGACTGTGGCCCACCACCCTGTTTACCTTGAAGAGTTTGTGAGTATTGTGATTAGCTATAGGGATGTCGGGGTCGGTAATCTTTATCTAGCCTACATGTGTTCTGGTGTGTGTGTGTAGTTTTTTCCTGTTTAGCTCACAATTAAACATAAGGACCACGTCAATCTATGATGGGGAAAGTCATATCCGATACATGGGACAGACCCAGTCCTGCGGCTCAGTGTTGCTCAGTTTTTGCCACAATGTTGTACTAGGCTAACGCTGACACCTATACACCTGAACAGGTAATCATCCGCATGTGCAAGATCATCGACAAGACGTGCCTGTCTCCCACGGCGACGCTGGAGCAGCACCTGATGTGGGACGACATCGCCATCCTGGCGCGCTACATGCTCATGCTGTCCTTCAACAACTCGCTGGACGTGGCGGCGCACCTGCCCTACCTGTTCCACGTGGTCACGCTGCTGGTGGCCACGGGCCCACTCTCGCTGCGCGCGTCCACGCACGGCCTGGTCATCAACATCATCCACTCGCTCTGCACATGCTCCCAGCTCTGCTTCAGCGGTGAGGGAGCGGACGAGAGACCTGCACTCACCCATACGGCCTTTCACCAAAGCCTTAATACTCAGGCTTTCTTGTTTTAAAATGGATGGTGCTCAAAACATATGGTTCACCTAACAGAAAATATAATTCACATAACAGGAAATATAGCTTTGTGCTACCATGCACTGACCTTGTTTTGCTATCATAATATAAATAATAATTCTGTGTGAATATTTTGGTGAACTCTCCTTAATGCTGGGACACACACACACACACAGCATTTCAGCTTGTGTAGAATGTTGTTGCCTACCTATGTCATGACTTTGTTTATTTTTCAGTGCCTGTGTGGGTGGGTGGGTAGGTGTGTGTGTGTGTTATTGTATGTAGTGACTCACTCTCAATCCCCCCCCCCTACCTCCCCCCCTAGAGGAGACCAAGCAGGTGTTGCGTCTGAGCCTGACCGAGTTCTCGCTGCCCAAGTTCTACCTGCTCTTCGGCATCAGTAAGGTCAAGTCTGCGGCGGTCATCGCATTCCGCTCCAGCTACCGCGACCGCTCCTTCTCACCGGGCTCCTATGAGCGCGAGACCTTCGCCCTCTCCTCTCTGGAGACAGTCACAGAGGCCCTGCTGGAGATCATGGAGGTATACACACACACACACACACACACACACACACACATATACACATATACATACATACATACATACATACATACATACATACATACATACATACATACACACACACACTCACACATACATGTGTGTGCGCCCCACACACACACACACACACACACACACACACACACACACACACATACCCACACACTTACACATACATGTGTGTGTGCCACACAGACACACACACACGCACACACAGACACACACTGGGGAAGAGGAGGGGAGGAGTGGTGCTGAAGAGTAGAACTGTCCCCATCCACCTACGGTACCTGCAGGCACTTTAATGGGTAGAGTGTGCAGGGTGAGATGTGCATAAGCATCTCAGCGGGATGTGCCAGTGCAAAAGGCTCAGAGGCAGCAAAACCAATATAAAACGTTAGCATAGCATATAGCATCACAGCACCCTGCAGCAAAAAAGTGCCTGGACCCTGCATGATGATGCAGCACAGCATTGCGCTCTGAGTGCTACTTTTGTTTTCTTTTGTTTTCTTTTTTTTCCCAAGAAGCAATTTATTGTTGACTATTCCGGGCACACACCGGAACACAAGCAGACCGGCAGACACGCACGTGTGTACACTCAGAAACACACTGGCATGCATTAGGGAGTCTCACACACTTTGAACTTTGGTGTTCAAACCCTAGAAGCAGTTCAGACTTGTTAGATTATGGTCCAAAAGGTGATGGTTGCAGCCTCTCTCTGTTCTCATGGTTCTCTGAGATATTTTTACTTCACACTGTGACCGCTTACATGATGTTAGTCATTCTTCCGGTGTGTGTGGGGCTGTGTGTGTGTTTGAGGGTGTTTGTGGGTGTGTGTTTGTGGGTGTGTGTGGGGGTGTGTGTTTGTGGGTGTGTGTGGGTGTGGGTGTGTGGGTGCACAGTGTGTGTGTGTGGGTGCACAGTGTGTGTGTGTGTGTGTGGGTGCACAGTGTGTGTGTGTGTGTGGGGGGGGGGGGTGTTAAACAAGCCACTGTGTTTGATGAGGGGGACTGTGGGTGTATGTTAAGATGTCTATTAATGCTCTGTGATTCTGATATTAATTGCCCCCCCTCCCTAATTTGCCCCCAGGCATGTATGAGAGACATCCCTGGGTGTCGATGGCTGGACCAGTGGACCGAGCTTGCCCAAAAGTAGGTGTCTGTGTGTGTCTGTGTGTGTCTGTGTGTGTATGTCTGTCTGAATATACGAGATGAAACAAACTGTTGTTTTCTCTATTGGTGTTAGCAGTGAAGACTGCCTCTTATCTGATCATGATTGCTGCACAACAACCACATACTGTATCTGATCAACGTGTCTGAAATTAGTGGTTTAACCGATATGTAATTCATCAAGGATGTGGTCTGTAGTGAATATGTTGTTGCAGTGAGTATTTATGGGAGACCATCTGTGCCAAAAGGAGTTGTCATGTGTCAGTGATCCAAGTATAACTGGTCGTGTGGCATGCATGAGTCATTTTTAGCTAGGCTGTTTTTGAGTGTTTGCGATCTTGCATCATTACAATCTAACAGCAGACTTTAGAGCTTACCAGGACCCAGGATGCTTAACTGTGTGTGTGTGTGTGTGTGTGTGTGTGTGTGTGTGTGTGTGTGTGTGTGTGTGTGTGTGTGTGTGTGTGTGTGTGTGTGTGTGTGTGTGTGTGTGTGTGTGTGTGTGTGTGTGTGTGTGTGTGTGTGTGTGTGTGTGTGTGTGTGTGTGTGTGTGTGTGTGTGTGTGTGTGTGTGTGTGTGTGTGTGTGTGTGTGTGTGTCCGTTCTCTCCATCAGATTTGCCTTCCAGTACAATCCGTCCCTGCAGCCCCGGGCGTTGGTTGTGTTTGGCTGCATCAGCAAGCGGGTGTCCCACGGTCAGATCAAACAAATCCTGCGCATCCTCAGCAAAGCCAGCCCGCTTCTCAGCATCGATCGAGTACGTCACACACACACACGCTCTCCCTGTCCATATATCCATACACACCTAAGCAAAGCCAGCTCACTGAAGTACGTCACACACGCAGGCACACACACGCATGCTTACACACAAAGACAATAGTACGTACACATTCGTTCTCCCTATCCTCCCTGTCTCCCTCCCGAGTGCGTCACACACTCACTCTCAACAGCCCTATAATCATACACACCTACCAAAGTCACTCTCAGTAGCCCTATAATCATACACACCTACCAAAGTCACTCTCAATAGCCCTATAATCATACACACCTACCAAAGTCACTCTCAATAGCCCTATAATCATACTGTACACACCTAAAAATGCACTCTCAATAGCCCTATAATCATACACACCTAAAAATTCACTCTCAATAGCCCTATAACCATACACACCTAACTTTCAATTGCCATACACGATACACACCTAAGGGGAGTGAGGATAAATGCAAATAGATCCAAATTTAAATTGTTTGTTTGTTTGTTTGTTTGTTTGTTTGTTTGTCCAGGGCCTGGAGAGTTGTCTGAAGGGGCCAGACAGTTACAACAGCCAGACGCTGATCGAGGCCACGGTGATCGCCCTGACCAAGCTCCAGCCTCTGCTCAACAAGGTACCGGCACACCACTGTTCCTAGAGGAATCTACTGCTCGCTGTGTGTGTGCGTGTGTGTGTGTCTGTGTATGTGTGTCTGTGTCTGTGTGTTTACCATCAAAGGAATCTACTTCTCGGTATGTGTGTGTGTCTTTGTGTTTACCATCAAAGGAATCCACTGCTCGGTGTATGTGTGTGTGTGTGTTTACCGTCAAAGGAATCCACGTCTCTGTGTGTGTGTGTGTGTGTGTGTGTGTTTAGCATCAAATGACAAACCATTGCTGCTAAAATGGTCAGTATAGGGCCTCCAGAAGAGTGCTGGCGGCATAACTGCTGCTGCCAAAACACTGATCTGCCGAGAGTAAAAATAAGAGTTTGCCATCAGCGCTTCTGTGTGTGTTGCTATTGGTTTGCTTTTATAGAGGCATTTTGAGTGTGCTCTAGATGTGACTTCTGACTGTTAAAGAGTTCTGATGCAACGTAAATAACACACACACACACACACACACACACACACACAGACACACACACACACAGGTTTCAGTGCTTCTTGAAACTGTTACATACACGTTTTAATTGAACCCTTTCATATGCTGGCTTAATCCTTTCAGCACAGCAGTTTTCAAGTCATTGGAAGTTGTTTGTACAGCGGTTAGATCGGTTTAAAACTAGTCCTCCCAGGTGGCAGATTGCAGAGGAAGCAGAAATATTCAACAGATGTTTCCATTTCCTCCAGAGCTAAAAGCATTATAACTGTAGATATTAGAATATGGGTGTGTGTGTGTAAGACTGTGAGAACTTCCTGATTTATCCAAATAAGCATGAAATCTAGCAAAGTATGAAGTAGTCATGTAATATTTATTCATTTCCTTTTCCTTGATAGTGTTGTTGTTTCTGGATGAATAGAATGGCATGTTCCCTTTGTATGGGCATAATATCAGAGCTAGTAGGATATACCCTATTGAAGTTCCTCTTTCAAGCCAATGTATTTCTGCATGGTGTGTGTGTGCGTGTGTGCGTGCGTGTGTGTGTGCGTGCGTGTGTGTGTGCGTGTGCGTGTGTGTGTGCGTGTGCGTGTGTGTGCGTGTGTGTGTGTGTGTGTGTGTGTGCCCCTCCTCAGGACTCTCCCATGCACAAGGCTCTGTTTTGGGTGGCGGTGGCGGTTCTGCAGCTGGACGAGGTGAACCTGTACTCTGCCGGTACCGCTCTGATGGAGCAGAACCTCCACACACTCGACAGTATGCATGTGTTCAACGAAAAGGTACACACACACACACACACACAGGCTCTCTCTCTTTCTCTCTCTCACACACACACACACACACACACACACACACACACACACACACACACACAGGCTCTCTCTTTTTCTCTCTCTCACACACACACACACACACACACACACACACACAGGCACTCTCTCTTTCTCTCTCTGTCACACACACACACAGAGATGCTCTCTTTCTCTCTCTCTCACACACACACACTCGCTTTCTCTCTTTCACATACACACACACACACACACACACACACACACACACACACATACATACATACACACACACACACACACACACACACACACACACACATACACACACACACACACCCCTCCCAAGGGGACTGGAGAGGCCAGACTCAGAGTGAAACCTCCACGAGTGAAAGTTCCCCCCAGTTTGCGTAAACCATGTGACCCTCCGCTCCCTAGCGGAACCCATATTTCACCACAGCTGAGTTTAGCACGCGGGGACTTGTTCAGATGAAGCAGCCCAGACGGAGATTAACTAAGCATGAAGTTCTCTTCTCAAATGGGGGGAGGGTAGCGTGAGAGAATGTCCGTAATGCATTTACATGGGCGAGTTGTGGTAAGTGACCACGTACGGGTCAAAGTGCCCCACAGGGTTCAAGGGTCAGTTTGCTTCTGACCAGCGGTCACTTTCTGATTCCACCCCCATCTCCCTTGCATTAGTTTTTTTGTCACTCTCAAGTGCCCTATCTGGAAAAAGCCCCCTAATTTACACTTGAATGTATGGACACCCACAAAAGTCCCCCACATCTATGTGACCTCAGTCTAGACCTGGGGGCGTTATACACACAGTATGTGGCCTAATCACAGCAGAGATACCAAACTACAGCATGAGCAGCTCCACCTCAAGCAGCTCCAACTCAAGCAGCACTCTGTAGTCCTCTCTGCTTCCTCTGCTCTTCTGATGGGGATTTATCTTCCCCCCCCTTCTTCCTCCCCCCTCCCCCTCCTTCTCCTCCTCCCCCTCCTCCTCCTCCCCCTCCTCCTCTTCCACCTCCTCCTCTTCCTCTTCCTCCACCTCCTCCCCCTCCTCTTCCTCCACCTCCTCCTCTTCCTCCACCTCCTCCCCCCTCCATCTCCTCTTCCCCCTCCTCCTCCTCCTCCTCCTCTTCCTCTTCCTCCTCCACCTCCTCCTCCTCCTCCTCCTCCACCTCCTCTTCCTCCTCCCCGTGGTGTGTGTGCAGAGTCCAGAGGAGGTGTTCATGGAGATCCGGAAGCCGCTGGAGTGGCACTGTAAACAGATGGATCACTTTGTGGGCCTCAACTTCACGTCCAACTTCAACTTTGCCCTCGTCGGACACCTGCTTAAAGGTAAGCTCAGGGTGACCTATCAATGTCTAGCTACATTATGAGGTTAATACACGGGGGCAGTTTATATATTTGATATGGTTTTGTTTTTTTAACTTGCATAAAACAATGTCCTGTGGCTTATACACAATGCTGCTAATACACAGGAAATTACTGTACAAGGCCCTTGTTGCATTATAACTATACCTATATGGAATCACATTAACAATATGTAACATTGCTTAGATAGCACACGTAGTAAAGCATCCTTTTTGTGTTAATAGCCTGTATCTCTATACGTGTGCTAGTGGGCATAATGCTAATGTCACTGAGATCATTTATGTAGCAGAGTGGGTAGATCTAGAGTGGGATCACTACAAAGAGCAGATTTGAATTAGCATTAGCATGAAACGGCTTTGGAATGATCTCTACATAGGAAAACGTCCAATGTGTGTGAAAAGCCTTGAGAAGAGTCTGTATATACAGTATTTGTATTCTTACGAGAGCCCCATGCTGTGGGCATAATCTGAATGGCATTGAGATCATTTTAATCTAAAGTGGGTACATTGGAGTAGATTGACTATTTCAGTCCACGATTCAAGCCTGTGACATACTGTTTATGCAGGAGAACATTTATATAGTGTGTGTGTGTGTGTGTGTGTGTGTGTGTGTGTGTGTGTGTGTGTGTGTGTTCATGTTCATGTGTCCTACAAAAGCCCCCCTACTGTGTGCATATTGTTGCTGTGTGTGTAGGAGTGGTCATGGATCTTATGAGAGCCTTCTGCTGTGTGTGTGTGTGTAATGTTTTGCTGAGTGTGTGTGTGTAATATTGCTGTGTGTGTGTAAGTGTGATCATGTATCTTAACAGAGCCCCCTGCTGTGTGTGTGTGTAATGTTGCTGTGTTTGTTTGTGTTTGTGTGTGTTTAACGTTTGCCGTTTCCTCCAGGCTACCGGCACCCGTCCCCCACCACAGTGGCGCGCACCGTCCGCATCCTGCACACCCTCCTGGGGCTGGTGGGGAAGCACCGGCAGTGCGACCGCTTCGAGGTCAACACCCAGAGCGTGGCGTACCTGGCAGGTGAGCAGCAGTGTGGAGGACACAGGAACTCATGGCTCCTCAGCGCCCCCTCGTGCTGCAGCGATGAAATAGCATGCAGATAATCACAGAGCACTGTAGAAATGTTTACACTGTTTGAGTACTGAGGAACGACCCTATGATGACACATTTATTTATTTATTTATTTATTTAAATATTTGCATAGTTGCATCATTTAAATATTTATCCTGCGTAAGTAAACATTTATTTATTTATTTATTTATTTATTTATTTAAATATTTGCAGGGTTGCATCATTTAAATATTTATCCTGCGTAAGTACATTCAGGCTGAAGTGATACTCACCCCGTTTCCTGCAATGCTGAAACAGCATTTAAATACTGCCACTGTTTAAACTCTTACTCTCTTTAATTTCTTGCAGTCTTTAAATACACTCTTTAAGTACTTACCTAATGAATGACTTGCTCTGTTTCAATACTCACACTATTGAAATACTCATGAGAAGATGGGAAGACTCGACCTCTAGTGACCTCTGTGCTGTAGTCAGACTCCATTTAAAGGCTATTGATTGAGTAGTGTGTGTGCTGCGTGCAGAGGTCTGTAATGACTGTCCTTGAGTGCCGTTGGTGGTGTTGATGAAGTGTGTGTGTGTGTGTGTGTGTGTGTGTGCTCCTCACTCAGCTCTCCTCACCGTCTCCGAGGAAGTGCGCAGCCGTTGCCGCCTCAAACACAGGAAGTCCCTGCTGCTCCCGGACATCACCATGGAGACCATTCCCATGGACACCTACTCTGTGCAGCACAGTGACCCCAGTTGCAGGTAAGAGTTTTCAACCTGTCTGTCTGTCTTTCGTCCATTTAGTGTAATGTGTGTGTGTGTGTGTGTGTGTGTTTAGTGTTGTGTGTTTAGTGTTGTGTGTTTAGTGTGTGTGTGTGTGTGTGTGTGTGTGTGTGTGTGTGTGTGTGTGTGTGTGTGTTTAGTGTGTGTGTGTGTGTGTGTGTGTGTGTGTTTAGTGTTGTGTGTTTAGTGTATGTATTTGTTGTAGAGCAGCGCTAGCATGATCACAGTTGGCTCGGGTCTGATACCTCAACTCGACCCATCTCATCTTTCCTCATCTGCATTTTCTCCCCCCCCCTCTCTCTCTCTCTTTCTCTTTCTCTCCCTTCCTCCCTCCTTCCCCTTTTTCTCTCCTTTTCAGGACGTTGCGGGAGAACCAGCCATGGGCCTCACCCAACGTGTCGGACCGGTACCTGATGGCCCATTACCCGACGGTGGGTCAGATCAGCCCCCGCACCCGCAAGTCCATGAGCTTGGACATGGGCCAGCCATCGCAGGCCAACACCAAGAAGCTGCTGGGTAAGTTCAGCTCAGGAGAACACATAGGGTCACTCACAGCAGAGCAGGAGCCAATCACAGCAGAGCAGGGCCACTGACAGCAGAGTAGGAGCCAGCGACAGCAGAGCAGGGCCACTGACAGCAGAGCAGGAGCCAATCACAGCAGAGCAGGAGCCAATCACAGCAGAGCAGGAGCAAATCACAGCAGAGCAGGAGCAAATCACAGCAGAACAAGAGCCAATCACAGCAGGGCAGGGCCACTGACAGCCAGGGAAACTACAGGAGAATTACAGGAGAATATGCTAAAGGACTCACTAGGTGGATTTATATGGACAGTTTTTTTTGTCATTCCAATGAAACTATTCTGAATGAAAATGTTGTGTAATTTGTTAACGTGGGGTACGTTCTATTCTGATCAGGTGCTCTCCTGCGCTTTAGAATCTTTGATCAGAATAGCCGTTGCTTCTTTGCTTTTGCTTGAGAAGCTACAGCGGGTAACCTGATTGACCGTATACATGGCCGTTGAATCGGAATAACAACGGAATACACCACCCTTTTCATTCCGATTAATTCTAATCGAATCGACAGTTTTATTTGTTTATATGTATAATTTCTATTCTGATCGAGCCATTATTCCGATTTTAATTGGATTAAAAGTGTCCATGTAAACCCACCTATTGACTAACTAGCCTCACTGATTATAGTGTGGTTCTGTGAAGTTGTAGCAGCACCAAGAACATTGAGTTGATTCCTAGAGAGAAAATACACACACACACACACACACACACATATGTGCAGTTTCCCTTCCTTGTGTTGGTTATTGTGGGTTAGTGCATTGGGCTTTGTAACCTATATAGCAAGTCCATGGACTTGAATTACACTGTCTGATAAACCAGGAAATATTGATGTAAAAATGTATATGCAGAGACCATTTAAAGGGATTGTATGTAATTCCAGTAAGACAGTGACATTTATAGACAAAGTATAGAAGTCCTAACAAGTATCTTTCTTATAGAGGCAGAAATCTCAGAGCCTTTTAGATCAGTCTTGTGTAGATACAGTAAGTGTGTGTGTGTGTGCGTGTAGATAAGTGATGTGTGTGTGTGTGTGTGTGTGTGTGTAGATAAGTGATGTGTGTGTGTAGATAAGTGATGTGTGTGTGTGTGTGTGTGTGTGTGTGTGTGTGTGTGTAGAGATAAGTGATGCATGTGTGTCATGGCGGATGAACTCTACTCCCTGTTTGTCTTTGGCCTGCTGGTCCCTCAGGCACGAGGAAGAGCTTTGACCACCTGATGCCCGACACCAAGGCGCCAAAGAGGGCAGAGATGGAGGCGGGCATCACCACGCCGCCCAAGATGCGCCGAGTAGCAGAGAACGACTACGAGATGGGTGAGTGAGTCCGCCCGAGTCCAGTGTCTGTCCTCATCAGCCTCTGGATCTCAGCTGACCAGTGATCCAGACTAAAACAGTCTCTTTAAAATGGACCTGATGGTTGTCTCTAATGCTCTGCCTCTGTCTCTACTTATACCAATGTACACAGTAGACTTGGACAACCCATGTCAGATGTAAACAAGCAGCAGTTGTACCTCAAATCCCCATCAAAACCTCCCATTGCTGATAGTTGTCCACCACTCAGACAGAGGCAATGATATACAAATCACTCTGTAGCCTCTCTGTAATGCATAGGATCTCATCCATAGGTGCACCAAAGCACCAGGCAGTTGTAATGGAACACAAACAGATATGCGTTATGTTGTACATGATGAATATTTACATCTTGTGTTGTGCTGAATCTGCCCATTGCTCTATGTTGTACAGTGAGTGTGTTGTTGAGTGTCGTACACGGAGTGTGTGGTGTGTGTTGTATGCTGAGTGTGTTGCTGTGTGTCTTACACTGAGTGTGTTGTGTTAAATCTGCCTACTGATCTGATGTGTGTTGTACACTGAGTGTTTTGTTGTGTGTTGTACGCTGGGTGTGTTGATGTGTGTTGTGCACTGAGTGTTTTGTGTTAAATCTGCACCTCCTTGCTGTGTGTTGTACACTGAGTGTGTTGTGTTAAATCTGCACTGGGTGTGTTGTGGTGTGTTGTACACTGAGTGGGTTATGGTGTGTTGTACACTGAGGGCCCGTCCACACGGAGACGCTTTTTAGGTTAAACGCAGAGGTTTTGCTTCGTCTTGGCCGAGCGTCCAAACGAATCCTGTTAACGCACTGCCCGAAACCGCACTTTTCTGAAACCTGGTCCCAGAGTGGAGAAATCTGAAACTGTAGCCCGTTTGAATTCGTTTAGACAGCGAAACCGCACATCCTGCTTGCGTATCGATGATGTCATTGCCACACCTCAGCTGCCCTGGACTTGCACTTATAGTATTGCCTAACAATACTAGTTTTTATACATGACATTACCTACGATTACACTCCTGGTGCTGCGCAGCGCCGATAGCTTATGGACTGAACACTGTTTTTTCCCGGTGTTTTTTTATGCATTCTACTGTCAGTGACGCGAGATAACTTAAGTTATTAGGAAAGTGCGGTGTAAGTTTAGGCTACATTAATTTGTGCGTAGTGCCAGTGTCATTCATTTATTTTACATGTCTTACAACATATATATATGCATTCACAGTCGAGTGAAATCAGATATAAGCATACAAAGACGCTTAGAACTCACGTTAAGCCGATGGTAGCACACTGAATGCGAATGCGCGATTTGATGTAGGCAAAAGTATTGACTGTTACTAACGAAGGTTTTATAGCAATAGTATAAATGTGGCGACAGAATAGCCTAGAACTTGGGTAAGCCTTGCGTTTAGTAGCCTAATTGCGGTGATAGCCAAAACTAATGTGAATCACGGACTATCCTACAACCAAAGAAAGTAAAGGTAATTAGTAGGCCTACCTGCATTAGCCAAATAAAGGACGGGACTGCACCCTTCACAAACCGTAAAATAAAGTTTATTAGTTTTACAGTTGACAGTTCACCATCAGTCCACACAAACAATTCTGGTTTCCTTGCACTAGCCATTTGGTCGTAGCCTATCTATCTATCTATCTAGCCTATTCTGTCTGTTTGTAAAGTGCAAGTTTTGGTCAATTTCTGTAAAGAAACAGTGCCACCTATAGGCATGGGGTATGAAGTAACGTGTTGAGTCGTGTTGAGATGGATCCGTTTGGACGCAAATATTCTTGATGCGGTTTCAGGGAAGACGGAGGAAAAAAAGATCGGTTTCGTACGTGTGGACTAGCCCTGAGTGTGTTGTGTTAAATCTGCACCTCCTTGCTGTGTGTCCCAGAGCCCCAGCGCATGTCCCAGCACCACCAGCTGAGGAAGGTGTCCCTGTCGGAATCCAACGTGCTGCTGGACGAGGAGGTCCTCACCGACCCCAAGATCCAGGCCCTGCTTCTCACCGTGCTGGTCAGTTGCACACACACCACTTCTCTCTTTCCTCAGCTGCTCTCTCTTTCTCCCTTTCTCTCTCTCTCTCTCTATCCACCTCAGCCTCTGTCTTTCTCTTTCACACACACACACACACACACACACACACCACATGTGAGTGCATTGTTGGATGACGAAACGTCACAGATCGCGGGACCGAAACGGGTTGCAGTTCTCGGGCCCGTCATCGCCGCTTGTGGCTATATTTATTTATCCCCTAGACTCTCACTTCCATAGTGAGCAGTTACATTGAATCCTGTATACAGTCCGTAAAATCCCCCCAGCATGGGTCATTGCACGCATTTCCCTTTTTAGACACTGCTTTAACAGAATTTGTCCATTTGGTGTAAATTTTAGTGTCTTTTCTTACGCATGTTGTCTGAGTCATCTCCCTCTCGTGGCTGGGCCATCAATCAATATATGCAGGTTTGCTACCTGGAGGGTGTGGGCAGAACAGGAAACTGCAGTCTTCGACCAAATAGACCTACAAAAAGCTGCCATCTTTGCATCCTTACAACTATGTAAGGAGATCCGGTATCTTGCAATTTTTCCTATGGGAAAATAACATAAAATAACACGCACATGTTAAACTTGTGCAGGGACGAAAAAGTCTAAAATGCAGACGTTTTGTTCTACACACTTTTTGTCCTCTGCCTTTGAGTGGGTACTGTGATCTTTGGTACGTTAAGACGGCGAACGTTGATTTTGCTACCCCAGAACTAACTTGCAATGCAACTTGCCATAGGTAGTGAGCTTCCATTAACACCCGGATCTCATTATATGGGCAAAGATGGCAGCTTTGAGTCCTTTTTGTTGGTGAACTTCAGAAGTCTGTGTCCAAGGAGAAGCTGCTCTGTTGCTCTTATTTTAACTTTCCCATCCTTATTTTGAAATAAGTTTTAGAACCCCTGAGCTTTATATTTTAATTTATTTTCTAACAGTCCTTCAATCAAGAATGAACTCGCGCACCAATGTTGCTGATGCAAAAGAGTTGATTTTTTAATTCATCAAGTGGTGAAAAGTGCGAAGTGCTACCAAAGTGCAAAATGTTTTCGGTCCCATTCAGACCATCATCAGTGCAATCAATTATGTAAGGGATAATGTATTGTCCGTCGGTAATTATCAGAAAATAAGTTCCGACAGGGAGAACAGAACCCCGACGCGCAGTGGAGCAGTTGACAGCGGTGATTATATACTTTGCCGGTGATTATATAGATTTAACATAGGTCCGAACTTTGAGAAGGCCCATTCATGTGAATGGAACTTTCCGCAGCACTCTGAAGAGCCGTGTAATAATAATTTTTATTACACGGCTCTTCACAATGCAAGGAGAACGCTCCATTGACTTGAATGGGATTTCCCAAAGTTCTAGCATTCATTATTTTCAACTAGAGGACCTCTGAAAAAAATTATGACCACTGTCAATGGCAACGGAGTTTGTGCTTCTAATTCAGGTCTTTCATATCACTCCACAACTACTGGAACTTCATTCAAAAGTGAAAAGCAGACAGTTGATCAGCTGTGTTCTAAAGAATGTTTGATTCAAGTTCAGTGTGTGTTGTTGCGAACTATTTGTTTCTCGGCAAAAGCCACGATGAACGGTAACAAATAGGCTATAGCCTAGGCTATGTAGGCTAAATAGTCATATCGTGGGGAGTTTATTGTTTCGTTTTGGCAAGTAGCCGTGTAATAAGCGGGATAATGTATAGAACGCCGGTCATTATCGGGAAAATAGTCCCTTCAGGGCAGGGCTCGAATTATCTTTTTGTCTTTAAGGGGCAAGCTTAAGGGGGTCTCTATCTCATAAAAAGTTGGCACATCCCGCGCATAGCCTAAAGGCGATACAATTAAATAGCCTAGGCACGAGTGGTGCTTGCGCAGTATGTGCACGGTAGGCATAGACAATAGGCAACTTGACACACACACACACAACAGACTGAGATTTTTCATAGAAATGAATTCCTTTTAATTAATTTCAACATATTATTGATTGCAATAGTCCATATTTCATTTAAATTTCACAATACAAAGAAAGTGGCATTCTCAATTTCACAATGTAATAAACCAGACCACCGTCTCAGATAGGCTATCCTCAGTGTCAAACACAATAATGCATGTAGTCTTTAACTTATACACAGGAAAAAGGCACTAACTGGCAGAAATTAATAAAGCCATTGCAGCCAAACTATGTTCTAGTATTATAGGCTAATGTACACATAGTGATATTAACTGGGTATTCAGTCATCTCGTATGTTGAACCGTGGAAATAAACAGACGAACAATTTTGGAATTTGCTCTGAGATGTTGTCTGGTAGCCATTGAATATTCCGCCATCAGAGATTGGTAACAGGTGTTTCAAAATATCTAGGAACTTTCCGGAGCTCTGAATAGCAGAGGATAGCTTTATATGGGCCATAATCATATATCGTTCTATACATTATCCCTTACGTAATAAACCCTGCTGTACTGTATGTTGGACATCAAAACACCTGTGAATGTGGATTATTCTCCCCTGGATGTGTGGGTCAGACCCTCAAGTTCTGCCTCCATAATGGAAATTAGCCCTTAAAGGTGTGGGTTTTTTAACATTCTAACATAGGATCAACAATTCAAGGTTCTAAAAGTCTATGTTGAACGTTCATTTTCCAACATTCCCGTCAAACCGGTGTGATGGTACACCTTTAAGGGCTAAAAGACACAGGGAATAACCAGCAGCAGTGATGTCTGACAACATGGCTTTTCTCTTCAAAAACAGGCCACTCAGGTGAAGAACACAACAGATGAATTTGACCAGAGGATTCTGTATGAGTTCTTAGCAGAAGCCAGCGTTGTCTTCCCAAAGGTCTTCCCGGTTGTGTAAGTCTAATAATTTACCTAAAAAACAGAATGAGAACTTTCTAGAGACAAAACACCCTGTAGTCAACAACAGTCGAGCGTTGGAGCTTGCCTTATTATACATTTTCTATTTACACAATTGAAATAATTTCATGGTGGGGGGCGCTGTGGCACAGCTGACCTCAGCGCCCGTTCCACATTCGGGTCTAGATGCCCACGGGGACCTGGGTTCAAGTCCAACCCGGGCCACTTCCCCGATCCCACCCCATCTCTCTCTCCCACTCATCTCCTGTCAGGCACTCATTATCCTGTCACAATAAAAGCAAAAAAGTCCCCAAAATATACTTTAAAAATGAAATAAGAAATATGTTCATGGTGTAAATAATTAATTAGTAGTAAATAGTCAAATGACAGTGTCTTGCATATTGTATTAGCTATTTACACAATTTAAACACTTTCTCTGTGTAAATATTTTGTAAATAACTGGGAATTGATTTCATGGTTCCATAAAGTTTCACACGTATGCTGTTTAAATCCTTTGGTGGCTTGTCTGCCTTCTGGCTGAGGTACAGTATTGCTGTGGTTTCAGACACAACCTTCTGGACTCTAAGATCAACACCCTCCTGTCCATGTGCCAAGACCCAAACCTGCTCAACCCAGTGCATGGCATCGTCCAGAGTGTGGTCTATCACGAGGAGTCACCTCCGCAGTATCAGCCTTCCTACCTGCAAAGTAAAACCTCTCTCTCTTTCACTCACTCTCACTAGGCTCTCTCACTCACTCATACACACACACACACACAGACACACGCTTTCTCTCTCAATGACCTGCACTTGCTTTGAAAGTGTTACAAATAGAAATAAATAAATAGCAACAGCAGCACCTGTGTTGTGACAAAAGACCTTTTTGAAGCTCAAAGTTGCTTTTCCAAATCCATCAAAAAAAAAAAAAAAAAAACATCAATATCTCTCAGCTGAAAGGTGACTCAGTGAAGGTCACATAACCCAAAGATAACACAGCACAACACAACCGAAACAAAGCTAATACTCAGCCACATCCAAAGACAGGCACACTAAAGATTTTCATTTGAGGTTGACTGTAGGAGAGAAAAATAGATTTGAGTCATAGCGATTTTCTGTGTGTGTGTGTGTGTGTTTGTGCTTGTGTGTGTGTGCACTTTTCTTCCTTGTAGGTTTTGGTTTTAATGGACTATGGAGATTTGCTGGGCCTTTCTCTAAGGTATTGCTCATCAAAATGTCACACATCACTTTTGGAGATGCTACAAACATTTACCAAATATCCGTTATCAATGTAACTCTTGAAATGCATGTATGTGTATGAGTAGATTTGGTCAGCGTGTCTGCTGTTCTACTGATAGTGAAGATTCTGGACACACTGTAGAGTCTCTGTTCGTTCGTCCATCTTCAGCAAACGCAGATCCCGGACTACGCGGAGCTGATCGTGAAGTTCCTGGACGCGCTGGTGGACTCCTACCTGCCGGGCATCGAGGAGGAGACGAGCGAGGAGACGCTGCGGACGCCCACCTCGCCATACCCGCCGGCTGTCCAGAGCCAGCTCAGCATCGCCGCCAACCTTAACCTGTCCAACTCCATGACATCCCTGGCCACCTCGCAGCACGCACCAGGTCAGAGGTCAAGTGAGAGAGGTCAAGAGGTCACCTGCACACACACACACACACACACACACACACACACACCCCACACTACACCACTGGGATGTTTTCCCTGCCTCTCTCTCTTTCTTTCTTTGTAAGCTATGTTCCCCTATGTGTGTGTGAACACATTCACACACACACACACACACACACCCTACTTTTAATCTCTCTCTCTGTGTTCTTCTACCTTGTTGTAATGTGTGTGTGAGTATGTGAATGTGTGAGTGAGAGAGAGAGATAGAGAGAGAGAGTGTGTGTATTTAAAATACTTTTAAACATCCTACTTGAAATATAGCTGTGCAAAGTCAGTGCAGTCACATAAAAATACATTTTCATTGAACCATTGAAATATTCAATGGTAATTTGCAACCAGACATTCTTATGTGGACCATTGTAGAACTAGGCCTATTAAAACCCATTACCTTTGGCCTGCTAATAGTCGTACTCCCAGAATGCACCTCTCTCGTATTCCACCTCCAGTGGGCTCGGGGGGAGGGGGCTGTGCTGCCGTGGAAACAGCAGAGAAATGAGTAGTGGGGAAGCATGTAGCATGATTACGGTCATTGTGTTTTCAGTTCCCATCTCTAACCGACTTTCTTTTTCTTCTCATTCTTCATCTCTGTGATTCTCCCCCTCCCCCGGTTGCAGTGAACATAGCTATCCTTTGTTTTTCTGGAAGTGAGGTACTTTATGGACCCTTTCCTTCCCCCTATATGTAATTGGCACACTAGCAGAAAACATTGTAGAGGCTAAATCTGATCGACCTTTTTGCTGATCGCTATGCAGTAGTGATCAAGTGTTAAAGGCACAGTTCACCCAGAAGTGAAAATGCACTCCACTTTTTCTTCTGAACTTTTGAACGAGAAAACAAAATGGTGTGCTACTGACACAAGCATGAGAAGGATTGAGCTGGTCAGTTTTGGGTGCCCTGTCTCTTGGGGTGTAGTGATCATGTGCAGTGTGTAAGTGAGCTGTCCCGTGACCTTTGACCCTTACTACAGAGTTAGTGAACTCCTTCCTGTGTCCCCTAGTGCTGTGTTGAAACCTGCTCACTCCACTTATACCTCTATAGCAAATCTATAAGCTCTGTTATACCTTTATAGCAAAACTATAACTCTATTATACTTTTCTGTCAACTCTAAGCGCTATTATAACCTTATAGCAACTCTGTAACCTCTGTTATACCTCTATTGCAAATATCTAAATCAGATTGATCCGTTTTAAAGTTTAGAATTTAGAGTGATTGCTTGTTTCAGCTTGAAAGTGAAATCTTTGTTTTCTACAATCCCACTCTTCTCATATACACTTGCATATCTGATTCTGATTTGTTTGTTTTTGTTTTTTCATTCAGTGTTGGATTGGGTTTGTCATGGGTTTTTGATCACCTGTTGAGTTTGTCTTTTATTGTTTGTTTTGGTTTTGTTTTGTGTTTTTGTTGATAATCATGTTGCTTTGTGTCACTCCTCTTTTTGGGTTGCCATGGTCACTCACTGGTGTTTCTTTCCCACTGTGTGTCTGTGAAGCCTCTCTGCCTTGCTCTAAGTCTGCCGTATTCTCACCACCCCTCGGCCGGCCAGGTACTTCAGAAACACCCACCTGCCCCCCTCTTACACGGACACACACACATTTTAGTGGAACCCTCTATCATAATACATATGTCCATATGTCCATAATACATATACACACACACACACACACACACAGTGCAGAACACACACACACAGTGCAGAAAAGCACAATGTAATTGTGTGTGTGTGTGCGTGTGTGTGTGTGCACCTGAGCAGGCAATGGTTAGCATGACAGCATTAAATCAGTAGCGTACTATGTGTAATATCTATCCCTGCTGCTCTCATATGTTGGTAGTTTGTTTGGGTAGTTGCCGCGGTGACAGAATAAGACAGCTGGAGACGTCGCATCTTCTGCTGTAAATGTTTTTAAAATAGTTTTCAAATCTCTGTTTATCGTTTAATCATAATTATAGGTCATCATAATCATTTAATATGTTTAATCATACATTTCAACATGTGCTCCTCTTGGTGTTGACTTCCTACGTTTGTGTGTGTGTGTGTGTGTGTGTGTGTGTGTGTGTGTGTGTGTGTGTGTGTGTGTGTGATGGACAGGCATCGACAAGGAGAACGTGGAGCTGTCTCCGACCTCGGGCCACGGCGGCAGCGGGAGCCGGGCACGCCACGGATCGGCCAGTCAGGTGCAGAAGCAACGAAGCACTGGCAGCTTCAAGCGCTCCAGCATCAAGAAGCTGGTGTGACCCTGCCGACAGTGCCAGCGCCTCACGGGGGCCAGGGTGCCCGTCTTAATGCCAACCCTCTATGCCACGACACACCAGTGGTCTAGCTAACCTAACCGGCAGCCACCTGGTTTTGCCAGTGATTGGGCTTTTTTTTTAAACCCTCTCCATCTTCTTGGTTAGACGTCCCGTTCTTAACGCCTGAAGATCAACGTTTTTGTGGGAGAGAAACCAGGAGCAGAGTCTCATGTTGTTTTTTTCTAAAAGGGTCCAGTGTTCAGTTTGGTTTGGGATGACTTGCAAGCTCCACTTTAAGGGAGTGTGTGTGTTGGTCGGTTGGTACACACACACACACACACACACACACACACACACACACACATATATATATATATATATATATATATATATGTATGTATGTATGTGTATATATATATATACACACAGACACACACACACACAGACACTTGTGTGTTATCTGACATAATCTGACACTAAAAGAGTGCACTGACACGTTGAAACGGCTCAGAGGACACCGTGGAGACAGCAGCCATTTCTTTACCTCTTATGTTTGTTGACTGTGTTCTGTTTTAGAACGGAAGTATTCTTCGATTTGCACATCAGTCATTTTTTTTTTTTTTTTTTTTAATTATAGTCCATTTTTAATGGGATCATGTTCTTTACAGACGATTTAAGATGGCAGACATAGGACTCAAGGTGAACCTAGCCTTTTTCTGATTGGTGGAGGGTTGGGTGGTGAGACCTCAGACTTTTTCTGATTGGAGGAGGGTGAGGTGTTGAGAATGGACACAAGACAGATGTTGTTGTTAGGATGTTGTCGCCCGTGTCGATCCTTCTCTTTCGTATCACAAGATCTGCGTCGGTGCCCACCTCACCTTCACGGCCGCTCTTCCTCTTCCATAAAGGAGCCGGGCCCTCTGTGTATTGGTCAGACTTTTCTGCCACCGGTCTTGTGGTCCTGACCAAAACAGACTCCAAGAGAGTCCAGCGCTGACGGACCCTTTCAGTGAGTCGATTGAGTGAGTCGATTCAGTGAGTCGATTGAATGCTTCCATTCTGTTGAACATGAACTGCACGTGTTGGTATTGCATTGCTGGTGGTCAGAGTGGGGCAGGTTTGGAAGCCCGTCTGAGCTCTTGGTGTGTGTGAGTGTGAGAACAGAGGACAGTACACGTAAATACACACACACACACACACACACGGTGGTCTTAGGAGGTCTTTTCCAGGACCCCACAGGCCTTCCTGTCATAAGGCAAAATATGTGGAAGAGAAGTCTCTCTCGATGGCTCATTCTCTCATTTTATTACACACACATACACACACACACACACACACACACACACACACACACACACACACACACACACACACACACACACAGAGAGGCACACAGCTACACTCAAATACACACACAAGGCAGATTCCCTTATTGTATTACAAACACACACATGCACCCACACACACACACCTTGGGATGTTTTTAATTCATTGTGTGCCTTTTCCAGGGGTTTCAGATGTTGTTGTAAAATGAAGAAAAGGAAACCTTCCCGTGTGGACTCATGAAGTGGTACTGCTCTGCATCAAATGTACATACAGCTACCAACTGTACAAACAACCTATGATAGTCTCCTATACAATCAACAATGACACCCTGCTTGCATAAAGCTCAGTATTTATACCAAACATAAACACATGGAATACCTCTTGAAGAAAAATGAGTAAAAATTACACATAAATCAGTACACTACATTATAACAATTTATTGTGTATATAGTCATTGCCTTTGGCTGATTAATGGAAGTGTTGGGGCGATAAACAAAATGTATCAACCATACTGCATTACCCAGAGTCCTTTTGGAGTTGTCACGCTCCTATGTGTGGGACTAAAGAGTTAAAATTGCAAGGGAGAGTTCTTTGTCCGTCCCGATAAGTCAATATGTAGGTAAAGAACAAACTGGGGGGGGTTTGAAGCACTCCACTCAGAGGGAGTGACGTGGGACAGAAGAGGGTCAATGAGTCCTCCTGTGGGTCCGGGAGGGGGGAGGGGGGTCCAGCATGTATGCAAGCAAGTGTCCTCATTGCTCTGTATTACGTCCGTCTTCCCTCAATAGTCCATTCCAACACACACACAGAAACACACACAGAAACACACACAACCCCTCTGAGATGTAGAGCGTTGTTTTTGTTGTTGTTATTTTTATTTTTTTTCATTCATCTTAGTTGTTATTCTCCCACCCTTATCTCTCAGACCTATATGTAACTAAAACCCCAACTTGTACATGTCTGCACAGGGGGCCAGCCATGGAGGCTAACTTTGATTCAGTTGATTCTGCTGAACGCAGGGTATCGTTCCCTCCCCACGGCCAGGTTTGGGCCCGATCTTGATCTGTCTGTCTGTGTGTGTGTGTGTGTGTGTGTGTGTGTGTGTGTGTGTGTGTGTGTGTGTGTGTGTGTGTGTGTGTGTGTGTGTGTGAGTGTGAGTGTGTGAGAAACTCTAGATTTCCTCTCGGTTTCGTCAGTGCCAAACATGGGCTGCTCATAAATATGTAAAGCCCGTGCCAATGACAGGGGCTTGTCTGCATCTGAGTTTTATTCTTCTGTGTACATTTTATCCTGGCGCCTCTGTTCACAGTGTGGTGTTAATACTAATATAGAGTGTTCACAACAAGACTGAATATAGTATTTGATGCAAAAGTGTGTAAGGATGCACTTTATTCATTGTAAAAGAAAAATAGAAATGAAATTCCTAGTCACCTCTCCATAGCATTTCAGCCAGGTTGCCCCAAACCTTTAGTGTAAGAGCACTGCACACTTAGTGATCTCACCTGTGTGCGTGCATGAGTGTGTTGATACTTAGAAAGATCAAATTAACAGATCAAAATGAAGTCAAACAACACATGGCTTTTGTTTACACATGCTGTTTGTAATACTTGAATTGGGAGGCGTTGTGTGGACAGTGCAGCCCTTGTAAAGAGATCATGCGAAGGGAAATTGCTTTTGGTTTTTGTTTTATTTTCCTTTGTTGTTGTTTTTTTTCTTCTTTTTTACGTTTGTTCAGGAGTGACTGAATCTACAGAACCAAACTGATGAAGTATTAGAGAGCTGGTCATGTTGTTATTGTGTGAAACCAAAGCGTAGGAAATGCCGCCGAGTGCTGGTGGCTCTGAAGGACTCCGTTCTAAACAAACAAACAAACAAACAAACGATATGGTGCAGCTGCACTGACCAGTATGAGCTGGGAATCACTTTCAGTGAGGGAACCATATGAACAGACACATTCCTTAAAAGCCATACATCAAGCGTTATGTGTAAATCTTAATGTCTTGGTTAGGTTCTGTCGCTTAGATAGTGTTCTTGAACTAGCATGAACTAACTGTGTGCAATGGTTTCCAAGGCATACCTCAACTTCCAAAAACTCTTCACTCCAGACAGATTTCAGTTTTCTTTTCAGAGGCCAAATCTCTCCCTCTCTTTTATTGTGGCAGAGCATAAAGGTGAAAAAAAAAACACAACACTATACAGCACACCTAGCATTAGCTTCCTTTTATGTGATTTGTGCCACGGGACAACAGGTGTTGAAGATCCCTGTTCTCCCAAAAGTGTTGGCTGTAAACAATATATATATTCGCCAAATAGTCCTCAGATAGTCCGAACTGTCTATCCTTTACATGACACAGTATCCTCACTAGCCAGAGGCAAGCTGAAGTGGTCTGCTCTTAATAGGATGAAAGATCAAAGCGAATATTTTAGACAAAGAGGTTGTTCCCATGGGTGTCGTTCCCATGCTGTCCACCTGGCGGTGCTGTTGCTTTTTGCACTCCGGATGAACACACTGTTTGTCACGCCATGCAGCATACAAAGTGGAGACATTCAAGCTTTTTGTAGTTTTTGCAGAGCCCACCATGCAACAGAGAAAATGCTCAGTGCCAGCCCCTTGACCCTTGACACACACACACACACAGACCAAACTAATTGTTCCACTACCCTGCAAGGTGTCTTAAATGTTGTCTGCAGGTGGTGTCATAATAGCCAAACTAGTAAAGACCACCGTTTGAACACAACAGCTCCTAGGGGTGCACAAAAAATGGGCTTTGAAATCAGAAATGCTTTTCTGAAGTGCATTTACGTACTGGGTGATCTATCCACTGACTACACACCACATGGACCCCATCACTTTAGTTAATTCATCAGCCTCCTCTTAATCTTAATCTCACTGCATAGGAATGCTTTCATCAGAGCCATTATTCTGATAAGGCTTTAGGATGATCACACCTTTTGTAGACTAATGGGATGAAATGTCTCTGGATGACTGAAGGAGATATACTGGTTCAGTTTGAGCCCCCCCCCACCCACCCACCCCACCCCAGCTGAGGTAAACAGGGCATCCATAGTGTCCTGAAGGGTAGTCAAAAGTTGCATGAATAGCTGACCTCAGTCACGCGTCGCATTGGCTGTGTGTGTATATGTGTGTAATATCTTCAAATGTGGCACATTTGAAGGTTATGCAAAACTTTAGATAGACTCATTTATTGGTCTCATTTTGTTTGTGTTTTGTTTTTATTTTTTATTTTTGTTAACAGTGTAAGCTTCACTTCTGTAAATATTTGTGTACAAATCAAATATATTTACTACTCTGTACATACATGTGATGATATTGTATTATTTTGCTTTTCGTAAAGCAGCTAGTTGTTGTATATGTAAAACATACAAATGGAATTATTATTATAATTATTATTATTATTATTATTATTATTAAAGTGTTGTTAATGACCGCAGCCATCACATCACTCCACTGTGTTATTAACCAATGCTGAAGAACAGTCATTTTAATATGAAGTACCCAGCAGTGACTTCTGGACTCTCTTTGTATGATCTGTTGTGTCATCCTCTTATTTTACATTCACAGATGTCACACTAATAAAACAACTTCTGCCTACTCCCTGTCTGCCAGCTTTGTTCTCCAAGATTGTGTGTGTGTTTGCGTGTGTGTGCACTTTTCTTCCTTGTAGGTTTTGGTTTTAATGAACTTTGGAGATTTGCTGGGCCTTTCTCTAAGGTATTGTCCTTATTGCTCATCAAAATGTCACATCACTTTTGGAGATGCTGTGTGTGTGTGTGTGTGTGTGTGTGGTGGTTTTATAGCAACAGAAGGATCCAGCCTACACTGAATCTGACTAACTGCAGGTCCTGTATCCATCTGAATACATAAACTTTTTAATCAGGTATTACTGATACATAACCTAACATATTGACTTTTTGCCACACAAAATTATAAATAGAATTCTTAACAATCAACAAATGTGTCTCAAACAACATATGCTATTTTTGTATAGACTTAGTTCTTCGATAAGTCAATAAAGTCACGTTAGGGTTTTGTAAACACTACCAACAATAAATGAGTAACGTTAATATATACATTATAGGCCTGATGTTCATGTCAGGATTTTAAAACGTTCCCTGTCCACAGTGAAAATGCTTGACACAAAAGTAGATGACATCCAGCAGAGGTCGCAAGTATACAATAAATGTGCCTTAATCTATTTCTAAGTCAGAGAAACTGTCAAACCTCGCTGACAGTCGCATATGGACTGAATACGTGATGTAGGCTATTTCTCATGTAGCATATTGTATATTGGTATCTTTCGTCATGACTTAGACCAACTCCATAGAATCCATCTTACACATAGGAGCATGTTTTACGGTGCAGCTTGCTGAAGTGTTAAGGAAATTGTATGTAGGCTAATTTTAAAAAAAGTCTAATTTTTCATATTGTTTAAAATCGCCTTCCCCAAAGCAATAGGCTACTCTGGTAACCGCATCATGTCTACAACATGTCTCGGGAGTTAAAAATCCATCCAATCCGTCGCAGCTTTTAGTAGGAATTGAATTCGGCATTTTGTTGAGATGGAAAAGAAATCAACCGCTGGATACGTGCTCATCTGAAGGGAAAGGCAGAATTTAAATACACCCTTGACGCAATTCAGCACAAATCTATTTCCTAGTCGTCCCATGGAGGCTCTGTTGTGACGTAACGGAATTACAGCATCAGAAAGAGAGCGGCATCCACGATGAGGGACAGACGCGAGTCGCTTTGTCGTTTCTAACTTCAGGACCGTGGACAGCGGCAAAGGCCTAGTTGTTGACGCTCAGTTCGTAGAGCCCACGCTAGAGATGGGGTCCGTCCGATTCTTAACGGCTGTACAGAGACTCTTGCTGGTATTTCTGTCGCTGTGACAGCCTGTAGGGTTGTATGGACTGAGTCTAAAAATGTGAGCATATCATATACTAATCATGACCCCCCCCCCCCCCCCCACCCCCCCCACACACACACACACAAACACACACACACAGTCCAATAATGACACTGCTGATGCCGCTTTGACCTGCACTGCCCTCGTGCAGATCTGTATATCATAGGACACAGACGGTCAGTTGTAGTTTTGGAAGAAAGAAAAAAAAATGATTCCCACTTTCCACACTCTTTTATATCACATTAAATCATGTCTTCAACAACACATAGAGTACAACGTAGCGTGTGGTTCCTAGTTATGATGATTATCACACCTGTTCAAAAATCCAAACAAGGCACACAAACAAAATGCTTTATTTTTAGTCTTTGATTCAAAAGCAGTCACTGGCAAAAGTGATGGAAAGGAACAACCCTTGCCCCCAGTCTCCATCCGGTGTGTGTTAAAGTCCACGTAAACCTCCCCCTAATGATGCCTTGTCCCTTAGCCCCTAGCCCTGACTCTCTCTCTCTCTCTCTCTCTCTCTCTCTATCTCTCTCTCTCTCTCTCTATCTCTCTCTCTCTCTCTCTCTATCTCTCTCTCTCTCTCTCTACGCTGATTTTCCGTAATGTTATTTCAAGGTAAAAGGAACTGTGCAGCAGCGCGGCGGTTCTCTGAAGGAGAATGGCACCATAGGGCCTCGGCGAGCCTCGTCCAGGGCCCTCGTAGATTAATGAAGTCACACTGAGTCATTTCACATTATCTCCTCAGCTCATAATAACAGCCCCCACCACCATCCAACCCCCCATCCCCCCAGGCTGCAGTCCCTCCCCCCTGGGCCCTGGCAGGTTGAGCTCAGTTACTGCAGAGGTCATGCACAAAATCAGCTAAATATGAAGAAATGAGGGTTATTATTTCCCCCTGAAGGGCCGCTGTGTTTCATTAGAGAGGCGCTGGATATCATTTCAGAGAGACTCACGGCCAAAAAACAGCACCAAAAATAAATCGCTAATGAAAAGGCTTCATTCTCCCATTCATAATTCACTGACATTCTTGAACACACAGACTATACAGAAGATGTAAATGTTTTCATACATATGATACATACCTGTGCAATACACATTACTACAATACTCTTCGTTCTAGTGATAGCTTTGGGATCTTCAAAAAGCGTTTCAAGGTCTGTTCACCTTGTTTGTTTTTCCTTACAGTGTTGCAGTTTATTTGTATGTTTGTAGGTTTGTAATGTTTATGGTTATTGTAGGCTATTTATTACAATAAAAAGATCATATTAATGCTAATTTCACGTTTATTGATTCATTGTAAGTCGCTTTGGAAAAAAACCCATCTGCTATATAACATGAATATAAACATAGACATAAATATAATGCATGTGTAATACATGGTTCATTTAAACAAAAGAGGTATGTGTTACCTTTAAACATAGACATAAATATAATGCATGTGTAATATATGGTTGCCTGACCAAAAAAGTTTTGGGTCACCTTTAAACGATAAATGTAGGCTTGATAAGAACTTTACTTTCTCGTGCTTTATAATGCTGTTCAATGAAGCTTCAGTTTGTTTTCCTTTTTGAAAACTAAAACAGTGGTCATGAGCAGGAGAGGACCCGTGAGAGGACTGTCCACTCTGGACTCCTGGGATTTGCTAAATATAGAAGGAGGTGTCACAGGATGCATATGACAGTAAACAGCTAATGTCATTACACTGTGGTCAGGGTCAACTAAACATGAAATTATGCAACACTTACGCTATAGCAGTCACTGAGGCCTGTGCCATCAATCTATTCGTGTGCATTCACTCCTGTCAACAAGGGACGTTAGTGACAGCTGTGGATGACAGTGATGTCCCTAGCTTTCCCTTTTACACACACGCACACTCTCTCTTTCTCTCTCTCTGTCATATTCACACAAATACTCACATATACACATTCACATGGACACACACATACATACATACATGTACATACAAACACACTGATCTCTGCTCCCCTCACTTCAAATCATACACCACCATTTTTTTTTCCGCAGTCAGAATCTATAAGCTTAAGCTTTAAGCTTAGTCATTGTACTGTAGGTGTTGTGACAACATCTAGGGGACAAATGTTTTGTCACTGGATAACAGTTGGCTCCACCTAGGTCCTGATAACATCGGTTTGACCTACAAGGGTATATGCTACTCCACATGCCTTTTCTAATTGCCCCCAGGGGGTAAATAAAGTGCTTTGAATTGAATTGATCTGAACTGAGGAGTGTACACTGCCTTGTATACAGTATGTGACAGAATATGTGGAACAGTATCTCAGAGCCTGGCCATCTCTCAAAGCCGATAGTGGCCATCTGTATTTTCACATGCTCATATGTTTCTTCTCAATATTAAGTGACATTGGCAGCGCATCAGAGCATCACACAGTTCTTGGAAACCTGGTCATACATCTATGTAAGCCCAAATGCTCCTTATTGATCTGATCGCAGCGTCTAACAGATGTAGGACATTAAAAATGAAATCCGCATTTAAATACTTCATGAATTCATTAATTAAACACAGATGCCATTGTGACTGCAAGGCACATTGGCAAATATGTCACTGACACCAAACGATACAAAGCAGTTTGTTCTTGGTTTTTCAGCAGGGGACTTTCAGTTTTACATATTGAGTCAGTTACCCTCATCAGAAGAGACTGCGCACACACACACACACACACACTAATGTTGTTGTGGACTCCGAAGGCTTTTGTGTGGTTAATTACCAAGCATGCATTGATTGCATTAATATGCGTTGAGCGATAAGATCATATCATGCGCCGGAGAACAGCGAACGCAGCTGGCGGCAATGGCAAGAGGCATCTCTCATCACTGTTTTGAAGGCTGGATTGCATTTTAAGCGGTCTGGTGGTGGTAAACACTGTAAGCCAGACAGATTTGAAGGGAAATGCCCAGATAAACCTAAAGCAGTGATTTTCAAGTGATCATATTTCTGCCACTGTTGCGAGAGGAGTGATGATATGCTTATTGTGATGTTTTGCTGAAGAGCTCAAGGCTGTAGTTATCTCTAGGCCCAATGGCCATGCACACACACACACACACACACACACACACACACACACAGCTTTTGAGTGTTCAGTGTTGGTTGTAGACCTACAGTACTCACTATGATGACTCAGAATTGGTTAAAAAAAAGAATATAGAAGAGAGATTGAAAGAGGAAACTCAAACTTGCTAAATAAATAAGCTGTAAACTCAAACTTGAAAATATTTGAATACAGTTGTCTACGGAGCACATTCCAGGGCATTTTATATTTCTTAAATGCTTCAATTTCATTCCAGAGCAGACGAGATAAACACTCTCTCTTATTCTCTCAGTGTAATCACAATGCATACACTGAGTAATGCCTATTCACCTGAAGTCAGTACAAAGTGTTTGCATTCAGAGCAGCATGGCAAATTCTGATTACAAATACGTACTACAGTCAGGGATGTAATCATTCTCCACTAAGGCCTGCTTCACCACTATCAGAACACAACCATTCAATGTGAAGTTGTCGATGCTGTGAAATGGCAATCACTCATTTTAAAAGACCCCCCCCCCCCCCCCGGCTGCAGTGATAAGATTGCGGGAACACTGACATTTCATTCCTTCATGTGTCTAGAATATTTTTTGGTTTGCCTTCATGCTCCTCTTGAGGATGTTTTTCCGCTGCCGTATTTTTTTACGCAGATGTTATGGGCTATGAGGCCTGATGTCTCTATCTTTAAAAACTTGATGCAACGCTCAAAACAAGAGCGTTTTAATTCCCGGCACACCAGATGTGTAGTTTGTCTGGGAGTGTTTTAGGAAATGTGTGGGATTGATCTTGTGCATTTTTGTTTATTGTTTATTCTTTATGATTTATTAGATGAGGAAAGATTGTCAAGAAGTATGACATGTTTGTGATATAAAGGGTGATCTAGGTGGGCGGGGCCAGGCCTAAGATGCGATCCCATTGGTGCAGATGTTATATAATAAGTGCCTAAATAATAATTGTAAATAGTTATAACAGTAGTTATGTATAATATAAGTTATAATTACTTAATTAACAAAAACATAAAATTCAAGTTTCCTTCATTAATGTACCCATGATAGTTAAAAGAATTCTTTTTGTTTTGTCATTCTGGTGTTTCTTATCCCACCTTTAAACAATGTCTGGATAATTAGGCCTACAGATTGGCCTCTAATAAACATGCATTGCTTTCATCACATATCAAAATAAACAAAAATAGTCATCCTCCGCCATGAAACACTACGTGACGGTGCTCTGCTTGATCGCTTCACCGGGACGTGAGCCACGTCTGGCCCATAGCTGGCCCATGTTGGAGCGAGCTCCTCTCCTCTCCTCTCCTCCGGTGCTGAACCAGCTTCTATCTGGCTGCATCCTTCATCTTTGTCATTGTGTTTAGCTCTTCAGGTCAGAGGCTTCTAAGACGCAATCTGATTACCACACCCTTCTGTTTTCAGAACACACACACACACACACACACACACACACACACACACACACACACACACACACACACACACACACCCGAGCCCTGTTACTCGTGGCAGACCTTAGTGGCTCAGATACCTGTAGAACTGAGATGAACACTTACCCTTGTCTTCACCCCTGACCTTGTTGACTGGAGAGGGATGGACGTGGATCGGATTTGTAATTAACCAATGACCTTCTTTGC
This sequence comes from Alosa pseudoharengus, assembly GCF_046254945.1. Taxonomy (NCBI): domain Eukaryota; kingdom Metazoa; phylum Chordata; class Actinopteri; order Clupeiformes; family Clupeidae; genus Alosa; species Alosa pseudoharengus. The sequence goes on along the minus strand of NW_027468870.1, from coordinate 19,713,538 downwards.
CCAAAGGTAGTTCATGTAGCATCTAGGCTTCAGTAGGAAATAGAACATAGCGCCATGTTGTAATGAATAAATTATACAAATGTTACATTGTGTACTTGTTATATTGCAGCTACATTGTAGTACCATCTGATGAGGCACAATGTAACATTGCAATTACCAGTGGAGTGTTGCAGTATATTGATGATTTGCATAACCCTAATCCTACCATTACTTTTCCTAAATACAAAGTTGTATCAATATATTATTACTAATGTCCAATGTGAATACCCATTCCAAAATGTTGTGTGCAAACTACCGGTTCTCTGTAATACACCCATGGGCTAAATGTGTACAACTTTGAAGCCAAAAGGAGCAATAATGAAGCCAGTAGTGAATAGTGTTGAGGCATTTTTAGTGTTTTATTAATGTGCTTTTGTTCATCATAGTTCCCGTGGAGTGTTTTGAGCAGAACACAATCTGTAGCAGTGCTCACACCAGCAGCAGGTGGACATGCGCCCCTCCCTGTCCTCAAACTTGACACCTGCAATGTCAGCCAGGTGTGTGTTTTCATTACCTAAGCGGATTTAGTCATATCAAGTAGAGTTTGTTTTACTCTGGTGTCTTGCTATTTAATAACGTGTAGAGGTGGGCTACACAATAAAATAAACACATTCTTATCTTTAAAAAAACGAAAAACATGCCTTTCATATCCCATTCAAGTGTTTACAGTAGTGCTGGTCGACCAGTAGAGGGCGTGGTTTTAGATTTACTGGGCGGATTCTTCACCGTGACGTCAATTGAATTGGTTAGGTGACGAACTTCAGCACCGCCCCACTCGGGGCATGAGAGGGGAGGGAAGAGGCTGTGCTGATCCCACGTGTGACGCTTGCATTCCCGGTTCAGTAATATTCTCATAGCGGGGCTTCGCTTTGCTTTTGCCGTGTTTGTGTGTGTTTGTTAGTTTTCTGCCTGTAGTTTGATTAGCAATGGAAGGAGACGGGAGCCAAGCCACCTCTGGAAACTCAAATGATTCGCAACATGACCCGGGGTAAGACGATACATGTGTGGACACTTTTTATTTATGCGAAACATTTTCATGCGCTAAATTCTGTACTGGAAAGGTACCGCTGGTTGAAGAACACTGTAAGCGCACAAGCGTCTGTCCTCTCTTCCGGATGCAGTTAGGTAGCTAGCGGAGAGGCGCTGGATTTTTGTGTTTGGGTTAATGTTATGCAAGGCAAGACTGGCCTCTTGCTTGGAACATGTCAGATTTTTAACCAGAGAGCGAATCTGACAGTTCATAATGCTCTCTTTTCGCTGTCATCGCTTTTTATAAGTACTAACACGTCAAAATGGCCGATCTGACATCTGGACTCACTTCTTGTATGTTTTATTCTTACAGTAAAATGTTTATCGGTGGCCTCAGCTGGCAAACATCACCAGGTGAGACCGACGCGTTTTGTTCCGCTTTGCTTTTAGTTTGTTTGGTTGTTGATTGTCCGCGCTCGGACGAGTTGCGATATGTCCGTGTGCGTGTCCGTGCGTGTGCAGCGCTATGTATGGGATGCGTGATGTGTGTATGTGTGTGTACCTCTGTGCGCGAAAGGTTATTTCGATTTCCAGTAAATTCAAGTCCTCTATTCGACCCCTATATGTATGTCATGGTGCATTTTTTTGAAAGTGCATGAATGCGCTCTCAATTGAGAGTGGTGAGACATGAATTTTGCACGAATTATCTGTAACGTAACACAGCATCTTCCTCTTTCTTGTCCACAGACAGCCTTAGAGACTATTTTAGTAAATTCGGGGAAATAAGAGAGTGCATGGTGATGAGAGATCCCACGACAAAACGATCCAGGTAAAGCAATTTACTTTTCCCTTTGCTGCGTGTTTGTGAGAGAGATTTTGTATGTCATATACATAGCGTACAGTTTGTACAGTGCAAACGTTTGCCATTGTGGACGTTACAACGGCAGGTAGCTGTAATTCTGCGAGCTAATGGAATTTGACATTGACTTGGGACCAGCCTATTGCAACACCGAAGTATCAAAACTTATCTTTAGATTTGCAATAAGGTGAAATGAAGAATTGTTCACAATAGTTCAAATCAAATGTTATCTATAACATAACAAATGTTATCTATGTTATCGAGTTGGTTGTCTCTTTATTAATATGATGGTCTTTCTTACCGGAAAGAATGCACCATCTTATGATAATTTCTGTGTTTATCTTTGTGGTCCTGCAGAGGGTTTGGATTCGTTACGTTTGCAGATGCCGCCAGCGTAGATAAAGTCTTAGCGCAAACGCACCACGAATTAGACTCAAAGACGGTAGGTCACAGGTTCTTAATTTTTGTTTTTCAGTACTATTTTCCTTTTATTTGTTATTTAATCCATCACTGTTATTATTTTTAAAAATAAAAGATGTTTTTGAAAAGGATCTTCAGAGTATAAACTTAATATTGAAATTGACATAGTAGAAAATTCTTCCTAGACCCACTATATCTACAGTATATGTCTATAGTTGTGTGTAATAGGGACAGTTTACCCCCCTGAAACTGCCGTCCACTTGTGTGGCTAGAATTATCTATTTGCTGTGATTTGGTGTTGACCGCTATTGATGTGGCTTTGCACGCACACACACACACACACACACACACACACACACACACACACACACACACACACACACACACACATCACAGAATTCACAATCAAACTGTGATCTGTTATTGATTAAATTCCTGAATGAACCCCTTTTCAATGATTCCTCTCAAACAAATGCACTGAGGGATTAGAGATATCAGAAAAAGACAAGTTCCCCTCCTCCTGCTTTCAACATTGCATCACAAACAGCTACATTTCCCTCAAGTAAGCGCAGGCACACACATACACACACACACACACACACACACACACACACACACACACACACACACACACACACACACACACACACACACACACACACAGACACACACACAGCAGGAGCACAAAATATTTAATATTTATTGCATTAATAGCTCTCATCACTCGTTGGTGTTTGCTGTGGGTCTGAAGAAGTATGTGTGTGTGTGTGTGTGTGTGTGTGTGTGTGATGCAGGGAGTTGTTGTCTTTTGGAAGCTGATGAGAGAGGGAGGTCGGGAGACACATGTGTCTGAAGTTGGCACTACGCGGGGGGTATGGGTGCGTGCAGCACAGTCTCTGTCTCCTTCCTCTCTTGGCTCAATGGCGTATATTGAAAAAAAAAATGCTTTGATTGCTGCTTCGCCACCAGGGAGATTCAGCTTCAGATGCTGGAGAATATGTCTCTCAGATATATTTGGAAAGAGAAACACATTGTTTCCCCGTAGCCGGGGGTGTAATCACAGAAGAGGGGAGCTCAGGGCTTGGTGTGTGTGTGTGTGTGTGTGTGTGTGTGTGTGTGTGTGTGTGTGTGTGTGTGTGTGTGTGTGTGTGTGTGTGTGTGTGTGTGTGTGTGTGTTTGAGTGTGTGTGAATGAGTGTGTGTGTGTGTGTGTGTGTGTGTGTGTGTGTGTGTTTGATTGAATGAGTGTGTGTGTGTGTGTGTGTGTGTGTGTGTGTGTGGCGGGGGGGGGGGTTGTTTCGAGGACTGGCCAGGCCTGATTGGTGGTGCACAGGAGTGGGGTGGTTGGGTGGGGTGTGGAAGTGAGGTGGGGAGGAGTGAGTGGGCCTGTCGTTTTCCTTTGCTCTTGAAAGTGAAAGATAGTGGCGTGTTGATTTGCATGCGATGATTTGACTGGCAACACCTGTAACTACTGTTTGTTTGTCAAAAGCCAGAAAGAGGATGCAAGAGCAGTCTGCAAACAAGTGCGAGCATGCACACTGCCACACTCTCAGACACTCACACACACACACACACACACACACACATACGCACGCACATACACACACACACACACACACACGCGAATACACAGAGATGCCATTATGCAAATCTTCTCTCACAGTTCTTAGAATAAATGTAATCAATACGGATCTAGTGTCAGAACATGTATAATAATGTTATAATTGTGTACTGACTGAGATACGTCATAAGGAATGTTATAATTGTGTACTGACTGAGATACGTCATAAGGAATGTTATAATTGTGTACTGACTGAGATACGTCATAAGGAATGTTATAATTGTGTACTGACTGAGATACGTCATAAGGAAGTGTCACACTGTTCAGGGAATAATGCTCCCAGGGAAAGACGTATAGTTTCAGGAAGTGCTATGTTGTGTACTAAATGGTCTTTCCTGACATAAATAACACACTAGCTAAGTGGGCAGAGTTACGGCCAAGTTAGGGTCAAGAGGTCTACCAGAGGTGTTACATTAATAAATCATCTGCATAAAGGATTCAGAAGGGACCAAATTATACCCTTTGCATTTTGATGATGCAGTACATTTGATTCATCCCTGCGCTAATTATGCAAGGCTACAGGCCAGCTAACCCACTGTTTGTCCAGAACGGGAGCCGGGCATTGCTGGCCCTCAGGTTATATTGATAGCCTCATGTGCTAAGCGGGGACACGCACAGCACAGCTTATGTAAAGTTACACCCAGTCTAAATGAACATGCAGAAATAGCAAAGTCATTGGCCCTGATTCATATTTGTGTCTCTGTTAGTTTGCAAGGGTGCAAAGATAGTTTGCAGGGTGCAAAGACAGTCTGCAAGGGTGCAAGGATAGTCTGCAATGGTCAGGGTGTAAGGATAGTTTGGAAGTGTGCAAGTCACATTTTTTGTTTGGAATTAGTTTATATTAATTATACTAATCTAAGAGATTGGGGCTCATGGAAATGTGGAGGAGTTTATCATGAGACTAATTATAGTGTTCCAATTACTTGCTTCGACTGTTAACATGTCATATGGTCTCGTTTTAAAAACCTCTGATCATGAACTAAAAGATGAAGTCATAAATGTCTTTTTTAATGGACTGTACTTACGCTGCATTTAGATTGGCTTTAATTACACTGGGAGCCATAACGGCAGTGGGTGCAAATGTGTTTTATTCTGAGAGTAGTGACATTTGATACAGCACTGGTAAAGTGTCTTGTCTACACATGAAGTGCCATAGGCATATATTTTGCCCTTCTTGCTGATAATGTCAAAAACAGATTTATGCCATAAGGTTGTAATATTTTGGCATATAGGCTATGTGTTTGCCGTCATCCACTAACAAGCTATTTATCTTGACAAATATGACCACCATGTATCATCCTATGTAAATGTATATGCATGTATCATACGCATTGAGATTGATCTTCAAAAGGGGCTAAGACATTCTTCTGAATGCCTTTGTGCCATTCAGAAAAAAAAATCAGATAAAGAGAGACATCCTGAGAATCCAGCGAGAGAGGAACGGAAGATAGAGGGGAAAGAATCCTGCACGAGGGAGAGAGAGAAAGGGAGAGAGAGAGAGAGAGGGAGAGAGAGAGAAAGGGAGAGAGAGAGGGAGGGAGAGAGGGAGAGAGAGAGAGAAAGGGAGAGAGAGAGAGAGAGAGAGAGAGAGAGAGAGAGAGAGAGAGGGAGAGAGGGAGGGAAAGAGGGAGGGAGAGAGAGAGAGAGGGAGTGAGAGAGAAAGGGAGAGAGAGAGAGGGAGGGAGAGAGGGAGTGAGAGAGAGAGAGAGCGAGGGAGTTTACCGCAAGGCACCAATAATGTATGAAATCTGGCTGCCGGATCTGAACTAAGAATGTAAGCAATTGCCTCCTGGCCTGCACTCCCTCAAGCCCCTTACAGTGACAGGGCCCACGGAGAGGCTGTTGCAAGAGGCTAAAACAAGATGAAAGGAGAGAGAAAAACTAGACTGATTTCTTTTTCCCTCTCACTCCCCTTCCTCCTTTCATGTCATAACCATTTGACCTGCTGGGTTTGGAGGCTGGACAGCGGGGTGGGTGGGCACGCGCGTGGAGTCGATTACCGGCAGTTCAGCCAGAGCAGAGCAGCATTTGATAAATACCGACCTGATAAACGACAGGATGTGTGTGTGAACGCAGAAAACGTTTTCACACCCTGCTTAGCAGTGAGACCGTGCCGTGCTGTGCTGTGCTGTGCATGCATGCCGCCGCTCAGCAGTGTCTGTCGTTTCCCCATGCCATGCTTTTTTAAGTGGTTAGAGAGGAGCCTCTGTTCTAGAAAACGTGTCCAAATATTTTCAAGAAAAAAAATGTAAGCACTTTTTTCTGCCTCTCATTTTGTGTTCAAACCCGTATTTAGATAGATTTAGATAGCCTGGAGATTCCAGACCCAAATCCGAAAGATTAAGGTTCTGGCCATGAATAATGTAATGGCCCAACTCGAGGGGCGGCACCAAGCATGCATTTGAAAATCTCACTGCACGCAATTAGATAATATACAACCAATATGACCAATGTTTACTGACTGATTCCGGACTTCGACGCAATTGGATAACACTATGACTGTCATTTGTTTAGCTTGTTTAGCTCGCCTATATCAGATACACCGATGTGATTGGTGCCCAACAATACAAGGGACATAAGTAATGAGCATCATTGCTCATTGCCAGAATGACTCGCTGAGCAAATTCCAATAGTGCTCCCGCGAGAACTCTGGATTTCCAGGGTAGTATTTAGACATCTTGAAAGAGGGCTTAATGCACACTAGTCAGTTGAAATGACACAAGATGCCGATGCGGAATATGCACCTTGGATAATTATGCTCCACAGCATTTGGACTCATATGAAAGAGAAAGGAGCCCTGACTCGCTCAGGTTTTCCTGCAACAGTCAGACACGACTGCAGGAAATCATTTACAGTCGCAGATCATTTACAGGCCCACACATATTATTTGCAGGTTCCTTTAGATGCGTGACATCTGTGTTAAAGTTTGTAATGATGCTACAGGTTTGTTTTGTCTGTGTAGATCTCCCCTGGTGGGAACTCTTGAATGTTGGCTACTGTGGAGTCAGATTCGTTAAATCGTCTTCCTGTTCTTTGGCATGCACACTTCCTGTCCTTTAGAGCTTGAAATTCCTATCACACATCTTGTTTTGTTGTAGTTTTAGTCTCTGACAGCCATGATTATACAGTCAATGAATCTGAGTTGTCAGTTTGGCTTCATTTATAGTATAGTAGAGTACAGAGTCAGGGGGGGCAGAGTGGTTCTTAGGGACCACAATGTCCACCAGGGCTGTCTCATTGGCCAGCAGGGTCCCTTTTACATAGAGCAAGTACAAAAGGTTGTGAAAGGATTGTTCTCAATGTCAAGTGTATGAAACATAGAAAGAGTTTACATATTAGTGTTAAATAATGGTGTGAGTACACTTAACTCTGTAAGAAAAGTGGTTCACATTCGGAGGCATAATGAAAAAATAGTTAATGTGAGCTGACAGAATTTGATTTTGTTCATTAATTGGTAACTACCAATTAATGCAGATTCCAGTTTAAGTCAAGTGGTTTCAGACTGTGAATCGATTGACTTACGGCCAGTGGTTCACTACACTATAGATGACAGTGTAACAATGATCTCTATTCTATTGTTGTACACGGGTCTTCATAATGCTGAAGAATGTTCCATTCACTTGAATGGGCCTTCCCAACATTCGGTGGTCTGCTATTTCTCGATAACAGACCGTTGCTAAGTATAACAGACCACTGTCGAGAAAAAATGGGTTTTGTGCTTCTAAGTCACTTCTTTCATATCACTCATGTGTTTTTGCGAACTATTTGTTTCTCAGCAAAAGCCACGATGAAACAGTAACAAATAGGCCCCAGCTTGATAGGCTCCAGCACAACTGGCTGGGGCACCTGCACCGTACGCTGGCGACCCGGGTTCGATTCCCGCCCCGTGGTCCTTTCCGGATCCCACCCCGACTCTCTCTCCCACTCGCTTCCTGTCATTCTCCACTGTCCTATCAAATTAAAGGCATAAAAAGCCCCCCAAAAATATATACTTTAAAGAAACGGTAACAAATAGGCTATAGCCTAGGCTATGTAGGCTAAAGAGTCATATCGTGCAGAGTTTATTGTTTCGTTTTGGCAAGTAGCCGTGTAATAAGCGGGATAATGAATAGAAAGTCAGTCATTATCGGGAAATAGGTCCCGACAGGGCGACCCAGACCCCGACGTGCAGTGGAGGGGTCTTGTTCCGCCCTGAAGGGACCTATTTCCCGATAATGACCGGCGTTCTATACATTATCCCTTACCTATTCTATTCTATTTATTCTATTCTATTCTATTCTATTCTGTTCTATTACTGTGTATACCTCAACAAATGGAGATTAATGGAGTCTTGCAAACACAATTCTAATTCTGAGAGTGAAAGTATGTGCACGTTAATATTTGAAGCATGAGAAGTATTTCTGCACCAATATGCCGAGTTTTCACAGAGTAATTGAGGTTAAAATTGGTGTAGCCTGAGGCTAATTGCTAAAGCAAATCATTACATGCAATTCATTATGAACTGGGTGAACATTCCAAGATGTTACTGAACTCATCCTTTTTGAGCAACATTACAAAACAACGCAGGCACTTAACACACATCATCCATGGGTATTAGGATGGATGGCATGCGTTAGGTATCTGTGTTTCCATGGACGGTGAGTCAAATTTGCAAATCAAATTTACCTATGGGTGCAAATCCAGTCACCTGAACCTGAACCAATAGAATGCCAGTCATGGTTTTATCAGACTGAAGGAAAAGAGAGGAAAAGTGTTGCTGCTCTCTGGCACATTCTCCTCAGCAGCGTCTGAAGCCAGACAAGATGGAACCCCCCTCCTCCTCTCAGACTAACCTTTCCTGTGATGTTCGGGTGTTTCACCTTCTCAAAAGTCTCCGATGTGTCAGAATGACCTAAACTGCCCTCCGTCCGGCCTGGCAGCCCACCTTGGCTGTGGCGTTCAGCGTAAGCCGGCGTAGCCTCCTCACTCATCTCACACATGCCATTTCAGCTCGCCGTAGGGGAGCAGCCGAGACTATTATCATTGTCCAAAGTAGAGCGAATTCATCCTTGTATTATCGTCCTGTATGTAGCGGCAGTAACCGCCCAGACTTGAATTGCTCCCCAATCTCACGCCGGTCCATTTCGCTTCCTCGCAGTCCTGACTTCTTTTTTATCATCCTTTTTTTTTCTCTTGTCTCTTTCTCTCTGTTTCTCTCTCTCTCTTTTGTGCTTCTTTAGAAGGCATTGCAGTCATGCAGGTTGAACGTGAAGAGTGTTTGAATCTATAATGGCACCATGCTGATCATAATTCTGGCCCTGCAGGCAAACTTTCAAATCCATACAAAGAAATATGCATCAATGTAAAGCTTTTCGCCTCGCTCAACGCGAGCAAGTCATTTTCTGCAAGAGAACAATTTCGATCTGTTTACAGTGCTCTCCTTGACTGTGCGGGGCTTGGATGAGATTGTTCGAAGCTTCTCTTTAGGAGCCTTGTATTAAACCTAGTGGAAGGCTGCAGGACCGTGGTGCATGAAATAGTTTCTCTTCGTTCCGAATGCAAGATTGATAAGGTTCTTACAGCACGCCTCAACAACAGTTAAACAAAAGACGACAACAACAACAACAACAACAACAACAACAACAACAACAAAAACAACAAAACACATTTGAAACTGATTGATCGATGCAAATGTCTATTCCTTTTTCCAGTGTTTGGATATATCAACTCTAAAGCCATTGTGTTCTTGTATATTTTGATTGGATTGCCTCTGAAATCTATGAGATACGTCTCGTATGAAATATTCTGCATTTGGCAGTGTAGCAAAATGTTTGGATGAACGGATGTGCCGAGCATCAGCTGAGTTCATGTCTCTCTTTTTTCTTTTCTCTCCCAGATTGACCCTAAAGTTGCCTTTCCTCGACGCACTCAACCTAAGGTAAGAAACCCAGAGCTTCTGGCCCTCCTGCTGGTTCACCTCTCCACACGTTCAAGGTTGTTTAGGGACCTGTTCGCTGCAGTTAGTAGTTCATTGGCCAGCGGCACACTTTGCTTCAGTATTAGCTTGTGTAACAGGTGGTGTCATGGCTGGTTCTGAAACGTGGGCTTTTTTTAATGCAATGTGATTCCACTTGAAAAAGAAAAACATATTCTCCTGACTCCTGTGAAAATCAATGGCTGCTGCCTTTTGTGTGCTTTGTGAGCTTGTGTTAAAAATCCGTTTTCTTTGGCATTGCATTGTATCCACGGACTCGTTGGGAGAGTGTTCCTCTCAGTGGCATCAGTTGCCATTGAGGCCCGTTTGATACCCGAACCATGCTCGGGTCCATAATGGATTTCTCCGTGGGCATGCGAGGTTCAATGGTGCTGTGAATGAATACTAAAGGTTTCAAGTGGGAAACTCATAGTGAAAGCTTTTCAAAGCTGGAGCACATTGTGCCTTCAGGGTATCAACATATGGTTGAGAAACTGTTTTTTTTTTTTTTAAATGCCTAACTTGCCTGTTCATCGTGTTAACCTTTTCTTGTCCAAGGAAGTAGAAGATGAACGTAAAGAAGCAGTTAAAACCTAAAGCACCCTGTATACTGCTGTGTAATATATATAGAGAGAAATAGTTTTTTTTTCTGGAGTAGTTTGTCATGCCTCAGCTGTTTTATTTATGAATATGTTATGCTTATGTTTGTTCTGTCTGTCGTCAGAAGACAGCGACGCACGCGAATGTGGTGTTGGGGGAACAGCGCACTCCTCAGACTTGAAATGGCAGGCTGAAGGGCAAGCTCATTAGGGAGGAAAAGAGGGTTTATTTGTTTCAGAATTAAGCAGAGAATGTGGATTTCAAAGGATCTCCGAGCAACAGGATTAAGGCAGATAGATTAGCATTACACAGCTCCTTCCCTTCATGTAAAATTGATTCGGGGGGTGGAGGTGGGAGGGTCCTCCGTAAGCAGTCGGAGGCACTCCGAGGCTGCCGTCGGGAAGCGCGGGGTATCGTTTCTCTCTCTTGTCTTTCTCTCTCACTTCCTTCCTTTCTGCCTCTCTCGCTCTTTCTCCCCCTCTCTCTGTCTCTTTCTCTCTCTCCCCTCTCTCTCTCTCCCGCTACCCCTCTCACTCTCACTCTCTCTATCTCTTTCTCTCTGTCTGTTTCTCTCTCTCTCCGTCTCTCAGCCCCCCCCCCCGGCTCCTCTCGTCTTTGTCATTCTGAGTTTCCTCCCTGTCTGTGCCCTCCATGGCTTCCTGCCTGTGCCGGAGCTGATAAGGTGCAGAGGGTACTGGGGTGGCTGGCTGGGAGGGTGGGTAGGTGACGGGGTGACGGAGTGGGTGGTTGGCTGGGTGACGAGGTGGTTGACGGGGTGGGTGGTTGGCTGGCTGGGTGGCGGGGTGGGTGGCAGGTGGCAGTTACTCGGTGGCTTGCAGGTGTTTTTTGCCACTGTCTTCAGGTGCGGTTTTTGTAGGGGGGCGTTTGAAGTGTGTGTGTGTGTGTTTGTGTGTGTGTGTGTGTGTGTGTGTGTGTGTAAGGTTGTGTGTGTGTGTGTGTGTAAAGGTTGTGTGTGTGTGTGTGTGTGTGTGTGTGCAAGGTTGTGTGTGTGTGTGTGTGTGTGTGTGTGTGTGTGTGTGTGTGTGTAAGGTTGTGTGTGTGCGTGTGTGTGTGTGTGTGTGTGTGTGTGTGTGTGTGTGTGTGTGTGTAAGGTTGTTAATGGAGAAGGAATAGACTGTAGTTCCCACGAGACTAATGCCAAATTCACCTCCTCATCAGGCAGAGTCTGTGAGTCTGCTGGACTGGTGGAAACTGGTGGAAACCGCCCCTGTTGTTTTTGTGTAGCTTTGTTCTCGTGCCATCTCCTTGCTGTGATGTGTGGCTCAGTGGTTGTGATTGTCTTAGCTCACACCCTTCTCTGCTAGCCGATCAGGCTATGGCTCAGGGAGACTAATGACCTTGTGGGACGTGGCCTACGGAGAGAGAAACACAGACACAGAGCGTGAGTTCTGCTCTCTCTCTCTCCTCCTGCTGAAGACTCCCTGGGTAGCTTTCAGGCCAGTGATGACCACGGCATCCTTCGCGACGAGCGCGCGTGGCCTCTCTGCTGATGCTGTTGTTTGCCCTCGTGGTCTCCAACGCTACGGCGTCGCGCTGCGCTATCACAACACATCCCGTGCGTGTCCCGACATGATTTGAATTGCCACTGGGATTGCGGTCACTTCGATGGGGAGAAGGCGATTGCGGGCGAGTGAGTGAGTGAGCGAGCGAGCGAGCAAATGACTTGTTGTGGAAATGAAAGGCGAGAGAGAGAGAGAGAGAGAGAGAGAGTCGCTAGCGAGTGAGCGTTTTTGCTTTCATGCGGAGTTCACCGGCTCTGTTAACCCCTTCATCTATCTCCACGGGCAGCTATCGTCCCGGGCTCGCCTCGTTAAGTTTTACGGGCCGAGAGCGGCCTCCATGGCATGCGCCACCACGCTGTGCTGACCAGCCTAGCGCAACGCAGTGCCCTGGTGCGGACATAAAAGAAGCCTAAATGGGCAGACAAGATGGAGCTAGCTGCTTGAAAGAGATGAATGTCCGTTAAATCGAATTAGAGGCATGTGGTCATTTTATGGTCAAAGTGAAAGTGCACGTGGGAGCTGTTTTCCAGGGCCAAGGTCGTCGGGGCTGTGGGTCAGTAGTATCGTCACACCAGGGGTGTGAATGAGGGAGAGGCTAAAGTTATATCATAATATTTCACTGTATTTGTTGTGGTAATATTGTGATATATAGGGGGATATGAAAATAGTTACCATTCAGCGCTTACCTGAACTGATCAGAATCTGTTTCCTGTTGTGCTGTTGTGTTGCATCAGCTTGAGTATCAGATACTCAAGTTTGAACTAGCCAACTAGCTCCACTGGAGGGAAAACGCATGGGACTCATGAGTTGTAACGCTATCCTGTTGCGTGCAGAGGGAATTTGAAAGACAACCGATTAACCCCTCGGACTGAGCACTGCGAACGGTGAGTCCCCAGACCCTACATTTTAATGTGGGTCTGGTATGGCTCGTCAGGCTATTATTTTTGCTCTTTTTTTAAATGTACTAAAACAACATTGACAGCCCTCCCTGGTACCCACTGCTGGGGTACCCCCAGTGTGCATATTTTGCCTACAGATCGGGGGCGCCACTGAGTCAGACCATTGTGACGTGTCTCTACACTGGAGACTGTGGGGAGGTGTGGAGTTTTAGGGGGAAAAGAGTGGGTTTTCCCCAGTGGAACTTGGTTCTCTCAGTGACTGAGTCATTTTCTGTCCTTGTCGCTTGTGTGTGTGTGTGTGCGTGTGTGTGTGTGTGTGTGTGTGTGTGTGTGTGTGTGTGTCATGAGTCATGCTTCCACTTGGGGACCCGTTGTGCTCTAAATGTTCTTAGCTGGAGAGCAAACGCTCCTGGTTGTCCCATGGTGCCGAAAATGTGTGTGAGTGTGGAGTATATGTGTGTGTGTGTGGTGTGTTTAAGTGTTTGAAAACTCCAAGCCAAGTTTTTAATGAAGTCCAAGGGTGCTGGTCTTAGGGGAATAGACCCCTTGACACACACACACACACACACACACACACAGTGATGTCTTTGTACAGCCTATCTAGGAAGCAACTCTAGGGGACACCAGCATCAGTCTGTCCCACAACTCCACTGCCCAATCAGATGTCAGCATTAGGTTGTACCACAACTCCACTGGCCAATCAGATGTCAGCTTTAGTCTGTACCACAACTCCACTGCCCAATCAGGAGGATCAAACATGACACTGCACTCTGTGATGTAACATGACTCTGCACTCTGGCCTTTGGAGCCAGTTTAGTGGGGCATCCCCTTCTCACACTCTCTCTATCCACTTCACTCTATCCTCATCTCTCCCTCTTCTCTCTCTGTCTCTATCCCTCTCTCTCTCTCTCTCTCTTTCATTTCTCTTTCTCAGTCTGTTTCTCACTCTCTCAATCTTCGCTCTGCTTCACTCTGTCCCCGAATCCAACACGACTCTTCACTCTTTCGTTGGGAGCCTTCTGGTTGCTTTAGCGGAGCCATCTCAGCATGTGGTACAGTCACTTTCATTTTCATCAGAACAGCCCGAGACAGACATGCCTGCCGTCTCCTTCTTGCCAAAAAAGCTGAGATGTTCATATTCATTTACTCTCAGTGTCGCCCTATCCTGATTTCTTTCCTGGTTGAAAAGCACTTCCACAGGCCGTATGATTGCCAAGTGCAAGTGCCAAGCGAAATTTTTGGAAAAGTCCCATAATATAACAAGATAATTGAAAGAATAG